>NC_142037.1:59487131-59795313 GCF_982192425.1 Myodes glareolus
CTATTCTTATTTCCAATGGTTATGGCATTAGGGATCTTCCAGGTGGTACAAATGAAGTTTTTAATGATGTTTCCCCGAACTCCTTTCCCCACTTTAAATATCATCATTCTGTTTGTCTAGGTTTTCTGTATCTTCTTTCTAAGGGAGAGACATTCTGGGTCAGTGTCTGTATTACCCAGTTCCCTACTTTAAATACAACACAAACTCATCTTTCTCTTTGCCTAGGTTTCCTATTTGTAAGGCAGAGACATTCTGGATTAGTCTCAATTTTACCCAAAGGAGGCAAGACAGTTCTTCCAAAAGGCTGCATTGTTTCACCAAGTGTGATCTGAATCCTTTGCAATTGAAAGCCTCATGCTCTGAGCACTTCATCTTCAGCCTCCACACACTCCTCATCTCTAGGCAAGGAATATATTCAATGACAAGTGCTAATACACCAGTGCCTAAAATTCACTCTGTGAAGCACACTGTGTCTATCTGCACGAAGAAAATCCTCTATCTCTATGGAAGACTGAAGGAAGCACAAGGTACGATAAAGGAATTTACGATCATTCACTACTGGTATAAACCTCAGTATTACTGGTCAAACATATTATGTTGTAAATAGAGTAATTATATATTATATTGATGTGACACATCTACTTCTTTTCTTTTTTTTTAAGGCAGGGGTTTTCATTAGTTATGGAGTCAGATCTGAAACTTGCTCTGTAGACCAGGTTGGACTGGAACTTACAGCGATCTGCCTGTCTCTGCCTCCTGACAGCTGGGATTAAAGGCATGTGCCAAACCCACTTGGATATAGCAATTATTTTTAATGAAAGAATTTTGAATAAACTCATACCACATGACTGATTCAAACTACTGAATTTGGCTTTATTGTTTTCTCAAGTGTTTAGAATTTTTGTATAATGATAAGATTATGTGAAATATTAATGAGTTTTATTTTTCATATAATTAAATTATTAAATTACCTTCTAATTTGAACTTTAGAATGTAGTATCTAAACATCAATAATACTATTTCTAAGAACTATGGCTTCTGTGAATTGTTTTCTGTTTTAATTTTCCCATCCACTTCTTTTCTCTCCACCTCCTTCCTGTTTTTTACTCCGTTCTTCTTTACTTCGCTTTCTTACCCTAATCTTAGACGTTTGAGAATATGTTTTTGAAGAAATAGTATTGTTGTTAATAAATATGCCAATAATTAAAATATGTATTCTTTTGGATTGAAATTATCTTGATCCAAATTCTGACAGATTCTGTACTCTTAAAATAGTTCAGTTATTTAATATAAGCCAAGTTTTCTTTCATTATAAAATAGAAGGAAGTATAATTATTTATACTGCTTACTTATGACGACATTTATATGTAATAAATATATTTTTGAAATTCAATAATTTGAATATTAGTTTTATCCAAAGATTGAAAATACAACATGATACATATAGAAACTCAGAATTTCAAATCATAGAATTAGATTTTCTTGTCCAAGTCAAATATTAACATATTACTCACCATTTAAAATTTCACTTCATCAATCTATAGCTAGCTATATCAAGCAGTGACAGATCAAATAGATACTTTTTTTGAATAGATACATGACAACACTTCATTTTCCTCTTTAGACCCTATTTATTATGAATAAGCTGAGAAGTTTATGGTATATATTCATTCATCCTTTTACTAATAATAATCAAAGTTATTATCTATTTCCCTTAGTATAACAGATCACCCTAAACTACTGGTGACAATATATATGATCATCTTAGTATTTTTCATAGTATGAAACCATTAATAAAGTCAGTATCTTTAAAACAATATTTTGAAATTAAAATAAAATTGCATCATTTCCTCTTTTGCATTTATCCTTCCCAATCCTCCCATATATACATTCTTTGCTAACTTGCAAATTCATAGCCTATTTAAAATTGTTGTTATTTATATTTGTATGATTATATGGTTATATGTGAGTTATAAATACAAACTGCTCAGTATATTTCATTATCACTATATTATTAGCCCTTTAGCTTTCCATTTAAATAAACTTATACTTGTCATAAATTACATATGTGCAAAAATATGACACTTTAGAAGTCTCAGTAATTGTGGCCATATTAGAAACTACCATAAGCTGTAAGGATCATTACTTGCTTTACAGATTTTAAGTTCCTGTTGCCAAAGACACCACACACTTCAGACACACAACTTAGAACAATCCATGTGAAACTTCCCTGGGAATCACCTCTCTCAGATCTGCCTCTCAATTTGTTTTACACATTAACATACTATTTGCGATGTCTTATGTTTTTAAACAAATATACATAAAATTATTAAATGACTCAATTATCAGAATGAAGCAAATTAATTCAGATTAAATAAGAATAGAAATAAGCCTGACGAATATAGCTAGAATTTTAAGTAGACTCTATTTAAATAGAGATTAAAATTAATTTGCATTTTTCATACGTATTGCATGATACATTTCTATCAATGATTGCAAGCATTTCTTAATTAGTTTCTAGTAAATGACATTTCAGTTTCATAGTAATATTTAGAAAATAACTTGACATAGTAAATTACTGTAATTCTCATCATGGGTAAAAGTTTGGGCTTCATAATATGTGTGTGTGTGTGTGTGTGTGTGTGTGTATGAATTTATGTGTGCATGTGTTTTTGTGTATGTATGTATATGAATGTGTCTGCATGTGATATGCATATCTGACTTACATGTGTATCATACACACAATACTGATTAAATTTAAAGAGTGTGAAATACCATTGAAAAGTTTCAGCATTTGGACAATTTATTCTTTTTATTAACTATATATTATGTGAAATTGTCATGGAAATCTAAAATTAAAACTCCTTTTTCTTTTTCTATCTACGTGGAATTGGATTCAGTTTCCCCATTGATGATAACATCAGATTATATGTTATTTGGTTGTAATACATGTGTATTATAAGTATACATCCTCTATATTTTATATTGCCTATAATTTCTACTACAAAGTGGTAACATACAAATTATTATAGTATAAGGTTTGAAAATTAATGATGAGAAAATACTGCAATGTTCAATTACTGTTTTAAAAATATTTTCATATGTGGCTGTTTGAACCTTCTAATATGGAAATCTCAGATTTCATGGCAGTTGAATTCAGTAATCCCTAATGAAAAAGTTGAAAAGTAATCCCTAATGAAATTAAAATAATTTTCTCATATAAAAGTGGAAAGAATCCTAAAACTGGATGTTCACATGATCATCAAACGCACTGTATTTTTCAATGAAAACTTGCTATATATTTATCTTGAACTATATAATTCCATTCTTAATTCATGGAATGGAATTATTACTGTCAATGAGGCAAACAATGTTTAAAAAATGTAAATTAAAATATTAGTTTCAATTTCATAATTTAAACCAATAAATTTATGTCCAGAATAACCAGAGTTTTTAAATAAATAATAAAATATTTAATTTAAAATATGAGTCATACTTTTTAAATTTAAAATTTTTAGTATCACTGGAAGTCAAATGAAAAAATAATCTTGTCATTATTTATGATGATGAAGTATCATGAAAATATTTACTAAATTCCAACAGAGGAATTTTTGCTGCCCCTCATATCCATGGTCCATAATAAAAATTAGAGTAACGTTAGACTTAAGGGAGCTATCCTCCTGTAAATTCTAACTATTCTTTTATGTATGTTTAAGAAAGTGAAGGAACAACCAGTATTACTTGCCTTGGATTTCCATGTCATCTGTTTCTACACCACACTTACAATCTTACTTTATGTACTCTTTCATGCCCCTGACCCATTTCACTCATGTGTGTCATTCCTTGGCATAAGTAAATAGAGAAGATAAAGACAATTTTCTAAAATCTATCATAAAAATGATACAACATTTATGAATACTGGTTGATAAAAATGATGTTTTTTTTTTCTATATCAGTTGGGATCAGTTGGAGACAGTGACTCAACCCCTTACAAAACTCTTTGAAAATATCTATATGGTATCTTCTTCTTTCCCTATGGGATGCTTTCTATGATCTTCAATACAGTCAGAGTGATGTTCTTTGTAAGGGGATAACACAAAATCACAAGATGGACACATACAAAGACAGAGAGAGGGAGAGACAGGTTCACAAGACCATCTTCTTCAGGCAGGGACAAACTCAAACTATTGTGACAGATAGAGAGTAGAAGACATGAGAGCAAGACTAGAGAATTCACATCCGGATCGGCTCTTCATTAAGTCACTTTGAGTGAAAGTGTTTTTGTTTATTTTCTTAATGCAACTTCAGTGAATTATTTGTAACTCAGAGTCAATCGCTAAGACATATAATATACACAGGTATTCATATTATTATAAGAATATTTATTTTTAAATCTTTAGATTTATTATGTTTCTGAATAGTTAACAAATTAAATTACATTGTTAGTTCCTCTCAACATGAAGTAACAGTACAACAACAACCCAAGTTCTCTGAAAAATTATAGTTCTTTCTTACTATAATGCTCCAAATTCTGAAGTCTGGACAACAGTCTGTCACTTTTATAAATATGGATGCACAACCCCAATACTGACATGCCCGTACCTATGAGCAGGTATTTTTCGATTCCCAACAATTAGGATGACATCACAGAGCTGTTGTTGCTTTAAATAATTCTCCATCTTTCTAAATGATTGCTCGGCGTGATGAACAGCTTGATAGAATTCTTCAGAGCTACTGGAATCCAAATCACTTTGAGGTGTCAGTGAATGACTGGTCGCTGTCAACCTGTAAATCACACACAGAGACAGAAAAATGATGTTTATAAAGTGCCAGTAATGGTTCAGAAAGTTCTGTCCAGTTTTCCAATTTAGGAAACTTTATTTAAAGATATCTTCATAAAAATCAAATAAAAAAATTTATAGAACCTTTTTTAATAAAATTATTTGTTTTAGGAAGCAGTAAATGAATTGAAAACAATGTATTTTCTTGGCTTAAAATGTGACTTAAAATATATTTTCTTTATAAGAGTATCAAGTAAGTGAATCTGAAAAGTGTCAAAGAATAGTATAGACCTCTTTCTGTCTTACTGGGCAGCATTAGCAAACTGGAAAGACATTGTAATAAGAGAAGGACGCAAGCTCACAAAGACAGCTGTTGGAAATTCTTTCTCATGTGAAGATTCTAATAAAGAAATCTCATGCAATGTGAAAGTAAAATGATTGTGATTAGAGGCTGGAGACATGAAGAGGTAAAAAGTGGTGGTCAATGTTCACCAGTAAATGCAAAATTACAGTAGTGTAGAAAGTTGAAGTTGTGTGACTCTGGTATACATATAAAGGCTATAATCAATGAATCAAGCCATCAGGAGAAAATGATGGATACTCTGCCTCAAAATGATGAATGATTGACATAATGAATATACTTATTAGCTTTGTTCTATCAATACATAAGTTATGCCTATTAAAAGTTCATAGTATGTTTCATAAACTTGTATGATAATGTTTCATTTAAACTTTCTTAACATTATTATTGCACTTTAACTTCTATAATCAATACAAATAAAACTATGTTAAAAACTATGTTTCATAATAAATTCAATGCAAAACTACCAGTAAATTAAAGTTTGTGAAGTTGCTAAAATTAAACAATCATCAACAACAACAACAACAAAAAGTTTGTGATTCCCCAGTTTTAGAACATGACCAAAATTAATAAGAATGTGGCAAGGAATTATTTGCATACTATCTTCAATACACTAGCAAAACTCTTGAGCAAAATATTGGCAATGGAAATGAAAAGTATTCATTAATGGGGAAAGGCTTGACCCTACCTTAACTTAGTACACCATACGTTGTTGACTCCCCAAGGGAGGGCTTACTTGCTCTGAGGAGTGAATGGTGGGTGGGATCGAGGTAGATGGAGGGAGGGAGGGGGAACTGGGAGTAGTATGTAAAATTTTACAACTTTTACTTATTTGCTTATTTAAAAAGTAAAAATAAAAATTTCATTTATCACAACTAATACTGAGTTAATTGATTAATTTATTTTATTTGTAGAAAAGCAGCTGGCACATCATAATCAGATTTTCTATCAATTTAAACTTCTTTTCCGTTGAGATTGAGAATGAGATTAATAGGTTCCTTATTCAAACAGTTTTGGAGGTCCTATAGAGCACACCATGAAGTGAGGTAAAGCTATTATTGCTAGAGAAAGTGAATAGTTGTTGTCAACCAGAAAAGATGCTTCTGTGGGTCTAGAAGACTCAAAAGAATTCACAGAATATCTAATACATATCAAATCATTAAAATTATGGGTTATTTGTTATGGCATTATTCATCCTTTCAATATGATTTTTTTTCAGAGACTTTTCAAGTCTCCTTTAAATATTTGAAAATAGAACAAGTTTTGCTACGTCACATGTTTCTTTTCTTTATTCCAATTTTTAAAAATCATAAGGGCCAGAGAAGCAGCAAGATTCAAGACATGTTTTAGAAATCTGGTACACGTAGGCAGCATTACAGCACACTGCACACAAAGCACGTTGTTTGGAGATTCACAAAACTCCTTGAAAGGAGCATTTTAAAACAAACAGTACCATAATTATAAAGTCACAGGAACCAAAGAAAACCAAAACAGGAATACTAGTTGGTAAATATATGGCGCATTTCTCCAAATCAATAAGTATAACCGTGAAGAATCACCCCAGTTTTCTTTGAAGCTAAATCGGTAAAATGCTTCCATCCAGATCCTTTTATCATGTGACCTACAAGGTTAATAAAATGATTTAGTGTGAAAGATTTATGATTACTGAAGATATTATAATTTACTAAAAGTTATCAAGAAAGAACATAATAAACTTCATCAACTCCCCTAAGTTGTACTATTAATGTACTATTAAATAAATTGGATAATACAAGTTTAATTCTTAATGAGATTCTAGAGGTATTTATAAAAAAAGGCTAAAATAGGGTGTCATAGGTTGCATATTTTAAACTATCTTGTACAAAATCAAGCTGGTTAAATTTTTGGTATGGATGGGTTAGAAGATATTTAGGTCCCATCCCATATGGAGGAGCTATTTGCAGTTGTCAGTTGGTGGTGAAGGGGAAATCTTGCTTTCTTTTCTTCATGTGGGCAGTGGTGGGTACTATGACGAATGGCTACACACCAAGACACACAAGGACAGTTGAGAGTGGACTTAGTGGGTTAATTAAATCAAATACAGGAGGTTAACAAAGGATCTGCTGTGTGGTATGAGAGAACTTGGAGGGAAAATATAGGGTATATATGATCATATTTAATTGTATATATGTATGAAACTCACCAAATTAAAAAAAAACTAAACAAAAAGAATGAAAATGAGAACAGATAAACAGAAACTGAATGTCAGGTTATTTTTTTCCTGAATTTATTTTCTACTTTTATTTTTCTAAAAACTTTCATGGTTTGATTTCATCTATACCAGAACCAGAAATAACTCAGTTTCTTCAAGGTCTTTGATATGTCAGATAAATGGTTTTGTTGGTTCAACATGATTTTCTCTTGCACAAGTCTCGTAAATCATTTCTTAATCTCAAACTTTGGTAGGATTAATGCACCTCAACCTTCAATCTTGGATGAGATTTATAAATGAGTTTTCCACACCAGAACACCTGTTATTTACAAGATACATTTGTTCAATTGATAAATACTTCAGGAATTTAGAGAACACATATTATGTATTTAGTAGTGTTTCCTCTGAATATTATATTACAAATTTGTTTTTACCATTATTTTATATTAGACTCTAGTATTTCCTGTTTAAATATTTAAAACTTTTATGTTCAAATAACAAATTAAAGTGTCTTTAGCAGAATTATCATATAGTATAATTTTTATATTTATTATAAATAAGTAACAAAATTTGAAAATATAATAAATACAATTTTTAAAGTTCAATTATATACTATACCAAAATTAGAAGATGATGCAATCATCAGCCTGACATATTTAATATGATAATGATTCTTGACCTCATGTATGACTCAAGCCATAAATATAACCTTCTACTTTATTTTACAACCATTTATCCTGAAGGAGCTGCTTCATTTGTTAACATTAATGTCTGCTTTTGATCCATTCAGCAACCCTAAAACTACTGAAAGCTGATTTTTCTGAATTTTATACCTGAGTGCTGTATTTATTTATATTATTTCTGAATTTCCTTTTCCCTATTTTAAGTCCCCCTGTGGTCACCTACACTTTGTCTCAAATCTATGCCTTCTTCTTCAGTAATTACTATTGTTACAACATACATGTACATATTTCTGCATGCTTCATATATGTGTATGTATAGCTCTGATCACATGTAAAGGTGTTGGGGGCTGACCACATGGGTCAAAATAATCTATCGGAGGACTCATCCCTGAAGAAAAGTGATTGTCAATAACCAGCAACTATTTACTATCTTTATTTCTTAGCCTATGTGTGTATGGAATCTATGAAATTCTCCTCACCCATTTTGACATGTAAACTGACATAATCATTATGTGGGTTTTCTTTAGTTAACATCATTGCAAAGATCCATGTATGCTGTTTCTGAAGAGACACACTCAATTTACATATCAACATATCAGAAATATTCTTTTTGCTACTCATGGCTAATGGAGTTACCTCTTTCTTGGCATGTTGAAGTTATGTTTTAACTACATCTCTGGCAAGGAGAATGCATGAGGAGTTCAGCAACTCTGTACTGGATGATGAATATATGACAAATTTTTTATGACAGCTTAAAATTTTAAAGTATTTCTTTCCTTTTTGAAATTACAATATAATAAAAATCATTTCTCACTTCCATTTACTCCCTTCAAATTCTCATAAACTTCCCCTTGTTCTCTTTCAAATTCATGGCAATATTTTATCAATCATTGTTCTATACATATATCATAATTTTAAATTATTGCTGTTATATATATATATTCATATCTATATACACTTATATTCCTGAATACATAAATAAAACCTAATATGTTGTATGGTGTTATTTATGTGTAAATTTACAGTACAGACCATTTGGTATTTTAAAGGCAAAATGATATAATTTTGATAGGTTATTCGCCATGTTTTGCTTGAATGATACCTTTATTTTTTTCTATGAATTTCAGGGAACACAACAATTAACTATTCAAAAATGTAATAGTATTATTAAAATTAACTCTTAATACCTAAGGCACTGTCTAGTGTATAGAGAGTACTTTATAAATAAATGTATTATGCATTTCTGTTGCTTTGTACCAAATGCAGGGTTTTTAATTAATAAAGCATATGATAATGTAATTGTTACAAAACTTTTTTTGCATATTTATATTTACATATAACAGAGTAATTATATTGTGTATATTTTAAAATGACAAGTTATCGTCTCTTATGTTCTATCATCACAAGAGTATAATCTAAAATGATTAGAAAAATGGAGCCTAGTGTATGAGTAGATCATAAAGTACTGCAATATTAAATAGTAAAAGTAGAATTCTGTTATTATTAATGAACTATAAGGAATTATTTAAAATAT
Source organism: Myodes glareolus (assembly GCF_982192425.1). Taxonomy (NCBI): domain Eukaryota; kingdom Metazoa; phylum Chordata; class Mammalia; order Rodentia; family Cricetidae; genus Myodes; species Myodes glareolus. The sequence goes on from NC_142037.1 coordinate 59,496,682, forward strand.
ATGTTTATTTATTTTTGGCACACACTGACATTTCACATTTCTATCAATTCCATAAGAAACATTCAAAATATAATGGATGAAGTTAATAGTGAAATAGATGATAGATGATAGATAGATAGATAGATAGATAGATAGATAGATAGATAGATAGATATGAAAGATAGGTAGATGAAATAAAGGTAATACTAGAATAGATGATAGATGACAGTGAACTAAGAAAAAGAGACTGGCCCATCTTGTATAAAGAACAGTAAAGCAAAATATTTTAAATATCTAGGGTGCCTTCGAATTTTAAGTTATTTTAGGTGCATTTACATACACATGGTTGTGTGCACTTGAGTACAAGTGCCCATAAAAACTAGATCTATTGGATGCACATAACTTGAATTATGGAAGTTTGTGAGCTGCTATGTAGCAACTAGGAGCCAAATTTGAGTTGTTAGAGCAGAGCTCAGTCATTGATCCAGTTAGGAACATTATAATCTTATTACAAACAAGAACAGTAACAAAATTAGAATACATTAATGAGATAATAATGAATATCTTTAACACTGGTGACTAAGTTTTTAACTAAGATATCTAAATTAACTTTCAAGGAGTTGTTTTATTTTGGTTTCTCTTCGGTGTCAGGTTCAATACTGAAGAAAATACAATAAAGAATTTTTTATACTATCAAATATTTGGGAATAAATATTTAAACAGTTCTTGGTCAGAATCTGAATATAGCGAAAAAAAAGGGAATTATTTGGTTAAAAAGTCAATTCCATTGAGCCCCAACAAATTCAGCATATATTTCAGGAATGCATATATCTTCAGATATTTTTATTTATACTGCTGAATTAGTGTATAATAGATATGCATACTTTTAATTAAAACCATTCATCTGTAATCTCCTAAATATTAAAATTCATGAATAAAAGGCTAACAAAAAATTGATTTTAAGTGACTAAATAGACAACTCACCTAGCACTGTAAAAGAAAAGAGTGAAAACGTAATTATTTCATCAGTACTGAAATGTGATAAAATGTTAAAAATAAATACTTAGCCATGATAAGTACACTGAATTTCAAAGATCTTATTAAACCCCAAGAGAGAAATTAGAATCTCAGAATTATTATAATGAATAAAGTTTAAGCTTCAGGTGTTGATACTTAGATGAGAGAAAATGACTTCAGTCATTAACTGTGCTTCGGGGTACAATTTTATTTTATAAGATAATTGGGATGTAAATAAGGCTTTTTATCAGAAGAGCTAAGATACAAACAAATACACCATTAGGGCAGAAATATTTTAAAAGAGATATTTTGTATTGTTATAAAGACTAATATAATGACTGCTTTAGTAAGTTCTGCAATGTAATTTGTATGTCTATAAAATAAAAATGCAGTTTTTAATTCTTTCTGTAATCCTCATGGAATCAACTTGAGCACATTTGGAATTAAAACTCAAGCAGCTGGGTACACCTGTGAGGGATCTTTTTAAAATTAAGTCATTTTAGGTGAGAAAGACTCACTTTTAATCCTGAGGTTTTGTGGTGGGAAGATCCCATCTTTAATCTGGAACCCACCTTCTGGGCACTGACATCTGGTGTGAGAGTATATAAAGGACGTTCTAGAAGAATGCTTGTTCTCCTATTACCTGAGTGCTCTCATTCTGACTGTCCAGTTCATTCCTTCTCTAACATTAGAGACTACTCCTTACAAATTCTAGCATATACTGAAGACCAGGTGAGACATCAGGACATCATTTAGACTTAATAATCATTGTATCCTAAAACCTTCCCTCAGTAGACAGCTATGGTTAGAGTAGTTGGAGTACACCTTCTAATCCATTCTATAAAATTTTATAGGCAGTTAAAGTATATATAGATGACAAATGGCTAGCTTGCTCACCAGACAGATAGATTCCTCCTGTAAGTTGTATTCCTCTGGAGAATCCTTACTACCACAATACATTTTGTTCACTACTGAGAAAAGTTCTGTAACTGTTGAAAAAGCAGTTTTGTAAACAGATACCTGTCACCTTGAGGAGTAATCCTAGGACATGAGATTAATAGTAGGTTATGTTTATAAAAGTTAAGTTCTTAAGAAAGAAAGAAAGCTAACTGTTTCTTCATAGCTGCCTAAAAACAATATAGAAATTTTCTAATCAAACTATTTTTTTCTATGAAATTTTTGAAGTGATTTTCTCTGTATACTGTGGCTAATAGTTCAAATCTTATTGGATTGGATTTAGGGGCCAATCCCAAGAAAGAACATATGCTTGGTACTGTGAATCTAACCAAGAATATATATGGTTATTTAGCTCTATTCTTTTTATTTTGCTAGCTGGACTTGACATAGAGATGCCCTGTAAATTCATGTCTACATATTAGATTGGAGCTGCTGTGAGACCTCTGAGAAGTTGATTTTGTGCAGCAATTTATCTCCATTAAAAACCATTCTATAAATTTATATATGTATAAATGTATATATATATAATATGTAATATGTTTAAACTCAATAGATATTAGTTTTGATGATGATAAGAATAGATAACAGATACTGAATATTCAGGAGAAGTAAAATAAAAGGAAAAATGCAAAAAAACTAAATGTTATCTGGATAATAAGACAATACAAAATGTATAAAGATTTTCATTTTTTAGAAGCAGAGAGAGAAATCAGAGAAACTTCACCTTTCACGATAGCCAAAAATAGCATAAAATATCTTGGGGATACTCTAACCAAGGAAGTGAAAGACCTATTTGACAAGAACTTTAAGTCTTTGAAAAAAGAAATTGAGGAGGATACCAGAAAATGGAAAGACCTCCCCTGCTCTTGGATTGGGAAAATCAACATAATAAAAATGGCAATTCTACCAAAAGCAATCTATAGATTCAATGCAATTCCCATCAAAATCCCATCAAACGTCTCCACAGACCTTGAGAGAACAATAATCAAGTTTATATGGAAAAACAAAAAACCCAAGATAGCCAAAACAATCTTATACAATAAAGGAACTTCTGGAGGCATTACCATCCCTGACTTCAAACTCTATCACAGAGCTACAGTATTGAAAACAGCTTGGTATTGGCATAAGAACAGAGAAGTCGACCTATGGAATCTAATAGAAGACCCGGATATTAACCCACAAACCTATGAACACCTGATTTTCGACAAGGGAGCTGAAGGTATACAATGGAAGAAGGAAAGCATCTTCAACAAATGGTGCTGGCATAACTGGATGTCAACATGTAAAAGAATGAAAATAGATCAATATCTATCATCATGCACAAAACTCAAGTCCAAATGGATTAAAGACATCAACATTAATCTGTCCACTTTGAACCTGATAGAAGAGAAAGTGGGAAGTAGTCTACAAGATATAGGCACAGGAGGCCACTTCCTAATTAGAACCCCAGTAGCACAGACAATAAGAGAAACAATGAATAAATGGGACCTACTGAAACTGAGAAGCTTCTGTAAAGCAAAGGACATTGTCAGTAAGACAAAAAGGCTACCTTCAGACTGGGAGAAGATCTTCACAAACCCCTCATCAGATAAAGGTCTGATCTCCAAAATATACAAAGAACTCAAGAAACTAGACACTAAAACTCTAAATAACCCTATTAAAAAATGGGGTACTGAACTGAACAGAGAATTCACAACAGATGAACTTCGAATGGCCAGAAGACACTTAAGGACATGCTCAACCTCCTTAGCAATCAGGGAAATGCAAATCAAAATCAATTTGAGATACCATCTTACACCTGTCAGAATAGCTAAATTCAAAAGCACCAATGATAGCCTATGCTGGAGAGGATGTGGAGTGAAGGGAACACTCATCCATTGTTGGTGGGAATGCAAACTTGTGCAGCCACTGTGGAAATCAGTGTGGCGGATTCTCAGGAAACTAGGAGTCAATCTCCCTCAGGACCCAGCAATTCCACTCTTGGGATTATACCCAAGAGATGCCCTATCATACTACAAAAGTATTTGTTCAACTATGTTCATAACTGCATTATTTGTAATAGCCAGAACCTGGAAACAACCTAGGTGCCCCTCAATAGAAGAATGGTTAAAAAAGGTGTGTAACATATACACATTAGAGTTTTACTCAGCGGTAAAAAAAAAGAATGACATCTTGAATTTGCATGGAAATGAATGGAAATAGAAAACGCTTTACTGAGTGAGGTAAGCCAGACCCAAAAAGAGGAATATGGTATGTACTCACTCATAAGTGGTTTTCAGTCATAGTTAAAGGTCTTTGAGTCTATAATTTGTGATCCTAGAGAAACTGAATAAGAAGGTGAACCTGAGGAAAATCATATAGTTATCCTCCTGGATATTAGAAGTAGGCAAGATTGCCAGGCAAACTTGGGTGCACGGGGGGTGGGGGAGTGGAAGTATGGGGAGATGGTTAGGGAGAGGGGAGAGGGGGAGGATCGGGGATGGCTTGGGGGAATGGGATGGGGGAGGGAGGAAGGATGGTTATGGGAGCAGGGAAGTTTATATCTCAACTAAGGGAGCCATTTTAGGGTACGCAAGAGACTTTATTCTGTAGGGGTTCCCAGGCCCAAGGAGAGGTCCCCAGATTGTACTCTGGGCAGCAGAGGAGAGGGTTCCTGATCTGGCCTTGGCCCATAACCATACTGATGAATTTTTTGCATATCTCCACAGAACCTTCATATGGCGATGGATGGAGATAGAGACAGAGACACATATTGGAACAATGGACTTAACTCCCTAGGCCCAAATGAGAAGCAGAGGGAGGGAGATCGTGAGCAATGAGAGCAAAATCAGAGGGGGCCTTCATCTGACGATGGATGGAGTTTAGAGAGGGAGACCCACATTGGAGCACTGGAAGTCAGGACCGCGAAGGGTGCGTTCACCCACTGATACAAGGGGACTGATCGAATGAGAGCTCACCAAGGCCAGCTGGAGTGGGACTGAACGAGCACGTGATCAAACCGGACTCTCTGAATGTGGTTGACATGGGGGCTCACTGAGCCCCCAAAGTCCAAATGAAGTCTGAGAATTCATTGACAATGGCACTGGGTCTTGTTTCGTCTGCATGGACTGGCTTTTTGGGATCCTGGCTTGTTTGGATGCTCACCTTCCTGGACCTGCAGGGAGGGAGAAGGAACTTGGATTTCCCACAGGGCAGAAAACCATGACTGCTCTTGGGAATGGTGAGGGAGGAGGAGAGGGAGTTGGGGGAGTGGGGGGAAGCGGGAGGGTATTGGGAGGAGGGGAGGAAGTGGAAAGAGTGTTTTCGGATACTAGAATAAACAAGTCTAACGGGAAAAAAAAAAGATTTTCTTTTTTTTTTTTTTAAAAAAAACCTTCAGTAGACAAAGCTTATAAAAGAAAAACCCTTGATTAGTTTGGAACACCTGTGGTTTTCATTTTGTGTCTTATCAATCAAAATTTTTCTTCTGTTTACCTAAGATTCCCAAAACGAAGTGAATCTTATTTAAGATAAATACTAAAACATATACTTATTATTCATCTAGAAAGCACTAAAATGTAGTGAGCTTTACATTGCTGTCTTTAATAACATTACAGCTAAATAGCCTCAGTTTACCCGTAAAGAGCTGCAGACTGCAGTGAAAATCCTAGTACTTACTATCATCCCCAAGAAACAAACTTGACTGGAAAGGAACCCACAGCCTGTGAGTCACTCCATGGAAAATAACCTGTCCAGTAAATGGAAGCTGACAATTGCCTGACATGGCTGTGCTAGGATCTTAAAAGGCAACAAAGCAAATCAAAGTAACCAGAACTGGTTGCTGCATAAAGCCATCATGCTATCTTCAGAGAGCCAACTCACCAATATGATTTTACAGTTATAAATATACCTGCAAATACTGGGGCCCACAATCCAAAAACAAATACTACAGGTCATAAATTGTCTGGTGTATCATGCTATAATACTAGGTGATATCAATACACTATGAATCTTTCAAAACAAAAATCAATAAAACACTTGAGTTTATACTAAAGATCAAGTGGATTTGTCATTCATGCAAAGACAATTTCATCCAACAGATAAAAGTTGTACATTTTTCTCAGTGTACCCAGATCTTTCTCTAAAATACACCACATTTGGTCCATTCTATTGAATCTGAAGCATGATCACTTAGTATCCATCAGCTACTACAGTGTGTTCTAAAAAAAAAAAAACCCTGTGTATTTAATACCCTCAGTATATTCACAATAATTGAATATTATATGAGAATGCAATGCCTTTAATTAAAAAGTGAGTCATAGATTTGAATTTGATATGCTTCAGTAGAAAATGTTTGAAATTTTGATATAAGAACTGATTTTATGGAAACACTGACCAGCCTGCAGTAACCAGCCCTGATTCACCTTTGCATTTGTTAGAAATCAAGAGTGTGAGGCACTCCACTGGAAGCAAGGTGAAGATTCAAATACTGTCCCACTTCCAGAGAGTTTGAGCTACATAAAACTCTTCAGCTTATTAAATTAGCATTAATTTATACATTTATAAGAACACCTTATTTCAGTATACCTTAACTCACTGCATACTATTGGAGAGTTCCTTATGATATATTTGTAAGTAATGATGCTCTTTCAAAAGGGAAGAAGATTCAGTCACTGTAATGCAGGCCTTTAATACTAGGTCATCCAAGGCAGTGACACATAGATGCTTCACTGTGAGCTTGAGACTAGTCTGATCTATATAACAAGATCTGGATCATCAAGATATATAATATGAGACCTTGTCTGGGACAACACTAACATGTACAAAAAGAAAAGAATGAAGGATAGAAAGGGGAGTTGGAGAGAGGAAGAAAAGAAGGAAAGAAGGAAAGAAGGAAGGGGGTAAAATGAAAAGATAGGAGAAAATGCCAAAGATTATTCACTAGAAACAAAATCTAATTAATTCTTTAAATAAGCCTGGTAAGTAACAATGGACTTAATTGGCATTGTTGAATGGGTTTCATTGCTATCAATGACAATGTACAAACGCAAAGTGTGTCTTTGGAATAACAAACAATTTGGAATATAGGTGAGCATGGTGGCTCATATCTTTACTTCTAGGACTCAAAGTTTGGAAAATCAGTGGATCTCTATAAGTTCAAGACAAGTGTGGTCTAAAATTATGGAGATTTTTCTCAAGTCAACAAATAAAAACATAAGCTATAGGAAGTTGTCCTGTAAAATTTCCATACATTTATATAAATGAAATCTAATTTATTTAGTCATTATAGATGATATATATATATATATATACATATGTTTTCATTCAATTGTCACACTGTATGAGGTAAATATTTACAATTATTGTGCAGGCATATAAAATAAATATATTAAAATTTATTTGACTGAGAAGAATTTCTTGCTTACCTACATGGTTAATCTATAACAAGTTGCTTGAGTATGAGTGTATGTAGGTACTTAGGATAATTTGCTATTTTACCTGTAATACATAAAGTATTTAATTATGTAGGGGATTTGAAAACATGCTGGGTTTTTTTTACTTATGTTTATTGTAAACATTCACTGGAAAAACAGAATGTAACCCCACTGTAATTTTTATGGCGCCCTAAAGATTTTGTTGAGTTATATAAGCTATAAGTGAAAAAATAAACATAGAATTAAAATTGGTTAGAAGAAAAACATCAAGAATGAGAGAGTTAGAAGGAAAACAACAAGAACTGAAAATGAACCATCAAGAGTACAGTTAGAGTTAGAAGGAAATATATAGAATGAGAAAATTAGGAGGAAGACATCAAGAGAGTTGGAAGGAAAAGGAAATCATCAGTACAGTCAGAAGAGGAGTATTATTTGACACACCATTGTCATCACTCCACAGTTATTTTCTACTCACATTTCAGGTTTCTCTTTGAGAGGGTTTTAGAAAAGTGCTCTTTCCTAGAAAATTGGCTCCTTGTCTTTTTGAGGCTTGTTTTTACTAGAGTTCAGCTGTGACTTGGACTCTTAATCCTCCTGGATCAGTCTCCTGAATACCAGGATTACAGATGTGCGCACCTCTCACGATGCTTCCTTTGAGATGTGCAAGTGTTATAGTGTTGTACTTGGCTCTACTTATCTCTAAGTCTCTAAAAACTGCTTTTTATTGTAAATTAATTTTGTTAGCCAATTGTGTAATCCATTTCTTTGCTTTATTTATTTCAAGACCCACTGCAAATAATTTAATTAAAAAAGAGGGGGACATTTCTGGATAGAGACAAGAAGAAAATGTAGAACACAGCATTAAGAATAAAGAAGGAAACCATAAAGTGAGTATGAGAATGTCTTTTCCCTTTACCGCTCAGATAGATATCATAGTCTGCACCTGCTCTGTGGATTCACTTTGAGCCCTGCGCTGCTGGAGATTGGCCCTCTAGCAATGATATTTACATATATAGAATCAAAATCTTCAATGAACTTCACTACATTCACACAAAGAAATAATGTGAGGATCATACCAGGCACTCAAAGAAGGAAAATGTATATAAAAGTAAACATTTAACTTTTTTTTCAAACAACAGAAAAAATATAATTTGCATATATTTATGGTACACGTATTCATATGGAATAATAATCAAACTAACACAGCAAGTTTTGACCTATGAATTAATTACACATAAGTGATGTTCTATATAGCCTGAACAGATTATATGAACCAAGAGTTAAATAATAATAATAAAGTTATCTGGAAACTAGGGAATTTTTGTTAATCAATAAATATAGTAATTAAATTTCAAGCAAAAAAGGAAGACTTAAAGAAAAAAGAATCCTACCTCCACAAGAGATAAGCATTAAAGAATCTAAGAGGCCTAGAAAAGTATAATGATCTTGCAAGATGATAACACATTAGATCTATTAGAAAAAAATTACATTTCTTTGTTAAATTAAATAAAACATGGCATGTTTTATGAAATATTTGTGTTGTGATGTGAAAATATGTTATATTTTTTCATATCTTATATACTTCCCCCATTCCAGTTCCTTCTTAAAATTAAAAATAGAAGTTGTATAAAAAAGTGCTTATTTTTGTTTACCTCTCTTTTCCCAAGTACATTGGAAGATTATTTAATTGTGTTATATTTGATGATATTTCTTAGACAAAACTAGTACAGAAGATAAGCCCTATTAATGTTTTAGGGAACCTTTGTAACAACGAAACTTCAGAAACATCCACTTCATGGACATAGTCACTAAAAGGCAAGATGTGAGATGGTAAGATATGTGGTATGAATATTTAGAGAGCAAGAAATGTGGAGAATTTTGTCCTAATCAAGTGATGAATTCCTTCTTCACACAAAATACCTCAGACAACTGGTTGGAAAAGAACTAGAGTTTCGCAATTTAGAATTCACTAATTACTGTGGTGAGGTAGATAAGAAAACCGGAGTAGAAAATGAAGACAGAATCAAAGAACAAAGGAGTGAGGCTCGTGTATTTGTTTAATTTTTATCTATTAAGCAAGTCATAAAATTCTATGATCCCAAAATTATAATGTATTGTCTTTCTCTTGGTCTTTCTGTGATTGTGGAAAAGTCCTTAGAGGACTACATCTCTATAGTGTAGGATTGTCGTCTCTTCTGAGCTCAACCAAAAGCTGGTTTCTTATCCTTTCATGCCCTGCCTAAAAATGGTTTTGCATTTTTCTCTTTATTGCTCATTTAGCCAAACAACAAGTGAACACTGTTTCTAACTAACTTTTAGATATTTACAAAGACCTTGTATGACTTTTTAATAGACATTCCAATCTTCTTTCTGTATCTTTGAAAGGAATAAATGTATTTACTAACAGAACTGTGCTTGGATACATGTGCATGGGTGTGTGAGTACATGTGTGTGTGTGTGTATGTGTGTGTAATAAGTGAGAAGGCATGCTTTAGTGTGTATATATAGATCTGAGAAAAAGCCTGGGTTCTCTTCAGCCACTTTATTTTTTCAAGGTCTCTGGCTTATCACCATTGGGCATGCCATAGAATATGGCCTGTGCATTTCTTTTGATTACCTTGTTCTATCTTCCCATCTACTTTTAGAAGGGTAGGGATTACAACACACCTGAAAACTTGACATCACCCTCGACTCTAGGGATTTGAACTTATCTTCACATTGACATTTTATTCATGTAACCCGATTCTTCTACCTAAGTCATATATTTTAACATTTATTCTGTCACTGTATTGTATAATTGAACCATGAGATTCCACTTGTAATGTGGAAAATTATTTTAAACATGTTTCTTAATTTTTTATTTGTTACTTTAAGTGTGTGGTTAGCATTTGCCTATGAAAGTCAAAAGAAGGTGTCAGATATACTTGATCTGTAGTTACAGTTGTAAATCAACTGTTCTATCTAGTTTAGTGCCGGTAATTTAATTCTGATCCCCTGGAAGAAAATGATGTGTTCTTAATACTGGGTCATCTTTACAGCCCCAATTATGAGCTAGTATTTTTGTTGTGAATTTTTGCATTGCTATTGGAGCACCAGACTGAGTCCCCCAAGGTCCAAATGAGGAGTAGAAGGAGGAAGAACAGGAAAAAGAAAATCAGGACTGCGAGGGGTGCGATCATCCACTGATACAAGGGGACTGATCAAGGGGTGAGAGTTCACCAAGGCCAGTTGACTGGGACTGAGCAAGCACGTGATCCAGCCAGATTCTTTGAATGAGGCCGGATTCTCTGAATGTGGCTGGCCCAGAGTCTTTCTGAAAAGCCATTGACAATGACACTGGGACTTGTTTCCTCTGCATATACTGGATTTTTGGGATCCAGTCTGTTTGGATGCTCACCTTCCTGGACCTGGAGGGAGGGGGGAGGAGCTTGAACTACCCACAGGGCAGGAGACCCTGACTGCTCTTGGGGATGGAGAGGGAGGAGGGGAAGGAGTGGGGGGAGTGGGAGGGTGTTGGGAGGAGGGGCGTAAATGGAAACTTTTGTATTTTAATAAACTTTGAGAAAAAGAAAAATAATGTTGCTATATATCCTATGTTTCTCTAACTTTTTTTTTCCTACTCTGAGTATCAGGAAAATTCTTCCCTTATAAAAGTAATTTGAAATTGTTCCTCTTTTGAGGAATTTGAGAAGTATTAGTTTCAGTTCTATATTAATGTTGGGCAGGCTTGTAGAGAGGAGCTGTGGGCAGACCTGCTTTACATCACAGGCTCTTATCGTAAAGTCTTTGGTACCAGAGTTTCAATTTATTCTATTTTAGTTTTCAAATACTTTGAAATATGGATCCTGTGACAACTTCCTTGATGCTGTATTCATGGATAGGCAGACTTTGTCAATTTTAGATTCAAGAACATGGAGGAAAAAACCATGAAATATTAAAGATGCATGTTAACATTCATCATTTTGTTGATATGGACTCTGCTGGCACAATGGTTTCTTTACAAATAAGTCATTCTTTAACTGGTGACAATGTTAATTTTTCTGATAATTTTACAATCAAACCCATAATACTTCCATTGCTCTTGGCAGTGAGCACCCCTTTTAGGGTTAAATGTTAAATAAATTCAAAGTAACAATGCCTTAAACCCAGTTGTTTGTTGTCTCATCCAATTACAAAGCAGGAAGGGGTCTTCTTGACTTCCAAGATTAAGCATGTTCAGGATTGTAAGGTAAAGGACAGTTGGATCCATCCCATTTGTTGCACATATGGCAAGTTTAACAACACTTAGAACACTATGATTATATTTTCTTGACTCATCTGTGGATGAATTTCTTCATCATTGATTATCATGGTTTGAAAGAAAATGTTCCCCAAATGGAGTGACACTGATGGGAAGTGTGGCTTTCTTTGTTGTCAGAGGAAGTGTGTCCCTGTGGGAATGAGTTTTTAAGTCTCATATGCTCATGCCATGCTCAGTGAGATAGACTACTGCCTGTTACTTGCAAAATATAGAACTTTCACTTACTTCCCCAGCACCATGTCTGCCTGCATAGCACCATGTACCACCAAGATGATTAAGGACTGTAAACCAGCCACAGCAATTAATGGCTTTTCTTTATAAGAGCTGCTATGGTTGAGGTATATCTTCAGAGTAATAGAAGATTTAAGACAACTATTTTTATTATTGTCCTTCCAGTTACAGGACATTATTTTCTTCCATTGATGAATGAAAATGTCACTATTCTTATACACACGTGCTATTATTTTGCATAGCTCAAACAAAACATCCACGTGCAAAAACAATTTGCACACATATTAAAACTGAAAGTCTTCTCTGTAAAATTAGTTCAATATACACAAATATTGTATTTCAAATGTGAAATATGTAGACTTCAGAACTTATATATATATATATATATATATATATATATATATATATAATGAGTTGCATTATTTTAAGGACATCAACATAAATCACCTTTGAATATTTTGTCTTTACAGAATTTTTTTCTTTTTAATGTGTTATTTGTCACTTTTCTCACTAGAACTCATTATTTTTATTTCTTGAAATTCACTAAGTAAAATCTAAGATAATCTGTTCTTCCTTTTAAATAATAGTGTGATCTCCCATTGCATTTCAAGTAATACATGTATGCTGATTACAGTTGTGAGAGGAAATAAGTTGAAACTGGAAGCAAAATGAAAATATTAAAAGAAACATCAACTTCAGAATATATTTACAAATTGTGTATAAGTAGTTACAAACAGGCTCATAAAAAGGAAACAGAAGGCTATCTATCTATCTATCTATCTATCTATCTATGTGTATGTATACATACATGTATATACACAAATATCAGATATAAGGCTAAACAAACAAATCCATCTTTTAACTCATTTTATTTACTGGGAAAGCAAAACTCTTTTCATATTCATAAACAAAGAAAGACAATGAGAGAATTTATTTAACTCACAACTTTTAACTATGACATCAGTAATCATGAGACATAATTTAAAAATTGGTGTTAGACAGTTTTTGGAAGAAAAGTGATAGAAACAAATAAAGAGAGTTAATGGATGTCAAGATACAGAATTCAGCAAGGGAGGTCAAGACTATGAGGGAGAAATCTACAGAGACAGCGGAACCAAGCTCCTGGAAACTCAGAAACTAGACCAATAGCTGTAGAGCCTCCCTGGGACTGAACGAGGCCCTCCATATGTGGGAGACAGTGGTGAACCTTAAACTATCTGTGAGGCGATTGGCAGTAGGACCAGGATCTATCCTTAGTTCATGAGTTAGCTTGTTGGAGCCTATTCCCTATGGTGGGATGCCATGTTCAGCCTTAACGCAGGGTAGAGGGGGTTGGTTCAGCCTAACTAAATGTGCTAGACTTAATTGTCTTGTAATAACAACAGAACATAAACTGTCATAGATGCTATTCTAAAGACAGGAAACTGAAATCAGAGAAATAAAAATGCTAAGTAATCATTATGATGTAAGGCATAACATAAAAGATGTGAGATATATTACAGAAAACACCAGTAAAGAATAATATAATAATGCACCATAATTTATTGGAAAATGGCCACTCGATAATTAATGGAGTTGTTTGTATAAAATGATAGCATATTTCATCCAGTCCTAGAAAATACTCACATTTTTCAAATTATATGAGCTGTTTCCAAGTATTATATCATATAAGATATGTGAGTTTTTAAACTAAAGGTGAAGAATTCAGCAGCCAGTTAACAACAAAAGAATTAAATCATCTTCTAAAATATCCTTTACAACAAGAATAACTCGAACATGCAGAAAACTTGTGAGATTCTAAAGGGGATAAAGATGAACAAGGACTGCAAGTACAACATAAGAAATTATTTTTTGGAAGTAGATTTGTTTTCATTGCTGTAACAGTTTTAGTTTATGAGAATAAATTTTAACTCAAGCATCATATATAATGACCACCAAATATCATTATTTAAACTATAATTTGTGTAACTACAAATAAGAGAAATAATTTTTACAGCGGTAGTATTCAAAGTTAACAATAAAATGAGATCAGTTACACCCATATGCAATAGCTCACAATCTATTCCCTGTACTTATTCTTGAGACTTGTCAGTAAATACAGGTCTTTTTCTTTTGGACTTTTGAATAGATGTGAAGCTAAATGTAGTCAATTCCAAGTCTCAGATATCATTCTTATTGTGAAGCTTCAGAATATCTGCTCTTATGTCTGAGAGCTAAACACTTTAGATCCTGAAGCACCAAAACTCTTCTTGGCTATTCTTTTACAACTTAGACCAATTTAAAAGGTTAATGCTCACCTTCCTAGACCTGGATGGAGGGGAAGGACCTTGGACTTCCCACAGGACAGGGAACCCTGAATGCTCTTTGGATTGGAGAAGGAAGGGGAGGGGAATGAGGGGAGGCAGAGGGAATAGGGAGGAGGGGAGGAGGTGGAAATTTTTAATTAAAAAAAGGTTAATAACTTTTCGCTCAATCTTCACTTAAGTTCACCATACGTATGTAAACACTGCAGCAAGTGGGGTGAGTTTCAGGTTTGAGTTGTTTTGATTTTGTTGATGATTTAAGGTATTCCTGCTTTATTTATTGGTTTATTTTTGAAACAGTATACAACCGTATAGCTTAGGCTATTGATAACTCCTATCTAAGGTTTATAAAACCTGAAATTACACTTACATGTCAGCAGACTATACCAGTTAAGTTTTAAAGTTTTATAGATTTTTTATATTTAAAATATTTTCTTACAATATATATTTGCTCACAAATTCCCTTAAATTTGAGAGATTATTGTAGTTTTGTTTTTTTCTTTTGGTTAATTGTTGGCAATATATTATTCCCTTTGAATATTTCTGTGTTTCATTCAAAATACCTTGTTGTAAATATACCATCTTAATATTGATCTTTCTTACTTGTCTTTTATCAACTATTTAATATTTTAAATTGTAAGTCTAAAAGCTATGCAATATACAACATATAACAATCATTTAATATTTTTGAACTACTGAATATCTTGACAAAATTAAAGTTGAATAGCAGTATATATTCATAGAAAATTCTGGTTAATTGGATCATAATCCTTTAATGATCTGTTTTATGTATTTAATTCTTCACAACATACAATTAATAAAATAGTATTTTACATTTTGGTCTCTTTCATGCTTTGTTATTGTTGTTTACTATATCTTGTTTTGAGATAGGAAATGTGTAGCCCAGAATGGCCTCTAACTCGCTGACTCCTGTCTCCACCTCCCAAGGACTGGGAATATAGGTGTGATTTGACACAGATAGTTTGTAACACTGAATGCTTTCACAAATTTACTGATATTATTTATTTGCCAGTTCAGCATGGTTGCAGGTGCTAATAAGTGAATTTAAGACAATGTGAGAAAATTAGCAAAGTCATTTAAAACTGATAAGGAAAAAATTAGTATTCTTTAGGAAACATCCCCGCATAGGTTATTCAATCCCACATTATTATATATTGTTAAAGAAGAGTTCGGGAATTTGAGAGGAAGTAGAGGGAACCCAGGAGAAATTAAAGAGTAAAGTCGGAGGATATACATGATGAAAACAGTATGGAATTCTCAGAGTATAAGAAAATAGAGCTAAAAAGAAAATGAAAAAAAATACATAGTTAGATTTATAATTCAGTGCTGCAGTGCTCAGTTAGAAGCTGTAAACGTGATTTCAGTCTCAATACTGTGAGGAAGTGAAGGGTACAGATGGAAAGAAAGAGTGAGTATTTAATATAAATCATTGTGCTGTTATATTTTCGAAGATCCTGGAATAATATTCCATAAACTGGCAAATTTCGCACACGCACACACACAAACACACACACACACACACACACACACAAACACACACACACACACACTCACACACAGACACACACACACACACAGAGAGAGAGAGAGAAAGAGAGAGAGAGAGAGAGAGAGAGAGAGAGAGAGAGAGAGAGAGAGAAAATTAAGAGCTTTATGAAGGCTAAATATTTAATTTTATTGCTTTTATTTGAGCTTAAGTTATTTTTGCTCTGAAAGGGACTTGTTTATCACAAAAAAAGCTGCCAAGTATAGGGTATTTTGAGGTTCAAATTACATGTTTTCTTTAAGGATGATCAAAGAGTAGAAACTTAAGGAAACCATTTATGCTTCTTCTTAAGTCAGTTTAAGCATTTTCTAAAGAAAAGGTTTATAAGCCTATGTGATATCTTACATAACTTTGCCTCTTATTAACTGTAGAAAAAAGAAACTAAGAAGAACAAATAATCTTTACTCATTTTCCTGAAGAACTTGTCAATATAAAAATATTTAACATAGTCATGCGCTATAAAGTATCAATTAAAACTTAATTGCCCATTTTTGTAAATAAATTGATAAATATTATGCACTTTAACAAGATGTAAGTTCAGAGTTTCTGTAATTTTTATTTCATTTCAGTTACATTACCACTATATTTAATAAAACTTAATGATAGTTGAAGATATGAGTTATAATCATGAAATAATTAGTCTTAAAAAGTATGTGTTAAGAAATAGATTTGACTTCCCTAATTGAGATATATTCTTCCCTGATCCCATATCCATCCTTCCTCCTTCCCCCGATCCCAGTCCCCCTAGCTTTCCCCATTCCTCCCTTACTCCCATCTCTCTAACCCTCTCCCCTTCCAACAACCCTCCCACCCCCCCCCACCATGCACCCGAGGTTACCTGGGACTCTTGTCTATTTCCTATCTCCTGGCGGATAGCTAAATAATCTTCATCAGGTTCACCTTCTTATTTAGCTTCTCTAGGATCACGAATAATAGGCTCAAAGACCTTTAATTATGGTTAGAATTCACTTATGAGTGAATACATACCGTGTCCTCTTTTTGGGTCTGGCTTACCTCACTCAGTAAAGCGTTTTCTATTTCCATCCATTTACATGCAAAATTCAAGACGTCATTGTTTTTTACCGCTGAGTAAAACTCTAATGTGTATATGTTAAACACCTTTTTTAACTATTCTTCTATTGAGGGGCACCTAGGTTGTTTCCAGGTTCTGGCTATTACAAATAGTGCAGCTATGAACATAGTTGAACAAATACTTTTGTAGTATGATAGGGCATCTCTTGGGTATATTCCCAAGAGTGGAATTGCTGGGTCTTGAGGGAGGTTGACTCCCAGTTTCCTGAGAAACCGCCACACTGATTTCCACAGTGGCTGCATAAGTTTGCATTCCCACTAACAATGGATGAGTGTTCCCCTCACTCCACATCCTCTCCAGCATAGGCTATCATTGGTGTTTTTGAGTTTAGCTATTCTGACAGGTGTAAGATGGTATCTCAAAGTGATTTTGATTTGCATTTCCCTGAGCACTAAGGAGGTTGAGCATGACCTTAAGTGTCTTCTGGCCTTTCGAAGTTCATCTGTTGTGAATTCTCTGTTAAGTTCAGTACCCCATTTTTTAACTGGGTTAATTAGAGTTTTAGTGTCTAGTTTCTTGAGTTCTTTGTATATTTTGGAGATCAGACCTTTATCTGATGAGGGGTTGGTGAAGATCTTCTCCCAGTCAGAAGGCAGCCTTTTGGTCTTACTGACAGTGTCCTTTGCTTTACATAAGCTTTTAAGTTTCAGTAGGTCCCATTTATTCATTGATTCTCTTATTGTCTGTGCTACTGGGGTCCTACTTAGGAAGTGGCCTCCTGTGTCTATATCTTGTAGACTACTTCCCACTTTCTCTTCTATCAGGTTCAAAGTGGACAGATTAATGTTGATGTCTTTAATCCATTTGGACTTGAGTTTTATGCATGGTGATAGATATGGATCTACTTTCATTCTTCTACAGGTTGACATCCAGTTATGCCAGCACTATTTGTTAAAGATGCTTTCCTTCGGAGTCATTTTAGGGTTTACAAGAGACTTGATTATAAATGGGATCCCAGGTCCAAGGAGAGATCCCCAGATTGTTCTCTGGACAGAGGAGAGGGTGCCTGAACCGGCCTTGGCCCATAACCATACTGATGAATATTTTACTTATCACCATAGAACCTTCATCTGGCGATGGATGGAGATAGAGACAGAGACCCACATTGGAACACTGGACTTAACTCCCTAGGTCCAAATGAGAAGCAGAAGGAAAGAGAATGTGAGCAAAGAAGGCAAGACTAGAGGGAACCTTTATCCGACGATGAATGGCGATACAGGTGGAGACCCACATTGGAGCACTGGACTGAGCCCCCCAAGGTTCAAATGAGGAGCAGAAGGAGGAAGAACAAGAAAAAGGAACTCAGGACCGCGGGGGGGTCCGATCACCCACTGATACAAGGGGACTGATCTAATGAGAATTCACCAAGGCCAGTTGGACTGGGACTGAACGAGGAAGTGATCCAACCAGATTCTCTAAATGTGGCCGGATTCTCTGAATGTGGCTGGCCCGGAGTCTTTCTGAAAAGCCATTGACAATGACAGTGGAACTTGTTTCCTCTGCATATACCGGATTTTTGGGATCCAGTCTCTTTGGATACTCACCTTCCTGGACCTGGAGGGAGGGGGGAGGAACTTGAACTTCCCACAGGGCAGGAAACCCTCACTGCTCTTAGGGATGGAGAGGGAGGAGAAGAGGGAGTGGGGGGAGTGGGAGGGTGCTGGGAGGAGGGGCAAATGGAAACTTTTATAATTTAATAAATTTCAGACAGTTGAAAAAAAGAAAAAAAAAGAAAAAAAAGAAATAAATTTAATTCAAATTACAACATATAACAATCACTTAATATTTTTGAACTAATGAATGTCTTGGCAAAATTAAAGTTTAATAACAGTGTATATTTATTAATTTGCTACTATATATTCACCATTTCAGGGAAATTACAGTATCAGGTGCTTGAAATTGCTCATGTTACATCCAAATCAAGAGCGATGTCTTTATTCAGGCCCACTAGTGCTTAGCTTACTTCCTCTGCCATTACATAGTCCTGGATCCCTTGCCAGAGAATGATGTCACCAAGAGTGGATTAGTTTCCCCCTTGCAATCAATACAGTTCACTACAGATAGACTCACAGACCAACGTAATCCAAAGAATGTTTCATTGAGAACCTTTCTTCATTGGATTCTATACTGTGTCAAATTGTCAATTACAACTAACCATCCCATTCTGTTTATTAAATATATATTATTAGAAACTCATTTTTACATATGATATCTATGTTTTCAATCATATTTTCATGTATATTATTTAATAAACTGAAGTCTCCTAGAAAAAGAAGCTTTTATATTCAGCTAGAATTTTGGTTTACTTTATATGATTTTGGATGGTGTAAGAAAGTGGTAAAGAGTAGTAAAACAGTAAGCATTTATCTGATCAATTGCCCAAGCTATGTTTACTATTTATTCATATACTCAAAGTATAAACCTAGCATGATGTGGAATGTTTGTTTCAGTATCTCCCTATGCTTTACTGTTAAAGCTATAAGCTTAAATTATCTAATAGTGTTACTTTATTATGGCTTTTAATACACTATATTATTGTTGTTGTTGTTGTTGTTGTTGTTGTTGTTATTGTATTCTAGACAGGGTTACTCTTTAGCTTTGGAGCCTGTCCTGAAACTCATTCTGTAAATCAGGCTGACCTTGAAGTTACAGAGACCCACTTGCCTCTGCCTTCTGAGTGCTGGGATTAAAGTCTTGCACCACCACAGCCTGGCCATATTATATGTCATTAACAACTATAATTTATTAGATAGTATTTTTCAATCCTGACAGTTTAACCTAGTGAAGGAGTTGTGATCCCTTAGTAAGTTCAGGAGTATCCAGGTTTTGTTTGTTTTTCTGAGACAGGATTTTTCTGTAGTTTTGTAGCCAGTCCTGGAACTAGCTTTTGTAGACCAGGCTGGCCTCAAACTCACAGAGATCTGTCTGCCTCTGCCTCCCAAGTGCTGTGATTAAAGGCATGTGCCACTGCCTCCCAGCTAGAAATATCTATTTTTATTTACTATACTTAAGCCCCCAAACCCTGGTATATTAAACATTTATCTAAATGCTTAACTGTTGGGGTTGCAGAGATTGCTCAGCATTTAAGAGCACTGCCTGTTCTTCCAAACGTCCTGAGTTCAAACCCCAGCAATGACATGGTGGCACACAGCCATCTGTAAGGAGATATGGTGCCCTCTTGAGGAAGAAACCTGATCAGTCGTCCTCATTAGCTTAGACTATGAAACCCAATATGGACAAATTCAGCAGAATCACCATATACAGGCTGCCTATGCATGCTTCATCATTGCCAGAGCATAAATTTCAATTTTTTAAATAAAATCATACTCAGATATGCTTGGAATTAACCAACTAACATATACATAAAGTATTCATTTACTCTAGTAATTGTCCAACTTATGGCTGTGTCACTCTCATTGAAGACTCAGAATTATTCTAGTCACACCATTTCATTATTTTCCTTCACTTAGATTTTGATAGTCACAATTGATTATTTATTCTTTATACTGACTTGAAAACAACCTCTTTCAAGTTTGTGACTTGCACTGAAAACATGTAAAGAAAGAGATTTAGTTATTCATCAGCACACATCTGCCATTTTGATGTGATCAAAATAATTAATTTTTATTGATTCAGACAATTGTTTACCTGAAATAGATGGCAACTCACAAGTGGATCAATATAATTCTGATCCTCCTCACAACACAATGCTTTCAATGCATTGTTTCAACTGCATCTTACATTTGTCATTGAAGTTCATTGGTATGTGATATCTTGAAAATTAATTGACATTACAAAACTGTCTTCTGTAACTTCACTTTTCTATGAAATTTTTGAAAAGTCTTATTTATTTGTAAAATGTATTGGAATTATTAGTTTTTAAGTTAAACAAATAGAAAACACTTAAAAGTCATAGCATGTAATATTAAGAGAATCTTATAGGAAGACATGCATAATCCAGAGAGCACAGAGTTGCAGTGCTCTTAATAAAGAATACAAAGGGCATGAGATCTTCCTGGTGGAATTTAATTAAATTCAAATGTTGGAGTTGATGGGTGATGATACAACTGAAATTGAGATACATAGCCTGCATTTAAGAAATAACCAAGAATTTCTTAGGTCAAGGACATAAAAGGCTAACAAGAAATAATTCATACATACATATAAAGCCTATAGATAAAATAATCCTGCTCATGAAAGTCATAGGTTATCAAATAAAAAGCCCAGCACATGCATGGCATATCTGATGTGGGTACTCCATCTGTATATATGTTGCTTCTATTGGGCAATGAATAAAGAATCTGCAATGGTCTATGATAGGGTAGAGCATAGCGAGGCAGGGAAAATTAAACTGAGTTCTGGGAGAAATAAAGTATAGTGGAGAGTAGCCATGTAGCTGCTGCTGGGAATAGATGAGCCAGAATCTTGCCGGTAAACCACAGCCACATGGTGATACAAATATTCCTGAAAATGGGTTAATTTAAAATATAAGAGTTAGTCAAAAATACGCTTAAGCTATTGGCCAAACTATTGCCAATACTATAGTTTCTATGTGACTATTTCGGGGCTGAGAAGCCGGGAGCAAACAATGGGCCTCCTACAGTACATTTCTCTCCTGGTGTAGTTACAGAGGTCCTAAAAATATCAAAAGAAAATGGGCTATTGTCACTTCTGTGAGTTGGTCACAAGTACTCGGTGATAAAACCTTATTACGAAGGCACTATGTCCATTGTTCACATGGCATGGTATAATCAAGTTGTTAATCAGGAAAGTTACTCACTGTTGCCTAGATTTCACAGTTCTCAGAGATGCTCTGTACATTTCATGAATACAAGATTTCATTTCATTAATAGTCTGACCTAGGAGTGAGTCCTGTGAACTGCATTACTGACTGATGTGAAAAGATATTCCCATGGTGGAAACAGTGGAACAAATATTACAGGTGTATCCAGGTACTTCAGATTGGATTTAAGGCCGATTATATATAACAGAAGCATAAATATGGCAAAGAACCCAAGGAATGACATATTGATATTATTCTAAATGGACATAATTGTATCTCTATTCCAGAGAGTACTGCAGCTTTCATATTTTATCACAAAAATCTTTGTTCAGTTTGCAAGGTTAACACAAATTCACTACTAGTCAAAATATACAAACTACATATCCTTTTTTCACTTACAAATGGAAAATTTAAACCATCTTCCAAGAATAAGCAGCCAACAAAGAAGAAAGAGTGGGGAAAGAATATAAAAGACAGAAAAAGATAGTTACAGGGTATAACAAGTCTTCTGAATATGATGGGGACACTGTATACATGAGCTCACAAAATATGTGGTGGCCTACATAAAACCTGAATTATTTAAAGCCAATCAACATTTACAATGCATGGGGAAGGATTTGTGAGCTACTACCCTTAACTGACCAACTATTGATAATAAATAACTTTTCAGGATGGAAACATGAATTTTCTTTAACAATGTGTTCCCTCGCCTGTCAATCAAGCTACTGTTGATGGCTTCACAAGTGGAGTATTGACTAGCACAAACTTAAAACTATGGGTTATTGATAAAATGTAGAAGATAAAACAAGACAGTAGTAGGTTTGTATGTGAATCTGGAAGAAATAAGTGGAAGGACTGAAAAGGTAAACAACATCAAAAAGCATTGTATAAAATTCTCATAGCATAAAAAGAATATACATAAAGCAATGTGTTTGAAGGCCCCAAAATTAGGTCAAAGAGTCAATGAAGACAATATTTTCCTCTGTGGGTTTAAAATATGAATTTTTGAAGTGACAGGAAGACAAGAAATGGACTCTGAACAATGCAATTAGAATTTGAAATGTGTGATCTTCAATATTTCAGCTGTGGGATGTGTCAAGTTTGTTAATAAATACTGGGGTAGAATAAATAGATATATGATCTTGTCTACTTACCAAATACTTGAAGGTGGTAAAGGAAAACTAATTATATTTTATTTTAAATTTTCTTGTCTACACTATAAAATATGTGTATTTCATTGATACCCAGCAATTTATTCCTTAAATATATATTTAATTTTGTTACAAATGAATTGTTTTGATCTGAGAACATAGCCATAGATTAAAGATGCAATTCTCACATAACTTATATCTAGGCATAAAAAGAGAGAGAAAAATATCTAAAGTGTAAAAAATGCAAAGTAATAAAATGAGCATATATAAAACAAATGGCTACTGTGGAAGAAAAAAATTAGGAGCTACATAAGGAATTGAATAAAGAAGAAATGTGCTTATTTGATGAAAGTTCTCTATCATAAGAAAAATATCCTCAGGTAGACTAATACTTGATAGCTTGAAATTATCCAGAAGGCCACTATAGCAGAATTACACAGGTAATGAAATGTTGTGGAAGTAAAGTCAAACTAAATACAGAATCTTGACTCCATAAGGCCTTGCAATCCCTGACAAAACTTTGTGTTTTGCTTTGTGTAATAAGGAAAACTATTAACAAATTTTAATTTAAGAAGATTAATAGTAGGTAGCTGTTAAAATTGTGGAATGAAGGAAAACAATGTAAGCCTTGTTACAATAGACCCCTGTTGGTAATGACTATTAATTAACATGATAAGAAGGCTAATCAGGAAAAAACATTTCATGAAGGTGTTTTTCAATAGTACCATTGAAAAGAGCAGGTGATTGTTTTGGATATGGAATGTAAGAAAATAGAGCAGAAGGATTCTAGGCTTTTTTTTTAAATTGTTTTGTTATTTAGTTTAGAGAGGCAATGTAGATATGCAAACACAAGAGTCTTTATTTATTTATTTATATGCAAATATAAGAGGACTGTATGCTTAGGATAGTAATAGGATACATACTGGTGGAGGCAGATATTGAATAAACATTCCTCAATTTGTGAACAAGTATATTGGCTGCATATTATATTTTATACTATTTTTTTATTTGCAATGTTTTCTTTGAAGTTTAAGCGTGATGGTTAATGTTACTATCTGCTTGGTAGGATGTAGAATCATGTAGTAGAAAAATACCTACCAGCATTTCTAAGCAGGAGTTTTAAGTTTAGGTTAATTAAAGTGGGAAGTCCTACTCTAAATGACTTGGGTACGCCTACAGAGGCTGGATTCTCTTGCCTCAGTCTGTTGTCTTCATGATTTTTATTCTATGATGAATGGTACCCATTCAAAGTGGACCTAAATGAATCCTTTTGTAGGAATTTGGATTTGTCAGAGCAATGAGGAAATAGAAACATGGAAAGTGGGTAGCAGAGACAGATCAATTCTTGGATGAAATTAGCATGATGGTCCCAGATTTTGAAGCTGTTTTTTTGTTTGTTTGTTTGTTTGTTTGTTTTTGCTATGCTTTTTACAAGATAGGGTTTATCTGTGTAATTCTGTCTGTCCTAGAACTTGTTTGCTCTGTATACAATGCTGGTATCAAACTCACAGAGATCTACCTGCTTCTGCCTCTCGAGTGCTAGGATTATAAGCATGCACCAAAACTTCCTGGGTTCAAAGCTGGTTTAAGAAACAAATTTGGAAATATTTGAGAGAGCAATACAAAAATCCTAGAATGCCATAAGTAGAGTTGAATGAACCACTTTGGAAATGAGTTTCAGAAACTGGAATGCCGGGAGAAATGATGACACACAGGGACCCTGGCTCAGAAGATTTCTCAGAGGAACAAAGATTCTATCAGAAACTGATTTTAAAATCTGAAGAGTAATTTGGCCTCATTACTTCTATATTCTAAGTATTTCAGAAATATTGATGACAAACACAATGAGCTTGACAGTGGACATTTCAAGGCTGGATAGCATTCAATTTGCTACTGTAGTTCTCTCTTTCAGATCTATGTGAGACACGGGAAAAGATGAGATGAGAGAAAGAAATGAAAAACATTTGCCTTTTCATAAAGGAAAAAACTGTGCGCTTAAAGTTTCAGTTTAGGTAAGAAAATTATTTCTAAGATTAAAGCCACTGTTGAGAAACCTTGCACTCTGCACTGAAACAACAGAGAATGGGTCTTGAGGGAAGACTACTCATAACCCATCTTATGAAGATGCAAATACATTTGCAAATAGTGAATTTTAACGTAGAAAATTCTACTACTAAACTACTAAAGTGCTACTAAAAGTGTACTGTGCTGCGAAACAAGAAGCTAGGAAAATATTTTCTTGGGGTAAAACTGAACTCATACAAACGTTATGAAAGTGATTGATGTCCAGAAAGTTCAAGGAGCCAGGCTCCATTATGACTGGCAACAAAACAAAGCAGCACTGTCCTCATGATAGTGGTTTGGAATCATGGAATTCACAAGATGGATACACCATGAAGTCTTGTTCCTCAGTTATAGAGAGCTACTGAAGTCAGGCAATGCATGGGTCTGATAAGAGTCCAAACAAGGAGGTCATGGGAAAGCATTGTATGAAGCTGTACAGTTGAAGACTAATAAGCAACGGAGGATAAAGAATGTTGGAAATGTCATAACCGTGCCATGTCTGTCAAAGAAATATTCAGGCACGGTGTGATGTTGACAAAGGGTAGGTATTATGTGTGATAGAGTAGTAGTGCAAGTTCAGGCTTTTGATCAGAGAGAATTTATATACGGATCCCAGGTACAGACATGGAAATTTGGATATGGTGTTTGTCTTGTGTTTCGATCTTGCTCTCTTCCACCCTTCTCTTGTTATTCTTAAATTTAATGCTTTTGGAGTTGGAGTGCTTACCTTTGCCCTTTTGTTAGAAGTTTGTTCTTTATATTTTGTATTACTGCCGCTTGGAGTTAAGAGACACTCTCAGACAGGTTCTGTACTCAATCTTTTGAAACCTATTGGAACATTTAAATAGTATGAATTGCGTATTTGACATTAGATTAAATACATTTTACATTTTGCAGTAGATATTATGAAGTCTAAGAGGTAAAGAGTGGATGATAAACATGATAAATTCAAAGGTTTCCTTATGATGATGACCTGAGAGAGACTTGCGATGGTACATACTGTTAACTTGACAGGGCACAGCATCACCTAGGAGAAAAGAAGCTATGGGTGTGTCTGTTGAGGAAATAGTAGATCTGATGAGTTGAAAAGACCTACCCTAAACATGGACGCACCATTCCACAATCTACATTTACTTTTTTCCGTTCAAACATTTACACTTCCTCCCCTCTTCCCAATCTCCTCCCGCTCCCCCACTTCCCCGTCTCCCTTCCCCTCCTTGCTTGAGAGAGGGCAGGACACCCTGTCCTATGGAAAGTCCAAGGCCCTTCCCCCTACAACCAGACCTAGGAAACTGTGCATCCAGATAGACTAGGGTCCAAAAAGCCAGAACATGCCATAAAAACAAGCCCCAGTGCCTGTATCAATGACTTCTCAGTCAGTCCCCATTGTCAGGCATAATTAGAGAGTCTGGTTTGATCACATGCTCGTTCAGATACAGTCCAGCTGGATTTGATGACCTCCCATTAGAACAGGCACACTGCCTCAGTTGGTGGACCAACCCCTCACGGTCCTGACTTCTTTGCTCATCTTCTCCCTCCTTCTGCTCTTCAACTGGACCTTGGGAGCTCAGTTCGTTGCTTTAATGAGGGTCTCTGTCTCTATCTCCATCCGTCCCTAAACGAAGATTCTATGGTGATATTCGAGATAATCATCAGTGTGATAATGGGGCAAGGACAGTTTAAGCACCCTCTCCTCTTCTGCCCAAGGACATAGCTGGGGACATCCCTGTGGACACCTGGGATCCCCTCTAGAGCCAAGCCTCTTGCCAATCCTAAAATGGCTCCCTTAATATAGATACCTTCTTCCCTACTCCTATATCCGCCCTTCCTCCACAATCTACATTTCTTGACAGAGAAAAAGAGTGAGTTGGATGGAAGTCTGACACCCATCTGTCTTTGCTTCTTAAACCCAAACACGGCGTAAACAGTTGGCTTATGTTCCAACAGCAATGACTTTGCCAGGATGAATTCCTCAATCTGTTAGCAAGAATAATCTCATCTTTTCTTAAACTGAATTTTCCAGCTATTGCATCACAGCAATGAGAAAATTAAGTAACACAGAAGACAATGAGATAATTAGAAAATCAGGAGATTCTCTGGAAGGCATAAACCCTAATGTTTTAGCAAATAATTCTCAAATTGATTGGCTACAAATGAAATTTTAGGGCAACTTTTCACCTTAAACTAACTTCAAATGTACAAAGGAAATTTTGACAGTCAGTTCAATCGCTTGTGCCTCGAGGCATAAAGTTAAGTAAGAATTAAAGAGAAGCTTGTGTTTTAAAAGCGCTTAGTTGTATTATATCTCAAATACCCAATTTAAGTGTTGAACCTCGTAGAGCAGATTTTAATTATTGGATAAGCTAAAACTAACTGTAATGGTGTGTGATTTATTATTTTATGTTTGAGATCCCAGGAGATAGAGTGCAGTTTTCATAGTGTAGACTCAAATGGACATCATCTTCATAAACGACAATTGCTTTTGAGGAAAATAGAATGATTATAAGGCTTTGACATCTTTTTTTCGTTTAGTATTTACTGTTGTTTTTCTACCCTGAAAACTCCATTTTTTCTTTGTCAAGAGTAAAGAGTTTTGTATTTTTGTCATTTCTCATTTTAAATCAATTTATACATTTATTATTTGAAAGTTGTATGACTTCATGATTATTTAAACTAAATCGTTTTTATTATGTATTATAATGAACATTTGTATTGAAATTTTAAAGTTTTATTTTCCTTCTACTTTCCATTAAAATTTTAATTTTTACCAAAATAAAAATGCCTTCAATACAATTTCCCTGAGAAACCTTTTTCTTTCAGTAAATTACAGACATAACATTTAAAAGGGTTAACCGTTAATACTTTGAAAGGATTAGGAAAGGATTTATATCTCATTACAAATGTTTGGACTTATTATAAAACATGCTTGTGCCATCATATTAGTCAAGGTTTCATCAAAATACAGAATCAAAAGAATATATATGTATATACCAGTGAGTGAGTTAACAGGATAGCTCACATGGTTAAAAATGATGAAGTTTCATGTTCACTTAATGTAAGTAGGGATAGCTGCAATTCAAAAGAATCCGGCAGCCTCAGAGCAAGGCAAATAAATAAGTCTGGCGAAGTCAAGGAAAAAGGTGTATGTTCACTACCAATGACATGAATATATAGTTTAAGACTAAAGAATCTGCGGTCGCCTATTCCTGGATCACAGCAGAGTCAAAATCATTGCCACGTGAGATGAACATTCTTGAAAAAATGCACCCATTTTTTTTCTGCCTACTTTAGCTTCATGTTCCCTGTCCTCTAGACAAGACTTCTCATTATCAAGGTGTTTCTTACCCACTGATTCAACCTGACGCCCAATGTCAATCATTTCTAGAATCATTCTTAGTGTCACATCCTGCAGGATGTCTTATGAATTTTCTAGGCATCTGTGAATATAGTCAAGTTGACAACTGAGATTGAAGCCATCAAAGCTAGACACTCACAGAAATAGATGCTATAAAATAAATACTGCTATATTATTTAAATTGAATCATTTTTCTTCTCACTTTTAATATTATTTTCAAGAGAATCATTTCAAATCACTTATATTTATCTTACATGCAAAACTGTAGATTTGAAAAATACATTAAAAAGTACTCAAAATAAAAGATAAAAATAGCAAAATTAGGAAGTACCTTAATGTAAATGGAAATAAACAGTAACTTGAAATATAGAAATTGCATACATATGAATATATATCTATACTGTACAAATAAATGTATATATACAAACTAGTATAAATGAAAAGTATACTGCAAATCAAAACACTAAATATAATTCTAGACTTTAAAATTATGCATGAAAATTATTGCTGACAAAAATCAGAAAGAGAAATTGAGTCTTCCAAAAAGTGACATTAGTAATTAAATTTCACATTGTCACCTTTTGAATGTAGGAAAAGTTTTTCAGCAACTTTTTTAATTAAAGAGCTTCCATCTCTTCACACACTTTTTGATCTGTTTGTAATTTACTGAAAGGGCAATATGGTATATAACAGCAGCAAAGTATTTCTTTCCTAATATTGTTGGAGTGTAAAATATCTAATAAAGTTGAAGCAATATAGCCTGAGAAATGTTTTAAAAAGTGATCCTTTGGGGGTACCTAATATTATGGGATTGCTTTTCACAGTTTGTGGACAAAATGAAATCAGTTATTTGACTTTCTTGAAGTGTTCAGTGTCAAGTCTCTTTCATATACTCGAAAATAATTGAAATTACTAATAGAAGATTTCTAAGTTGAAATGTTTTGGTTAAAATAGTGCATAAACTTAGATTGCATTTGGATGTAATACAGTCCTAACATGATGAAAGACTAAACTTCATGCCCATAAAAAACAAATATACTTGGTAGTATGGAGACATAATAAATACATTTTGTTTATTACTACTTGATACATACACTGAAAAAGTATCTTCAGTTGTTTTTTATTGTATATGTCTTAACATTTATAATTGAAAATATTGAAAACACACAGAATTCTCTGCAGAATATATTACATTTGTTTGTTGGATAATGTAAGCAGTGTTAAGAAATAAATGTGAAAAGAGAGAAAATATATTCAGTCTTATTCAGTTTCTTATGATACATATGGCAAAATGCGATAGAAATAATATTTTCAGTATATGACATACAGTAATAAAAGAGAGCTTTATTTCTAGACATTATTTAGATTTACAAACTAAATCAAAACAATGTAAAACGATTCTTGAATAAATGAAATGAAATTAATTGACATTATATTGTATTCTTGTTTTGAGCATTAGTTGTCTATTTAAATGATAGCATAGAGCCCAATCTCATAAGAGACCAGTTTTTAATAAACAGAGGGGAAAAAGAACAGATTGAAAGTGCAATGAATTCACATTTTATCATAAAGAATTACTCTATGTGCCAATAAAATTCATCGTTGTTTGCCTAAACAATAACAGAATAAATTTGATGCAATTTTCAGCAAGAATTCTAATAGTATTTATTAGTCAATAGAATTCAGAAAGGAAAGAAGAAAGAAGTGTGATATTTTGAGTGAGACAGCAAAGAAAATCATCACAGAGTCTTTCAAGTTGAAAGCTGGAGAAGTAGGAAAGTACAAAAAAGGCCCGGATGGTTCTTGCTCTTATCCTATCATTTTCTATGCATAAATAATGTGAACGCTAATACTCAAAGGAAAATCCTATAGATCTGAGACTCCTACACCCTGTCAATATATGTAACACAGTCCTAATCTTATATATCTTGGTGTACAAAAATGATTATGTTAGTTATTTTGAATTTCCAGTTATCTGCAGCAAAAATATAGGTGGGTTAAAGAAAGGTAAACAGACTTCCAAATTATGGTAACTATGTCAAACACCTATGGTTGTGCAAAATGTACTTGCTCCCTTAATCCCTTTAATTACAGCAGATTTCTAGAAACATGTATTGGTCTTTTGTAATAATTTTTAAAATATATTTTGTATGTATATATAAATCATATCACATTATAATCATGTATAAAAGTATACTTAAGTCAAAAATAAAATATACTTAAAATATATACAGCATTATAATATTCTCCATTATAACAAATACTCCATTGCTTGTAATGTAATGTAATGTAATGTAATGTAATGTAATGTAATGCATGATTACAACAGCCCCAGAGTGAAACAAAAATACAAAAAGCATTAATTTGTATTGTAATGATGAGAAGTAGATCGCATACATATTCATTATTAATTATTAAATTAAGAATAAGAACATGGTATAAAGTACAATATTAATATAATGTATCTAATTATAATTTTACCTCATAGCAATTGGTTTCTGTAAAGGTCATATTTTTCATGTCACTTTTGTATGGTAGAAATCTTAAGTTTCAATTTATTTTGAAGTTACATAAAAAGATACAGAAATGTTATATGTCTTTAGCAAATATTAATGGCAATGCTGGTTTTAGTACTCAAATAATTTTGGCAAAAAACATGCTGATAACTACACAGTAAATAACACCAAAGATATAAATAATTTCTGCTGATCCATCTAATGTATTTAAAGTAGTATGTTATATAAATTGAGAAAAATATTAAATTTTTTTTCAATCAACCTACCTTTTCTGTTAAAATAATTACCTTCATTTGCATGCAGACTTTTCTACAATGATTAGTATAAAATGTTAATTTTAAAAAATGATAATAGCTATGTACAGAAGAATTCAAACAAAAAAATCACAGAATCTATTTGCAGTGTTGTAGTTGTGTATAAAAATCTTTGTTAGAGTCCCAATATCAGGCAAGGGAAAGCTCCCCAGAAGTAGTTGGTCTTGAGACATGGCTCGCTTTTGCTTTGCTTTTATTTGCCTCACATATCATGATGTAAGTATATTGCACTCTGGGCAAAGTACTTGGAGAAATTGAACTTAAACTGCCTGAAATTCTCCTCCTTGAGTACTATGTTCAAAACATTAGAAGAGATTCTGCAAGTCAAGTGAAAAGAATAATCAATATGAAGTTGAGTATTGTTCTTTTGAGGTCTGTGAAGAATTTTGCTGGGATTTTGATGGGCAGTGCATTGAGTCTGTAGGTTGTTTTTTGTAAGCTTGCCATTTTTACTAATTCTATCTACCCAAGAGAATGGGAGATCTTTTCATTTTCTGGTGTCTTTCTCAATTTCTTTCTTTAAAGATTTTGGTTAGAGTTACTTCAAAATATTTTATGCTGTTTGTTGCTACTGTAAAGGATGATGTTTCTTTGATATATTTCTCAATCCATTTATCATCTGTGTAAAGAAGGGCTAGTTTTTTGTTAATCTTGTATCCTGCTACATTGCAGAATGTGTTTATGAGTTACAGAAATTCCTTGGTAGAATTTTTGGTGTCAATTGTGAAAAATATTATATCATCAGCAATTAGTGAGAGTTTGTTCTTCTTTTCTGATTTGTATCCATCCACTTGATCTCCTTTTGTTGTGATATTGTTCTAGCTAGAATCTTGAGAACTATATTGAATATATATGGATTGAATAGATTGACTAGATATTGTTCCTGATTTCAGTGGTTTCACTTTGATTATTTTGATGCTGGCTGTTGGCATGCTGTATATTGTCTTTATTTTGTTTAGGTATATTCCTTGTACTCCTACTTTCTCCAAGACCTTTATCACAAAGAAATGTTGCATTTTGTCTAAGGTGCTTTTCAACACCTAATGAGATGATCATGTGTTTTGTTTTATTCCCAGTTTGTTGATATGATAGATTACATTGCCAGATTGTTATATGTTGAACCATCCCTGCATTTCAATCAATTGAAGCCAAATTGATTGTGGTGAATGACTTTTCTGATGTGTTCATATGATAAAGTAAAAAACCCAAGATAGCCAAAATGATCCTGTACAATAACAGAGTTTCTGGAAGCATCACAATTCCTGACTTCAAACTCTACTTCAGAGTTACAGTTTTGAAAACAGCCTGGCATTGGCATAAAAACAGAGAGGAGGAACAAGAAAACAGTATTGAGGACTTAGATATCAATCCAGACACCTATGAACACCAGATTTTTGACAAAGAAGCAAAAAATATAAAACTTAAAAAAGAAAGCTTATTCAAGAAATGGAGCTGGCATAAGTGGATATCAACATGTAGAAAATGAAAATAGATCCATTTCTATCATTATACACAAAACTCAAGTCCAAGTGTATTAAAGACCTCAACATAAAGCCAACCACACTGAAACTCATAGAAGAGAAAGTGGGAAGTTCATTTGAGTGAATTGGCACAGAAGACTACTTCCTAAATATAACCCCAGTAGCACAAACACTGAGAGAAAAAAAAATAAATGAGATCTCCTTAAACTGAGAAACTTCTGCTAAGCAAGAACATGACCAGCAATACAAAACAGCAGTCTACAGAATGGGAAAAGATTTTTACTATCCACACATCAGACAGAAGACTGATATCCAAAATAGACAAAGAGCTCAAGAAATTGCTCACCAAAAGAACAAATAATCCAATAAAAATAGGGTATGGGTCTAAAGAGAGAACTCTCAATACAGGAATCTAAAATGGCTGAAAGTCACTTAACAAAATGCTTAACATCCTTAACCATCAAAGAAATGTGAATCAAAACAACTCTGAGATTACATTTTACACCTTTGAGAAGGGCCATGATCAAAATCACTGATGATACTTATGCTGGAGATGATGTTTGATAAAGGGAGCATTCCTTCATTGTTGGTGAGAGTGCAAACTGGTACAGCCCCTTTGAATATAAGTATTGCATTTTCTCAGAAAATTAGGAAACAAACGGCTGTATGACCATGATCTTGTACCCTGTAAAGATTTATCAGTTTGTATTTTAAGAAAATGCTGATTGGTCAGTACCCATGCAGGAAGTAGAGGTGGGGCAAGCAGAGAGGAAATAGAGGCAGAGCAATGAGAACAGGAGAATTCTGGGACTAGAAATGCTCAGTCTGCAGTAATCACCCAGAAATAAAGGAAGCCAGATAAGAATGCCTTGATGATAAAGGTACCAAGCCATGTGACTAACACAGATAAGAATTATAGGTTAATATGTAAGATATGAGAGTTAATAAGAAGCCTGAGCTAATAGGCCAACCAGCTTATAATTCATGTGGGCCTCTGTGTGTTTCTTTGGGAATGAACAGCTGTGGGGCCAAACAGGCAGGGCAGAAACCTTTGGCAACCACAAGCTACCTCAAAACCCAGAAATACTACTTTGGGGAATATATCCAAAGGGTGCTCAATTGTACCACAAGGACATGTGCTCAATTATGTCCATAACATCATTGTTTGTTATACCCAGAACCTGGAAACAACCTAAAAGTCACTCGACTGAAGAATGGATAAAGAAAATGAGGTACATTTGCACAATGGAGTACTACACAACAGAGAATAATGACATCTTGAAATTTTCAGGCAAATAAATAGATCTAGAAAATATCATATTGAATGAGGTAACCCAGACCTAGAAAGACAAACATCATATGTACTCACTCATAATTTGCTTTTAGACATAAAGTAAAGAAAAAACAGCCAAATTTTACAATCCCAGAGGACCTAGACAATGAGGACCCTAACAGAGACATACATGGATCCAAACTAAATGGGAAATAGGAAAAAAAAATAAAAACAAGATCTCCTAAATAAATTGGGAGCATTGGGACTATGAGAGAGGGTAGAAGGAAAGGGAAGAGGGGAGGGGAGAAAAATATATAGCTCAATAAAAACAATTTAAAAAACGATGAATTATGGTCCACTAGGGAAAGAAGATGATTCCCTGGTACTCTAAACCTAGCCAAATTCCCACACATGGAGAGTCCATTATCTCTAGAGGAGAATCTATATTGCAATTTCTATAAAATATCATAACTAATTATATTCTTAATATAGCATCCCTATACACACAGAAAATTACATCAAAGAAGCCTTTTTGTGCATCCAATGGAGACTTCAGTGAAATTCAGTATTTGTCAAAATGCAGAAACTCGGTTTCCTTGTGGCGCCATTTACACAGGACTCTGAATGCTTTTATACTTTCATAACACACAGACATTCTTTGATACTTGTATTATTACCCTCACTTCGTAGAGTATGAACTTGAGTAAGAGCGGGAGAATTGTCTGTATTCTGTCAATCATGTTTTAAATAAATGCTGATTGGCCAGGCAGGAAAAAACAGACAGGAAGTGGAAATGATGCAAGAACAGTAGAATTCTGGAGAGGAGGAAGTTGATTCCTGCCACTCCTGCCCAGATCACCGAAGCAGCAGGATGTGAGCGGCCCCACTGAAAAAAGTATTGAGCCACATGGCTAACATAGATCATAAAAATGGATTAATCAAGATGTTAGAGTTAGCCAATAAGAAGCCTGACTTAACAGGCCAATCATCTTTTATAACTTACCGAGATCTGTGTGTGATTATTTTCTCTGGGACTAAATAGCTGGGGGGCCTGGCAGGACAGAAAACCCCAACAAACAAACAGGCCCCCTCATGTTACAAGTGTTGAGAATGAAACACATAAATACAGAGTGCTATTTTCTTGTAAATCAGCACTTCAGTGAAGAAATTAAGACAGATTTTATTGTCAAAATATTTTGTAAATATCCATGTTCTTTAAAGCAAACAAGTAAAATGAACTGGACAATCACCTTATAAATTTATCCTAATGTGGCTATCCACCTGATTTTAGTCTAGCTATAGATGATAAGCAAGCCTCCTTACTTTTTATATATCCAAAATAGCAAGATGCTGTTTTAAATCAGATGCATTTAGCAAGACACCAAGCTGGCTATTTTATAGGCTGTCTGCTGTTTTTCACAGATGGGAAGCAATTCTCTAAGCGTATGCTAAAGCTTGAGTTCTGTTATGCCTTAATCTCATACCTGCTTTGATGCATATTTTATCAGATAAGCAATCTGCCAAATTTACTATACTAAGTGTTCAGAAAAAATTCAATCCAAAACCGAACAAAATTACAATCCAAAGCCTTGACCATTTTGCTTCCATATGAATAATGAACCTACAAATTTGTAAAACGCTCCTATAATTTAAAGTTTTCTTCATGTTTTATGTTCAATATCTTGGCTGATTAAGTCTATAAGGCTTGGTTGTTTTCATTGCTTGCTTGTTTTTCCATTTTCGTGAGAAGCTATGTATAACATTTTCTCCAGTTTCTCATTTTGTAAATTTTGAAAGCTATCAGCCTTGTCAAGCCCATTAAAATTTAAGTAAATTGCTATAATTAGCTATCTTTGCCAGATTCACCATTAAAAATCTTTTTGTTTGTGAGGCATGCATGCACATGAGGGGGCCGTCGCAAGGGTTCACATGTCTTCTTCTCTAGCTCTTGATCTAACTGCCTTAAGACAATCTTTTATGTTAGCTAGTTCGGCTTGCCAGGATACATTCAGGAACCTAATGTCTCTTTGAACTAATTCTAAGGTATGGGGACATGCATAATCGTGCTTTATATACACTACTTTAGATTCACACTCAGGTCTTCATGTGTACAGGGAAAGAACTCTTACCCACTGAACCATCTTCCTAGCTTTCACTGTTAACATTTAGATTCTTGATACCTTTATAATGCTCCATCTATTTTGGGCATATGTATGTGCTCTACTTATTAAGTTCTTATTTCCTGGAAAATTGTGTACTACATTTAAACCAACATTTAACCCTATTATAAAATATTTGGTATACATTTCTAAATAATAAAATCCTTAAGTTACATAAGGTCAATACGGTTTTGTTTTAAGATATCTTAGGGTTATATTTATAGATTAACATATATTAGATGGCTATAGATTTTAATTAGTCCTTCATTAATCTTAATTTGACATTTATTTATTTTTGCTACTCCGTTACATATTGATAAATCAAAATTCTCAACATTTAAGTCCCTTTATTATGTCTTATAAATCAAGTTGCACAATCTGATATATTATCCACTATAAGCAAAAGTTATTTTATTTTGAGTCTTGATTCATACATTCCAGGATGTCCTCTAACTTGCTTTGAAACAAAGAATAAACTTGAAATCCTAATATTCCCACGTTTCACTAAGAATTCAAGGAGTTACCGAGATATATCAATACGGCCTGTTAATATGATGTGAAGGATCAATTTTGAGGGCCTAATGAATTCTAAATAAGCATTTACCTACTGAGACATATTCTCAGATCATCAACTACTTATATTTCAATATCCTACTTAATGGATGGTTACCAGATGCTTCCAATATGGATCATAAAATTTTCTTTTGTACTTAGTCTTCTAAAATATGATACATTGATGTGCACCTCAAAAAGTTATTGAAACTTAAATGATTAAAAAAGACCCTTTTCAATTTATATAAAAAAAGGTAGCAAGTAATTTAAAAAGGAGACTCTCCAGTTAGCTAAGCTGCTATAAGGTCGAGCAAGATGCACCCTTTGCTAAGATGTGGTTTTCCATGATGCTGCTTCCTTTGAGTCACCCATGCTCTTGTAAGAAACACTTCCACTACATTCAATATACAATAAGCTCCTGCCTCTCATAGGTTTGATTTTTGTAAAATTGATTCTTCATTCTATTTTCAATACCCTACATGGTATGAATAGATTAATTTTACATCTCCTCAGGAAAAGTCAAAAAATATATATTTCAAGAAAGTTGAAATTTATACTTACATAGATTTCAAGTCTTTCTGAAAAAAAAAATCTATCCAGGTCAATCATCTCCAAAGCATTAATCATCACTTATATTTGAAACTGTCACATATAAGGCTAAGGGATGATACATTTGATTGACTTCCCTAAATAAGAGAGAGAATTTAAGCACTAACAAAAAATGTTTTTCATAGATACTTAAGTTATACTGAATACACTGTTTTGAATACGTACAAGGCCTCCATTTAGTTCTTTAATTCTTGGATTGTATTTTTTTTTCTGTAGTTACATTCAGATGGCTATTGGAAGAAGGGTTTTAAGTTTTATCTTCTCTTCCCTCAATGATAGTTCATTATGTTTTCTTACTTAACTGCTCCAGAGTTATCTGTCTGATTGTCTTTAATTTCCTTTTGAATTTTGGTACACATTTTCTACTATACAGAATACGTGGACAAGTGAATTCATGAAATACTTAAGCACAGAGTTCTAGTGTAAATTTGTATCTTGACAAGGGCTTCCCACTCAGGCATTTTGTTCCTGAGCTCTTTATTATGTATATGGATGTACGGAGAAGGCAAACTGGAAGATGCTGTTTGACTTCAGAAAAATCACAAATGTAAACATGTTTTTGTTTTTCACAAAATATTTTATGCAAAATAACAACAGAGATTTATCTTATCTCCATTGTATAAAATCTACACATTTTCTTTTATTCGATTTAAAATCAATTTTGAGTATTACGTAAATCTCTTCTGAAAATGTTATTTTCACCACTGCTCGATTGGACTTCCGCTAAAAGAACAATGGCAAAACATTGCTCAAACAGGAAAGCAGAAAAATCCCACAGAACTGACTTCGGTGAACTGTGTGGAAGGCTCAGGAAAAGTGAAAGCTCAGGCTGTAGCATTGACTTTTCTCTTGACCAAAGTCCAAATGCCCTGCTCCCAGCAGGAATATCCTGAAGTCGGAGGCAAAGAGAATAACCTCTTGACTGCTTTACCTTTTACTCCAGAAGAAATCTTTTGTTGAAACACACACAAAAAATAATAAACTAGTAATCTAAACAAACATTTAGTAATGCCAAAAGAGGTTCATAATAAAAATTACAAATTGTCATTGTTTTGAATGTTATAAAGAGATAATACAAAGCTGAAACTAAATGACTAAAAAACAGACCCATCATGACATTAAAACAGTTTGATTTTTTTGTCCATTAATTTTAAATAACAATATTTAAATACTCAAAATTGATTTTCTCCAAACTTGGAAGGGTAATGGAATACATCAAGACTTTCTAGTTCCTAATTAGGTTTTACTATATTTTTTTATTACATAAAAAACAGCACTATAAAATAAGGTAAAATATTTTAATTTCTAATTCTAAAATAAACACTAGTAGAATATGGCATTTAAAAAACTGCATAACCAATTTGTTTCACTTTTTTCCACGAATAATAGTAAATGAATATATACTGATAATGTATTCAACACTTTTCAATATTTATATTTTTGCACGAAAGTCTAAGTTCATTTAGAAACTGGGTAGGGTGTTAGAAAGAGATAGTTTAAAAATTAAGAAATCTTGGTCCTTCTTCAGAGGACATAGATTAGGTTTCTATCACTCATACAGTGGCTCAGAACCATCTATACTTGCAGGTCCAACATGTTCAATGCCCTCTTCTGATATATGGGGTTAACAGGAAGTCAAATGGTGCACATATATACACATAGGCAAAGCATTCAAAGGAATAAAATAAAAATATGTAACAAAATAAATCTAAACAAAATAAAAAATATGTGTGCATGCAAGTGCGTGTATCTATTTGGCTGATGTTTGTAAATTTCTGTGTATGCTGATATTTGTGTGTGATAAAAAGAGACGTGGAACTAAATGAAGACACCCTCATTTAATTGAGCATTAGCCAAATACTAAAGAGGGAGAAGCACAGTCTGAAATAAAGTTAAAAGAAAAGTGATAACACCGATTTAATGAAACCTTGAGCAAAATTTACATGTTCTAACAATATTATTAACTTTGAAAACCTTCTTATTTTGTAAATTCTGGAATAGCATGCACTGATGACCTACTGATACGACAATACATTTTTCTGGTGTATTTCTATGCAAAAAAGAAGGTCGTTGATTTAAAGATGTGAAAGATAAATTTCACAAATTACAAAAGCAAAAGTACAAAAGTAGAGAAAAAGGAAAATAATGGTATAGTTGTTAGTGCTCTAGTGTTCTTTACTCTTTTCAAAAGTATAACACACTTAAAGTTGGGATAGCATTACATAAATTGTATCCCTGAATACTGATCAAGAAAGGCAGACACAATGTGTGAAGGTCAGGAGAGAGTGACTGCCTAGGTACAGAGAAATCCTAAGGAGAGCCATAGGAACCCAAATCCCTTTTATAATCAGTACAAAGAAAACTTTTTCCAGGGCTTCCAACAAAGCTCAGCTTTCTTTAAGAATAGAAATTTGTAGTTGCAGAATTAGGACAAGATAAGAATATAAATATAATTTGTGTATTAGTGCAGACTAAAGTGATTGACTTTTATGGAGTCTATGTGTTAGTATATGAGAGTTACAATAATTTTAATAGTTCTATATGCTCACTGTCGAGAGACTATCACAGAAACATGCATACACACACAAATGCAGACACATTTTATTCGCTGAACAAATCTTTCTTGTATTTTCAGATTTGAGCATAGCATCTTCATGAAAGTCTTACCTTGTCAGAAATATTTATTGGTTTAAGCCCCTGAGATTTAATGTTTCTTGAAGTTTTATCACTGAAATAGCTTACTAAGTATAGTCTAAAATATTTATGATTGGCTTTGTAGCTAGGTGCCACATAGAGAGGAAAGTTTAGAGGATGGTTAAAAGAGAAAATATTATATAGGAGTAAGGCATTTGGAAAACTGAATGTAAGAAAATCTGAAGAGCAAAGGAGTTAGTTGTGTTTTGTTAACTGTTTATTAATCAGAGAACTGTTTGTTAATTGTTACTAATTGGAGAAACTAGTAAAATATGTATATGTAGGTAAAGTGTGAAACAAAAGTGTCCTGTTAAAAGAAGCAAAATGAGATTCCATCTTAGACCTGTAAGAATGGCCAAGCTCAAAAGCACTGGTATACTTTGGATGACTTGTGTAACTCCTAACAGTGGGGGCTGGCACCATCCCTAACACTGTGACTGTCTTTTGGGAATGTATTTCTCATACTGGTTTTCTTGCCCAGCCTTAATACAAGGGGAAGTCCTCAGTCTTACCACAGCTTGATATGCCATTGTTGGTTCATACCCAACTGTGGCCTTCCCCTTTCTGGACAGAAACAGGGAAGGTGTGGGTGAGTGGTGGAAGGAAGGCAGGAGGAGGGAATAAGAGCACAGAGGAAAGGAAAACTTGCTGTTACAATGGTTTTACCCTGTAAAGATTTGTTTCTCATACTTGTTTAATAAAATGCTTTTTGACCAGTAGCCAGGCAAGAAGTATAGGTGGGGAAATGGCGACCAGGCAGGAAGTAGAGGTGGGGAAATGGCGATCAGGCAGAAAGTAGAGGTATGGTAATGAGAATTATGGAATGAGGAAAGCTTCAGTCCACTTTCATGACCCAGCCACAGAGGAAGCAAGATAGCAAGATCTGACTGCTTCACCAAAAAAGGTACTAAGCCACGTGGTTAATACAGACAAGAATTATGGGCTATTATAAATTATAAGAGTTAGTGAGAAGCTTGAGCTAATAAGCCAGTTTTTAATTAATGTAGATCTCTGTGTGTTTTCTTTGGGACTGAAAACTGCAGGACTGGGTGGGACAGAAACCTCAGTCAACAAGTGGTGCCCAACGTGTGGACAACTGCATCCACAGAAAGTCTGAGAGAGCTTAGGATGTAATTCTAGAGAGAAAAGAATAGAGTTAAGCATGGCTTATTGATAGCAGCATTTTCTGTGGTGGGCTCTGTTTGCTAGAGGCAAGTGCTCTCATTTAAGAGAAGTTTCCTGACTCAGCTTTAGCTGCAAAACCTTGCAGCTCTTTTAAGAGGTCCTGCCACGAAATAATTAAATGGTGTTGATGAAAAGCTAAAAGCTGACTGCATATTTTTGGTGTTTTGGTGGTGGCAAATAATACCTTTGAGTTATGGCAATAAACATGTCTCTAGCCGGTACCTCTTCCATGAGGCTATAGTCTCAGAAAAAAAAAAAAAAAAAAAAGCTAAGGAATGAGCTGGATCCAACTGTCAAAGCCACGGCTTTAATTCTAGCCATATCACTTAGCAAATTAAAGACTCATGTGATCAGAAAAAGAGAAATATACAGTAAAGATAGATTCAAAGATGAAGAAAACCTCTAAATGGTTCACTGTGTGTTTAAAAATATTTGTAGGCTTCGGAGAAAAATAAGTATAAAGTTCTTAAAAGAAAACGAAGCAAAAAAGAGAGTAGTTGAGTTTTGACAACTAAAGGATGAGCAAAGGAAGTGAAACACATGTCCAAAACCAAAAAGAATATGATCTATGTTCTAGAACAACGTGAATGTATCCTCGCTCACTAAATTCTGTATGAATAAAGAAGCGCTCTGACTGTTAATCCATCAGGCTTCAAAGTTCTCCCAGCCATTATGGCCTGTTTCTCGCCTACTCCTTGTATCCCTTCAGAACCAGTAAAGTGCTGGTTCTAGTTCCTGGATTTCTGGTCTGTGAGAGCTACAGGTTGTCAGAACAGGAAAAGTCCTGCTGAGATGTGCTTCCTCTCTGTTCCTCTCTCCTAAAACAAAACTCATAACGCACCATGTCTGGTTCCTCCTTTACTGATCTTGCCGCCAATCGTCCTTAGACCCTGCCCTAGCACCAGAGGATTCAACAGTTATTGTAACTAAGGGTTTGCCTTAAGTTTGTGAACAAAGTTGCCATGGCAACTGCATTTCAGTGCATCCTTGTTTACATCAGATCAGGAACAGCACTGAGAGAAAGGACCCTCCTCAGAAAATGCAAGTCCAGAAAAGTGAAAAATTTCCTGTCTTTTTTTAAAGAAAATATTAAATTTGCGTGTGAGTGTGTGTGTGTGTGTGTGTGTGTGTGTTTGTGTGCTTGTCTGTGTGTTTATAATATGAAAAATGGGAAGGCAGCATTAATATTTTTCTTGAGATATATATTTGTATTTCACTCAATTATAATTCTATGATTACACTATAATGTTTGTTTTCAAGCAGTCATGGAAGTATTAATGGAACATTCGGTTCACTGTGCATCCATTAAC
Source organism: Myodes glareolus (assembly GCF_982192425.1). Taxonomy (NCBI): domain Eukaryota; kingdom Metazoa; phylum Chordata; class Mammalia; order Rodentia; family Cricetidae; genus Myodes; species Myodes glareolus. Next base: position 59,538,989 of record NC_142037.1, read on the forward strand.
TTGCTTTGATTCAATGATGCAAATAGGATATAGAGTAGTTTTTCTCAATCTAAAGTCTATATAACTGTTTAGTGCCCTAATCAGAGTAGCTCTTATAGTAATTGACATACATATATATAACCAATTATATAATATATAACATATATTGTATAAGTATATATATATACATATATATATATATATATATATATAATTATTACAAACTAGTTAAAGTGCAGAGAATAAGAAACTGGATTGCTCAGGCATGAGGGGAAATGTACATCATATCTCTTCCTACCACATCTCAGGGATCAATGCTAAATAGGGGACAGAAGGATTGTAAAACCCAGACATGGTAGTTGACTTCAAAAAAAAATGAATTCAGACCAAAACAGGGCAATTGTTCATATAAACCCACAGCATTTCTGATAGCATGCGAAACACTTGATCAAGATAAAGTCAGAAGGAAAAAACAGTCAGGAAGGAAGAGGTGGTCACAAATCACACAAATAAATAGAGAGTTTTTAATGAAACTAGAATCTGTTTTCTTCAAGTATCCAACATGTTACACCCATGATACATAGATGGATGCAAACCCATACATAGTGACTCACGAAACACACAAAAAATACAAACACATAAAGTTACGAGGAAATAGTGGTGAGGGAGAAATTAGAACCGAAGAAAGGGTATTTTGTTAAAAATTCTTTGAAAGCATATAAAATTTTCAACCCATAAAATTTTCAAAGTTTCATTTAATATTCCTAATTTATAAGTACATTGTAAAATAATGGTAATACAGAGCAAATGTTCTTTTATTCTGATGGAAGAATGCTTCTGCCTCTTGGACCTCAGGGCATTACAGCCAATCTGTCAGTTTTTTAAGTACTCAGCTTACTCAGAGTCACAGTGCTGAACTGGACTCCTGGGCTCTATTTTTAACTTTGATTACGACTCACTGAGTAACCTTGGGAAAGTCATTTAACCTTCTGTGAACAAGTTACCTTCTTTTGAAAGGGAAAGAAACACTTGACTCTCTTGGGAGTTATGTCCAATAATTCATATTTGAGCTCATTCTGAAAGACTTTTAGAAACACTTGCAGCACAATTCCTATTTGAACTATTGCACCAAAAGTCAACACAGCTCAGAATCTATGGATTTGATTCATATTCCAGACATATCAAAGGTTCTTTCTGTATAGAAGTTTTTCCAAGGGAAATTCTAACTTCTTTCTAAAAGTCTGTGAGCCAAATTTAGCAATCAGTAATAAAATATAAAAGGCCCAAAACATGAAACATACATATGACCTTTTGTTGTTCTATCTTTATTTACAAAATTCTAATGTCTGTGACATAATCTTTTAAGGGTCAGCATCCTCATAATAACTTCGTACAAATTCTCTGAGTGTTTTAATTTTTCTCTTAAAGCTATTGCTCTACCATTGCATGTATGTTAAAAATCAGCATTTATCAGGTAGATTACTAGGAAAAGAAAATGTGTATATGTCTTAATCATACTCTGCCAAGCAGAAAAGGATGATAAGTGTGAAGAAACAATTGTCATAATTTGGATTCTATTAAAATAACTTTTATTATGTCATTGTGAAACATCTATCAAAATTTTACAAATAAAATACATCATCACTATAGGAAATATTGTGCAGATGTGACTAAACAACGTATTTGCCAGTCATGTCAATGGAGTAACCCATTGTTGAATTCATAGTTAAACTAAGCTTTAGAAGGCAGGGTTTATTTGTGTTGTGTTTTTTGTGTATGTATATTTTTAGAAGAAATAAGTGTCAGTGATAGTTCATTTCTTTTCTCTCCCCTCCACTTCCTTTAGCACCTCCCCATTCTTTCTCCTCTTCTCTCTTCTTTTCTCTTTTGTTCTCTTTTCCCCTCCCCTCCCCTTCCCTCCCCTCCCTTCTCCTCTCCTCTCCTCTTCTTATCTCCTCTTCTCAAATCTACTCTTCCCTCTCTTTCCTCCTTCTCCCTCTCTCCATGTCCTCTCTTACATATTCCTGTTCCTCTCTTCCTCATCCTCTTACTGTCTTTTTCTCTCTTTGGTGACACTGGATTAAGAGTTAAGAGGTGAGAAGTCTGTCTCAAGCTGTACCACACTGTTTATATTCATTGCAAACCAATCACAATGGAAGCAACCCATCATGGACCAACAATGTTGAAACTATGAGTCAAAAGGAACTTGGTTTCATTTTCAAATTTAAAAATATAATGCCACTAGGAAAAGCAATGTAGTAAAACATGTCTTAATTTGACCTTTTTAAAAATATGTTTAAGTTTTGGAATTATTAGTTGTATTTTTTTCCTTACATCTAATTGTAGTTCAATTTCATGGACAATTTAAATAACAAGACTATTTGGCACAAATATACTTCAGCAATTAATAAAGCTTTGTTTTCTTCTGCAGAGTTACCTGCCTATCCTGCTTTTAAAAAGTCACCGTCCTAATATGTCTATCAGCAGAAAAAAATCAATGCAGAAAGTGTGTGGTTCTTCATAATTGAATTCTATTCATCAAAACAAGAAAAAATATATACTTGGAAGAAGATGGATGGAATGGAAAGCATTGTTAAATACTATAATCCAGACTCAGAAAAATCAAATGTCCCATATGTCGATGAGATGTTTAAATTTGTACAAACAGTAAGTGTGTGTATTGTTGATCAAAGAGTAGATGTATGAAGTCTCTCCCTGCCATATTCCTCCTGAGTATATTTTTCATCTCATCGTGTAATATTTTCCAGTTCATGTTTGATGTTTCCCTGGCTGACCCTTTAAGTCTATAATGTGTAGCTGCCATTTATTTGGAAATGTCCATCTTTCTGATCATTATGTTCCCAAAAAGGATTCAACATGAAATTTTCGTTGTACTTTGGTAAGAGTAGGGTAAAAAGAAATTAAAAATTAGCATCATAACTAAAATTTAATTTTATTTTTTATTTAGCTTTCAGAGTAATGGATTTCATGAAGGCATGATCGTATTCCATACATTCTCTTCATCTATTCATTCTTCACCAACAATATACAAAAATATGTCCCATTTATGAATAAAAATGGTGACATCAATGCAAAAGAAAATTCTTCTAATATCCAACAATGTGTTCCAATTGTCACATTGTAGTGATTTCCATTTAACAAAATATAATATAAATGGAATTCTTCATATTATTACTATTAATATTATACATTTAGAAAATCATATCAATACAAAATTAAATTCTGACTTTCATACATAACCAGTCTTCTACCATAGATAGTGACAATTCTATAAATTCCTTATTCTTCACTCTTTTTTTCAGAATCTATACTTGGAGAAGAACAGTATTGAAAACTAAAATAGCAAGAAGGCTTTAAATACAGCTGAGAACATGATTTCCTATTGCCAACTGTGAACCTTTAATAGACTAGCCATGTGTCTGATTGACAGCACCACAAATCCCAGTGGAGGTTTTCAAACAGGTGTTAAGATCTCTTCAAAATCAGAGACAACCCATTCTTTTCTCAAAGGAGAAGTTACTTCTTTACCACTGGCACAATTTTCCTCTAAATTTGGCATGCTATGGTACCAAATGTCTTATAAAATAAGTGAGACTAATGTATACATAACAGTTTGCTAGCATCCATTCTAGGGGTCTATAGAGGTTGATGGGCATGACAAACTGAACAGTATTGAAACATTTAAAAGAAAATGACTGACTGTCCATCTCAGAAACATGCTGATGCTATTGAAAAAGCTAGCTACATATACAATGAGAATAATTCAAAATAAAATTAAATTTCATAACATTTTTAGCTTGAATGGTGACAGTCACATATATGTTCTTTTTAACATAAAAAGAGATTTATTAGGGTTGACTAACATGCTAGGGCCTAGATAATTGAACAATGGCCATCTTCATTCTAGAGAAGCAGAGAACCTGATGCCTCAACAGGGCCAGTCAAGCACTGAAGGCCTGGATGTTCCATGAAAAGTTGCTGGCAGAAGGGCCAACGGAACTGGAGTCTGTGTCCATGGAGGATGGAAGCAACCACAGCATGGACTTCCATTCCCAGGAATTGGTAAAGTAGGCAAGAGGCATGACTTCCCTGCTGGACACCTTTCCTAAATCTAAGCTGTTGGGAAGGTGTCTCCCAACTCAGAGGATGGGTCTTCCCTTCACTTACCCTTCTCTGGAAATACCCTCACAGAACCCAGAGGTGCATCTCCTATTTTGATCTTAAATCTCATCAAGCTGACAATTAAATGGTTAAGAGCACTAGGCTGCTCTGGCAGAGGACTGGGTCCCCAACATCCACAAGCTGGCTTACAACCACCTGTAACTCCAGTTTTAGGGGATCTGATGCCTTCTTCTGGCCTCTTCAGGTACTGAATACATATGGTACACAAATATACAGGCAGACACACACAAATACACAATAAAAATGAATGAAACTTTAAAAAAATCAACTTTAGTAAAGTTACATTTTAATCTTAATAGAGTTTAGTCTAGTAAAAGTGCAACTTGCTTTTGCCTAACAGAAAGAAGAGTCCAAAGGTTATAATTTATTGCTCTATGAAGGAGGTTAACAAGTTTCAAATCTAACCTAGCAACTGAACACGTACATGATGCACAGACATATACATGCAGACAAAGCACTAATATTATAAACATATGAAATAAAAATAAATATTTAACCTAGAAACTACCTCCTATTGTTTCTTTTTTAAATTATTTATATATGTTAGCATCTCACTCTTTAACCCAGTCTCAACAGTTTCCTGTTTTAGACCTAAATTAATGAATGAATGTAGTAATATCATAGTTCATGTTCATTCTTTGTTACTGTGAGTCATGATTTTGCCCTATTTTGAAACTGTCCCTTAGCAACCTGAAGTTTTACCATCAGTATGGATACCAGAGTGATCAACAACTCAGCTCCAGGGAAACATCTTTAAACTAATACCATTAATTTAAACTGTTTAGAATTTCCAGCTCTATGTGCTTAAAAAAACACATCATATGGACCAAGAGGTTTACTACATTAATTTTATTAGAATGCTAGTTAGGTACATATCAACATGGAACTCTGTATAAACGTCTATGGAGACTGGATTTAAGTGTCAGCTCTATGATTTATTTTTTAAACAATGTGTTTGCCAGTCTTTTCAATGGAGTAACCTACTATACACCATTGTGTTTGCCACTAGCAGATTTACACCAACAGTTCTGTGACTTACAAACAAAACTCTTATTTTGTCATTTGTTTTCTTTAACACTCAGCTTAAGGGATGAAGTTAATACTTGTATAGATTGATTTTACTTTTGTTTTTAGCTCTTGTCATATTATAACTTAAAATATTTAGGCAACAAATTATCATATATTGAGATTATATTGTACACAAACTTTTCTTAGGTTACTAAAAAAAGCATCATTGTTCCTATAAATCAAGATACACGCACACACACACACACACACACACACACACACACACTGATTGCTATTTTCTGATTGTGTTCCACGACTTGAAAAGGCTGTAATTACTGTCACCATAAACTTAAGCATTTATGACTTTTTATGTGCTAGCATATACCATTATCTGTAAACCTAAAATTTATACAGATAATAATGATTTTACATATTATTTTGCATTTTCAGTTATTTATTTTTATGTATGCTAAAGGGAGTCTCACTGTGCTTGAGTTTGTTTTCAGAGTCCAGTTCTTTCCTTTCACCATATGAGTTGTGGGGATTAAACTCATGCAATCAAGCTTGGTGGTAAGGATCTACCTGCTGCAGATCCTTGGGATCTAGGCTGTGAAATCTGATCCCCCTCTTTTATAGCAGGCCTACACCAGATATTGTTCCATAATGTGCTTTCATGTAAAGCATATTATCTTATTAGTAAATCATAGCAAGAAAATATAAGTAAGCTATGTGTCCTGTGGTTATTAGAAGTAATGCTCCAATTTTGACATTTGTAGTTACTTAATTTACCCTTATACAACTACAACCCCAAAATATTAATTTACAGGTCTCTGGCAGAACACTAACACTAATATTAATTGATGTCTCCTCAGATACATCTAGAGAAACAAAACATTAATTGTGGAGAGAAAATTAAGAATATAAAATGTAGAGCTCAATAGAAAAAGAATATAATGTAAATGACATAATTTATTTGGAATGGGTATTCATAAATAGTATCAAAGCAGTATTATATTAAAACAAGTAAATTATTGCTTTAATATTTTACTTATAAAATGTTGTTACAATCTAGTTATCATTTTAATTGATGAGACAACAAGTATGTCTCCTCAGTTTGCTGCTCTCACTTTCATGTAGTCAGCCCAAAGTTTGAAATTCATGTTTTATCCTTTTTATGTTATCCAACCTTTTGATTGGAACTGTCTTGTGTTGCCTGAAATATCCCCACATGATTTGATTCCTTCTTTTTAATAAACCAGTTCTTTAGGCTCCCCCAGAATCAGCAATGCCTCTGTATTAAACTTTTATCTGAAATGTTAAAGATTTATAAGTTTTAAGATTGTGAAATATTAACATGAAGGTTGAAGTTCTGAGTGTTTGTTGGAAAAAGAAGTTGTGACTTCCTTTTATTTTAAATTTCTACTTTGCTTCATAGGGCATATAAGAATTGAAAAACAGTACAAGTCAGAAACCCCTAAAGAAACATATGGTTGACTGAGTTTCTTATATGTATTAGAACTGGCATCCAGGATTTGTTTAAGATAAATGTAATCTGGGAACATAATAGTCCTTTAGAGGACTAAGCTGTGGTTGGGATGTGTTGTATGAAAAGAATATGAAAAACGATTAATATTTTACCCTAATTAAGATAATTCTAACTTTTGCTTTTCTAGTCCATGCATCATTATATAAATATTTTAATCATGGCTAATAATAAAAAACCCTAATTTTCAAATGTGTGCATGAAAAATATAGCCTGTTTGATGAGAGTATTTTCACAATATTTATCATAAAATTGTTAGAATATGGATAGTAAACATCTTTTAAGTCTTTTTAAGTTTTCTTGTGGAAATAATGCCTAGGAAACCGAATCTCTAATTTCCACACTTTTTCTGCAGCATCAGAATTAAAATGGTAAAAAGAACACAAATTAGTAATAATTAGTGTATGTAATCAAGTCTGAATTCATTATCAAGCTTGATTAGAGTAAACAATATGTTAAAGGAAGAAAGTTAGAATTAACTAATTCACAAATTTTTACAAAAATTATTATGTCAGCTGGGTATTAATGTGTACTATAATAACTTTGTTGTTTCTTCATATAAAACATTGCAGATGGTTGTTATTGCTGTAAAACAATATCAGAGAGAAATTTTGTTGTTTGTGTTTAGCTCAAGTTTAGGCACGTTTATCATGAGTGTCACCTCTGACATTGCATGACTGACATTACATCACACAATCTCTCCACAGATTCTCTATAATTTACCATTGTTCTGGCCCCTCTTCCCCAATTGTCCCCTGAGCCTTAGGTGTTTGGGTGTTTTATAGATGTATTTCTCATGACTAAGATTCACAAATTAGTACTTTAATTGTTTGTGATTTTCTATAATGGTTTTAGTTGTTGCGAAGAGAAGTTGTCTTCAGAAAGGATGACAATTGCCCTAATCTGTGGTCATAGGACAAATGTTTAGAATGTGGCCATGATTTATACTGGTTTAGTAAAGAGTCAGGTATACATTCTTCCCCAAAATTCAACACTAGCCCAAGCAAGTGGAATAAGTTTGCATTTTCTGGTATGAGATCCCTCTCGTTGAGAAAGTCTTAACTCCAATTAGAAGATTGTTGCTTATTTTCATATGTCAGGAATGTTTGATCTTGTCATATTCACAAAGCAAAAGTCTCTTCCGGGATCACAGATAAATTTTGTTAAAGAATTCTGATTTTATTTTAGGAATTTAGACATGACCATTTTGTCTTTCCCAAATTATAATTTTACTCCAATAAAATCTTCTCATGTGATGGCTCTCACTTGTAAACTATCTCAAGAAGCTCAACAAACAGGATGATTATCCTTTTATGTTTTAATTATTTTCTGATCCCTAGACCTTCCTTCTAATGAATTAAATTATTGAGTTTTTCATGCTATGTTTTTAGATGTCACTGCTTACATTTGGGAATTAAAAAAAGCACAAAATAAATTATAGTGCAATTTTCCCTACAATTCTAAGACTACGTGGGATGGAGTGAGACCTTGCCTCAAAAGAAAAATAATTTTTATAAATAAGGAATTTTTCCTAAGTTTTACTATGTTGCATTTTAATAACTAAAATGATATGCTAATATTTAGAAAGAAAACAACTAAAGTAAATTTTTAATAACTTTTACATTGTCTCTTAAATAAGAAAAACAACTAGTTCAGAATTTTTTTTGTTGCCCCTAAAGTATCCCTGCTATGATTCATAAGTTCACATTGCCTTAGGGGACCCTAAGTTCTGTGCTCACATTACTAGGTTAGAAGTTGAAGAATGTTTAGCAGTGTAGCTTGATTGCCATGACAACACACTCTAAAGGAAAACATATAAATGCATAATTGACAGAAATGTATCTGTTGGAGGGGAGGGACCCTTGTTGGTTCAAGGCTGGCCGGCTAGCTTAGACGCGAGATAATCACACAGAAACTATATTATTTAAAATACTACTTGTCCCTTTAACTCTAGTTTCTTGTCGGCTACCTCTTACATATTAATTTAACCCATCTGTGTATCGCCACATTAGCTTATTGGCAAAGTTTCGGCATGTCTGACTGAGGCAGCGACTTCGTGGGGTCTCCCTGACTCCGCTCTCCTTCTCCCAGCGGACGGCCTAGCTTTTCCAACCTGGTTCTGTTCTGCCTTTGCCATAGGCTCAAAGCAGTTCTTAATTCATTAACCAATAAAAGCAACACATAGATGGAAAAATCTCTCACACCATGATCCACTCTTCCTCAGTCTCTATTCAGAAAGTGGCAGGCCTCGCATGCAGTTGAAGGAAGCATGGCATCACAAGATGAGGTAGGACCAAGCTCCTCCCCCAGCATTAAGGCTGAGTGAGATTTATAGTCTTGCACAAAAAAGAATTTCAATGTAAGATTGATAAAAAGTGCTGTAGATTTTTTATGAGTAAAATATTTAATTACAAAGCCCTCAGGTAGTGGAAGCATTAGATTTGGTATGATTTTAAAAACCTAGTGGCTAATTTAAGAGGAAGGGTAGGCAAAGAACAAATTTGGAAAACAGTAAATGTAGATATTTTTTCTTACTCGAGATATGACTCAATGGCTCAAGCACTTTCCCAGCAACTGTGAGGGCCACACTTTGGTTCCCAAAGACTACTTGTCTGTACTCACAGAGTTTCTTGAACAAGATGGGAGACAGAGAGAGAAAATTACCAGGAAAACTGTTGGCCAGCAAGCCTTCTGTAGAGAATGTGATACGTAGGAGATGCTACACGCATCAGGTAAGAAAGAATGGAGCTATACCCAGGATTTTCTTCTTACTCCCACATTCATTCAAAGACACACCTCAAAGACACACACACACACACACACACACACACACACACATACACACAAACACTGTATTTTGAATAGAGCTTTTGCAAATATTCTCTATGGTAAAAGCAAGGAACACTGAAATCACTGAGTAAAAATGAAAACAAAAAGTTCAAAGATGGTTGCAAAGAATTTTGCCACTGATAAATTTTAGCAGGAAAAGAAACCGTTCAAATTGGGGATATTAATTACGTTCTTGTTCTGAGGGCTATTTAAAAAGTAAATACATAAGAGCAGAGAAACAACTCAGATATAAAAAGGAATTAAAGGAAAATTTAGTACAGAGTAAAGGTAACTCTTAAGGAACATTCCAGATTTTTCTATGAATCATGTGTTTAGTATTTGTATTGGTATTTGACATCTATGATGTGTGATCTCTTTCTGTACTTGTTCAGTCATGCATCAGAGTCGTCTCCATTTTCTTTATAAGGAATCTTTAAACTTTTGAGTAAATACCCTATAATCACTAAACAGGGAAGATATTTTTACTTTTTACCATTATCTTTTCAAACTATTATCAATAAAATCCCATCTCTGTTGATATGTTGTCTGTGTTTTTGTGTAGTAGGTAGTGGAGAGGACACAGTACATAGAACAGGGTGGAAATTGAGAGATAGCTTCTGAGGTGATAGTGTCATCTTCTTTTCAAGTTTACCTGCATTGGAAGATTGAACTTATTACTTCTTGCTTAGGCTTCATGCACCCTTTCTATGATAAGTCATCCATTCCATTATTGCTGGGTTTTTATGAGCATGAGAAAGTCATACTCCAGTTCATACAACACAGATACTAACTTGCTTCTATCTTTTTTTTCAAAGTTTATTAAATTATAAAAGTTTCCATTTCTGCCCCTCCTCCCAACACCCTCCCACTCCCCACACTCCCTCTTCTCCTCCCTCTTCATCCCTAAGAGCAGTCAGGGTTTCCTGCCCTGTGGGAAGTTTAAGTTCCTCCCCCCTGCCTCCAGGTCCAAGAAGGTGAGTATCCAAACAGACTGGATCCCAAAAATCCAGTATATGCAGAGGAAACAAGTCCCAGTGTCATTGTCAATGGCTTTTCAGAAAGACTCCGGGCCAGCCACATTCAAAGAATCTGGCCACATTCAGAGAATCTGGTTGGATCACATGCTCGTTCAGTCCCAGTCCAACTGGCCTTGGTGAACTCTCATTAGATGAGTCCCCTTGTATCAATGAGTGATCGCACCCCTCGCGGACCTGATTTCCTTTTTCATGTTCTTCCTCCTTCTGCTCCTCATTTGGACCTTGGGGGGCTCAGTCCAGTGTTCCAATGTGGGTCTCTGTCTGTATCACCATCCATCGTCGAAAGAAGGTTCCCTCTGGTCTTGCCTTCTTTGCTCACGTTCTCTTTCCTTCTGCTTCTCGTTTGGACCTAGGGAGTTAAGCCCAGTGTTCCAATGTGAGTCTCTGTCTCTATCTCCATCCATCGCCAGATGAAGGTTCTGGCACAAGAAGTTCCTACTCTCTCCTTCTGCTCCCTGATTCTGTCTTGGTATGGTTGGCCTTAGTTTAGTTGCTGTGCTATGACATTCATTTATTTGTGGGAGACTTTGAATATTAAATATAAATAAAATTTCTTTAATGTTATTGTTCTCTTATTCTCCTTAATCAGTCACCTTTGCAGATTCAGATAATAAGATCATTCAGGTGTCTGCTCTTAAATGATGGATACGAAAGTAGGTCAACAGGTACTGAAGAGGTTCAGGTGGGAGAGTTGAAGAAAGTGCCATTGGTTTTTATTAGGCCACTCACTCTGCTGCTGATAGCACATACATCATAGCATTGACATTCAGTGAAAGCAGTATGTGAAACAATGAGATCAACATTATCTCAACTGCATATGCTAAAAATATTACAGAACACATAACGAACTTATCACAACAGATACCAGATATATCCTGAATGTTTGTAAATTATGTACAACAGTGATTTGAAAGTTAATTTGTTATAAGTACATTGTAAGTTTTTTCTGCATATTTTCCTCTAAACGGAATATCTGCAATACTAATTAATTACACAAAGATCTCTAGGCAACTGTAGGAAGTTGAATGCATTAGAGATAGTGTTCCCCGTCGAAGGACATATGACTTGACTGTCTAATGACAAAAATTTATCCAGGAAAGCATACATGCAAGTAGCATACAAACTGAACAGGTTATATTGATAAGCATCCAATAATAATGTGGTCAAATAAGATGCAATGAATTTTAAGGGAGGTGGGAAGGATTATATGGGAGAGTTTAGAAAAAAGGAATGGGCTAAATAAAATCTCATGTCCAACACTGCCTGACAGCCAGTAATCAAGAGTTTGGGCAGTCCAAAGACCTATGTTAGATCTAAATATGACTAACCAGAGAAAAGAAAAGAAAATGAAATAATTCCTAACTATATGCTGCTATATTTATTCATAGAAGAAATTTTAAAAGTTATCTTTGATATTACTTGCATTTAAGTGCATATATACATAAATAGTAAATGAATAAATAAAATTTAAAGAGAAGAAAGGTTTATTTGGGCTCAAATATAACAATGTGGTAGAAGCACAGGGGTATATATATGGCTCACATGGCACCCTTTCAGGTGTAATCAATCATCTGGGAAACCCTCGCTCACACACCCACCCCACCTAGACACACACATACTCACACACATACAGACACACACATGAGCAGAAGAGGAAGCAGTTATAAATTTCAATGCTTCCTCCAGTGGTTTCAACCACCTCCCCAATGATATCATTGGTTGATTCTCATAGTCAAACATTAGAAGTTGAGATTATTCACTTAAATTGCTACTATAAATCATTATAATGAATTATATGTAAAGGTAAAGTAAAGGTTTTATAAGCATATTGATCTTTCACAAGACCTATTATATATTTATGGTGCATAAATATATATAATGGGAAATCAATAAAAATCATCAATGCATGATATACAACTTTTTCTAACAGTTTAATATAAATATTAATATTTGATTAGTATAAATACAATAGGTTGAGTATAAACGAATTGCTAAATTAATAACTATGGTTTCTATCTTCATTTTGTTTATAGAAAATTTATTATTTAGTTTATTAATATAGCTCTTTGTTGATTATAATTTGCCTCAATGAGCAAGCATAATGGTTCTAATAGTTTCATAAGTTGTATTTTGACTTTTGCTCATTTAACCTAATCAAATGCTAAACAGATTAATACTCAATATTTGTTAGAGAAAAAGCATAACTTTAAAACGCTGAATGCATCTAACATTTCAATTATAGATTTTTTCTTGTTTTGGAAATGTGTTACTTTACCTCTCTTGTACAATCCCCTTTTGTTTGTTTGGTTTTAAGTGTTTTTCCTTTTATTAAGATTGATCATTTACTCTTAATGTTCCTGCCTCAGCTTTCGGGCTTCAGCAGACACAGTAGTGCACTAACATGTTTAATTTATTCTCTACATTTTTTTTTGGGTAAAAGTTTCATTCTAAAAATCTTTCGATTTAATTTACTAATCCTATTACAGTTACTTGTATTTACCTATTGATTTTAGCCGTTCAAAATTCTGAAATTCTCTTCCCTTAACTGTAACCACTTTAATTCAAGAGCAGTTTTGCACTTTTGTCTACAAACTTAAATATCAAAATGCATCTCTAATTTTTAGATAGAATATTAAACGCTCTCCAGAGTTCCTCCATTTCTACCATGATCACCTTCTCCAATTGGTAACTTCCCAGCCAGTGCCCTGTGTTAACGGCAGTGAGTACCTTTTTGTTAGTTGACTGATCATGTACTTTAAAAACTACTGCTATAGCTCTTAAATATTTTATTATTGAAAACCATAGAAGTACCATCAAATACCACCAATTTGATCCCTATTACTACATATTTATAATGTAGTGATTCCATTGTCACTTTCATAATCTCATTTTGTCACACCTCTTTATTATTGCAAACCACAGGCTGATGAATGCAAAATAATTCTCAAATTCTACATCCACCTTAATAGTGCTGTGGAAAGTTGAATACATAAAAATGAATTTTTGGTTGCTCAATCTATGAATATATAAATTATTTTACATCATATTTTAATACAGAGAACTTCTAAAATGGGGGAAGTCATCAGGGTATATTGAAATACTTCTAATTTTAAAAGAAAGAAAATGTTCAGTCTCTCACTGAGTAATAATGCATTCTTGAGAGCTACTTCACACTGTGAAGGCTGCTTCACTGTATTTAATGCATGTTGCCTTTGAGAATAGCTTGTGAAAATAACAAGCAAATTTCCACTCAAGTGATATTTAATGGAGGGGTTATAATACTAGATGGTTACTTTCCTTCCTGTGGTCTTAGGCATTCTTAAACCCAGCAGGGCTTATTCAAAACAATGTTAAACATTAAAACTATGAATGCTGTGTTATTATGAAAATATGCTTTAAATATTAGCCTAATATTACATGTTATAAATAATATTCTGAGACTATGCATTCAACTGTTAGGTTAAAGACTGATTAGTGAATCTGGAGATAAGATGAAGAAAGCAACATCAATTTATAAACAGAGTAAACAAAGCTGCATGTATGTATTTTAACAAGTCTCAATAAACAGTTTACTGTATTTCTTAGATCAAATGATGGAAAAATCAGCGTTTTCACGCTGGTTGCAAAATGACTTTTATAATAACAACTCATTCCTTATTTCTTTTTTTCGGCTAGAGACTGAACACATGGATCTCTGCATGCCAAGTGTACACCTACTATACCACATAGGGACTTTCTCAGACAATACTCTGTGCTCTATTCTAAGAATATGAGTAAGCAGGGAAGTAAATACAAGTGTGTATTTACTAATCTGTTTGTATATTGGCAACCCATGGGTAATGAAAGAGTAGAATATTTAATAGGTATAAAGTTTATAGTATTTTTACTTTTTTCTTCAACAAGTAAACAAAAATTATATTTTACTATTTAAAGTCTATCCTACTGAATATCATTTTTTATTCTTGTCATATATGCTTGTAAGTGTTTGTCTATGCCATGTATGTGAAGTCAGAGGACAAGTAGAAAGAAGTTGGTTGTCTCCTTTCTCCATGTGTTTTCCCATGAGTAGACCTGAAGTTCTCAGCCTTTTCAAAAAGTACCTATACTCACTGAGTTGTCATAAAGGTCTTAGATTATAAATTGTTAAAATCAATAAGCAATAAATTTCATTGCTTATTGAAAAACTTGTTTCAGATGTAGGGTGTTACATAGGGAAAGATTTACAAAATGTTGGATAAGGGAATGATGCTCTTCATAAAATAATAGTAAGGTTGACTAGGTGGTGGTGGCACATGCCTTTAATCCCAGCACTCAGGAGGCAGAGACAGGGAGACTTCTGGGAGTTCAAGGCCAGCCTTGGCTAAAAGAGCTAGTTGCAGGATAATCTCCAAAGACATGAAGAAATCTTGTCTCAACAAACAAAAGCAAACAAAAAAGGTTACTACTACTACTACTATTACTACTACTACTACTAATAATAATAATAATAATAATAGTAATAATACACTATTGTTGAAGCCACAATTTTTGTGTCATCAAACATAAAGAAATAGAACTGTTGCCCAACTGGAAGTTTCACCCTTATAGACTAATGTTCAAGGTGTTTGGTGGCATTCCACATGCCACAAGAGAAGAAAAGTAAGAATCCATACCACCTAAGTATAAACTCTAATACCTACAGTAGCAACATACCTGCAAGATATACCTGGTTCAATAGTGGTAGAAATGTTAGGAGAATAAACAGCCACTTTTAAATTTGATTTAAAGTCGTCTCCATGAGATGGAATTTATACATGGTACTGCTAAAGTAACCAAGAAAGAGAGGTTATGGGCCGAGGGGAAAACCTACTACTATTACTATGCTTAAAGAAAATTAAATTAAATCCCAATGACATATTGCTATTTCTATAGATCAAAGCATGACCAATCTATCATCAGAGAAGCTTCTTACAATGCATGGCCACTGACCCAGGAACCAACGAATGAACTGTATTCAGACAATGAAAGCTTTTGGAGCACTGAATTTGAAGTGAGATGTGTTTATTAACAGTACTCCTGCATTTAAGTATAGAGGAGATGGATTGCAAGAGCCAAAGGAGGTGGATCAATTCAAGGAAAGAGAGTTTTCCAGATCTAACAGGAAAAAATTACATTTGAAATCACAGAGATTGGAAGGATTCATGAGTCATGCACAGGTTCAGATCATGACACACAGTCTTCTTCTTAATAAAGAAACTGTTTGTATTTATTAACTGCTGAAAAAGGAAAAAACAGATTTCTTTTATTTTTTTGAAATTAGATATTTTTCATATGTTATATTTTTTGTGCCCAAGTTGAGACCCCCAGAGAGACAACCACCAGAATCCTTTCAAGTCCAGAATGCAAAAGCAAGGTTTATTTCTGCGCTCAAAATTCAAACCAGCTAGCTGGGAGTTCAAAGGCTCCACTCACAACACAGTGCAGTGGGGAGAGCTCCTGTTCCTCATTTGGGGTTGACATATATAAGCAAAAACCACAAGCCAGATTTACTCAGTGTCAAGGAAGTTGGTTTTGCTAGATACAGGGGATGGACTACTTCTACACATACTCTTTTCCCTGTAAGCAACTACTTTCTGTTTTGTGCATGTCCCCTGCACTCCCTCTAGCAGTTATGTCTGCTTTTGTCTAGACCACAAAGCTGGGTGTCCACGGGTGACTAGCTGCTAGGAGAATTTGTTGGCTTATACTTTTGCAGAGGTTCCTGTTTTCTTCTAGCTCTTGATGCTGCACAGTTTAACCCAGTTCCATAACCAGCTCCTGATCAAGCAAAGTTTCTAAAAATTTCCCACACCCTTATAATATTCTGATAATAAATTACTCCACTAAATTCTCTCAGATCCTTCCCATCCACTGAAATTAATACCCATTTTTCCTTTCTCATTAAAAATAAATAGGCATCTATTTTAAAAAAAATTGTAAGATAAAATAAAAACAAATAAATCATAATAAAATAAAGCAAGCAAACATGGAAAAGAAATGTACAAAAAAGCTCAAGAATATCTTATAGAAACACAGTTCATACACTCAGAAAAATCCTACAAAAACACAAAACGAGAAACAATGACATATAAAGAAAAGATTTGTAAAGTAAAACAAACAAAGCATTTTGAGGAAAAAGATATTCACAAATAATATTGAGTTCATATTGTAATTATCCATCTAATGTTGGGCATGGGGGCTGCCTTTAAATGTAACATATAGACCGAAACATTGGAGAAAACCACTTTTTCTTTTATAGAATTTATCAAGTAGCAATGTTTCTGAGCTAAGTGACGTCTTAGACTTCTGCAGGTCTCCTGCGTGTTACCATAATCTCTGTGAGTGTATGTCAGCCCTGTTGTGTCTAAAAGGACTTGATTCTTTGGTGTCTACCATTCCCTCTGTCTCTAATACTCTCCCACCCCTTCTTCCAGAATTTCCTGAACTTTGATGGGAGGGAGGGAAATATTCCTTTTAAGACTGAGTGTGAAAAGGTCTCTCACTCTCAGGATATGGCCCAAATATGGGTCTCTGAATTTTTCACACTTACTACAAGAGGAAGCTTCTCTGACGATGTCTGAGCAAGACAATGATCTATGTGTATAGCAGACTGTCATTAGCAGACATTTTCCTGTTATGTTCCTTTATCAGAACAGTAGTATTTGGTTTTCCCCTAAATCCAGGTCCTATTTTGTCTGAGGCTCCATAGGTTCCAACTCATGGAGTAGCCCTTACATCCAACCAGATTTGGTTGGTTCTTCTTACATTTGTGCCACCTTTGTACTAGTGTGTTTTGTAGGCAGGTTGAAGGCCATCTTGCTGCCTTGGTGTTTGTCTTTCTCTTCTGGTAGAGATCAGAGCACCTTTCATTCAGTAGGGCAAAATTCTTTAAGGAGGCAAAAGCTTAACTTCCCTGGATTTGGTGAGTGATATAGGTCTTGTCTTCAGCAATAGAGCCTTAGCACCAGTTTGGGGAGAGAAACTAATAGCCTAGGCAGTAGCCTGGGATGTTTGGGAGTTTCTATGGTCCTCTTTGGGAAATTAAGAAATACTTAATTAGATGTAACCCATGCCCAGCACTGGAGGTTTCCTTTGGTGGCAAGAATGTCTAGTTGGGTCTTTGTCATTATTTGTACAGTCCAACTTAGAATCCATTCATCTATGCATATATTTTAAGAAACTTCCACTGTAGGATATTTCTATATAACTCCTCAAGACTGTCAGTTTGGGTAGTCACCCCCCATATTCCCTCCCTTGCATGCTTTTTTATTGCCCTCCCTGTTTGACCTTCCTTTTAAAGCCATCACCCCATTTATCAATACAATTCAATTGTATTTATGATTTCTTATTTGTTTGTTTGTTTGCTTTTACATCCCCAGAAAGTTTTACCTTTTTCCCCTCTTTTCAATTCCTTCCCTCACCTTTCCATTCCACCCACTTCTCCACTGTTTTTCATCAAAACATGTAGGCATCCTGTGGATATCAGCTAACCAAGATTTATCATGTCACAGTGAGACAAGGATCCCCCTCTTCTATTAAGGCTGGTAGGAGAAATGGGTCCCAAAACAGGCAGCAGAGTCAGAGACAGCCACTGCTCTCACTGCTAAGAGTCTCACAAGAAGTCCACATTATACAACTGGAACATATATGCTGAGAGTCTAGATCAGTTCTATGAAGGCTCCCTGGTTGTTGCTTCAGTCACCCTGAGTCCCTATGAGCCCAAGGGAGTTGGTTCTGTAGGTTTTTAAAAGGATAGACTGTCTCTGGGTATATCTACCAGACTCTAAGGCAGGTCCCCTGCCTAAGCATTGTTGGCCAACACGCTCTACTGTTTCTTGATCTTTTGTGGGGTAGTTTATGGTTGTGCAGGTGCAAGGGCCTTTTGAGTTTTGTCTTATTGATTTTCTTTTTAAAAATGTTTTCTCTGATTTTTTATATATTCTTCATTCATTTATTTATTTAGGAGAGATCAAAGAGCTGGAAGGTGCAAGGGAAAAGAGGGTAGGTTCTGGGCAGAACCAGGCAAGGGAAAGAATATAATCAAACTGTATTTCATAAAAATATGAATACTAAATAAATAGTCAAGAGAAGCTTGTAGAAGTTTTCAAGACATCCTAGAAATAAGTAAGGGAAAAGTGTTTATTGTTTAAGGACTTAGCCCTGAGAAACCATGATCTTCACAAACAAACTCATCACTACTTCCTCCTTCCACAATTTCATTTTATTTATAAGAAATACCATTTTAATGACAATTGTACATAATATTAAAACCTAAATTTGAAGTCAGCAAAGATACTGAAACCTTGGAATATAGAATTGCCCTGTCCTGGTTTGACTGCAGTCGTGAACCTTGTGCACAGATGAGCTCAAGTCTGTTTCAGTGCCCTTTTCTTAGTCAGCCCTTTCTAGAACACAGCATGTGATCAGAGCCACCCTAATATAGAGCTCTATTAGGGGAAGTGGAGGAGCTGTGGAGCATTTGAATAAGAAGTGCTTGCCTATTCTTTTCAACAGCTGCTGGCAAGAAAGCAGCTATTCCTTTATTCAATGTAGCTGTTATTGGGCAATATGAAGTAATACACTGCAGCGAGAATGATTATTTTTTAAAGATATTGTTTTAATGCCAGTAGAAAATATAGGGAAGAAACTATCCTTTATGTATATTTATTTAAATTATCTGAATAGGAACAATGTATAAAGAAGCCTGGTAACAGCAGGTCTTTCACAGTGTGGCTTTAATATAAAAAGTGAAATCTTTGTTCAATGATACCTGAATATCAGAAGATGCAAGGGCTTAGCAGGTGGATAAACAGATGGTAGACAGAATTCCCAGGCTTAGCACTAACACTGATTGCTTCCTCAAAACAAAGATAAAGCAAAAAATATTTAAAAAGAAGGCTAAGCATATATCAACTCCTATTATGGAGACTAGTGAGCTAAATCTTTCATTCCACAGTCATTATCTGGGGGAAATTAAAGCATTAACTGAAGACATTGATAAATATTTCTATCAATTTGCTCAGACAAAAATGCTTTTTTTAAATACAAGCTATAGCATAATTATTCAAAATAAACAGTAATTAACTGAACTAAATCAGGCAGCATGAGAGTTTGCGAATTTACCCTGTGGTTTAACAGCTGTGCTTTTTTAACTGTCTGCACTATGAATTTATACTCATGCTTTGCGTTCTCAAGAGGTGGTGGAAAATTGAAGTGTGTTTGAGTAGCATATTAAATATGGGTAAAATCCCTAATTTAGTCACTCTAAATCATCTGGAAATGAGAGATTTATTTTTCAGAATCATGAAACAAATTTAGCAACGCCTTACTGGACACCTACTTAGACTCAGAACTATGTGAAGTTTGGGTATGTGGATTTAAATAAGGCATTTAGAAAGGAAGCAATAAAATATTGATACATGATAAACTGCTGGTGGATTATTGAGATCCTTGCATTTGTCATACAATACTGGGCCATAGAACAGAATTTGTCTGGCAGTGTTCCATTGAGCCCAAGTTGGATAAGCCAAAACTCTATGTGCTGTGTCTGCTTTGAACATGAACTGTTAACTTTCACTTGATCATGAGACAGGTTGGGATCAGGTTCTGACAGTTATGATATTTCCTGTTAGTTTTTTCTTACCTGGATTTTGAGACTTATCCCCAAAACTATGTGACAGGGTCAGTCTCACTGTCACAGTGGTAATTTTACAGACAATTTGCTTGTCATAGGCTAGAGGTAATTTTTACATTACATAATTCATGGTATCCGCTGATAATAGTGACCAAAATGCCTCCTAACAGAACGAATACAGTGATTTTTCTGAAAAGCTCTCAAGGAGCAATTAGTTTACTACCAATCAATAGACATATTTTTTATCATTTTATAATGTTTCAAATCACATTGATGATAACTGAAAAATAGAATGATCTCTACCAAGCACATACTTCATAGAAAAAAATTTCACTAACATATTGGAGGCATAAAAGTAATGGACGAAGACCTCCTCCCCACACTAGATATAGTCTAGTATTCCGAAGTTCCCAGTTATAAGCTCCTACAGGGAATCCTGGTAGTGGGTCTGGTCTAGCCTCCGTGAGAAGTAAGCATCATAGTATTTTTGAGATTTGATCCTACGGTTCCTGAGAGACATGGTCTGTCATTCACTTCCTGAAAACCTGAGGCACCCCCTCAGGCAATGAAGCACAAAGGCTAGCTGTGTGACTTTGTTTTTCACAGAATTCATCAAACCATGTAGAATGTGGCTGAACATTTACCACTAGACATTAATCTTGAAAACCCTGTCTAGTTCGCAAACTGCCGTTATATCATGTTATAATAACTGTATAAAATGTCTAACTTCCTGAAATGAATTTGTCTTAATCTTCCTGAGAATCCTCCAACCTGGCTTGGTTCATTTCCATCAGCCAAATCAGGAGACCTCAATTTGATAAGTAAGAAATGGTACTTATGTATACCATGCAGAGGATCACTGAATAATTACTCAGACTTAATACCTATGTTCACAAGTCATCTTCAGGTCAGGAAATACATCTCATGGTAGGAAACTACACTAGCATTTTTAAAGCACCAGGTTCTATCAAATCCCAGGAGGAAAAAAAATGCAATGAAAACTCATAGAATCTAGAGAAATATTCTAAATATTTTCACATTATACTCTAGAAAGAACAAGGTAATATTAAAAAGTATACCACACTACTATTTCATTAAATAATATATTGGCTAAATGGAATTATCTCCTTAAATTTTCACAGCACTGAAAGTGGCACCATTACTCTTATTTCTGAATTTGTAAAATATTATTTTATTATGTAACTTATATAGAGAAGCTTAAGACTATGAGAAAATGGGAAGCTTGAAATGTCTAATGATACTGGTTACAAAGAGATTTGGCCTTGTCAGTGCAAATGTATGTGTAATGAAGACTCAGCATAGAGTGTAGATTATCATATGCCCAAAACATATTTCAATTTCAGTCAGATCATCCATGAGGCATCCCTTTATAAATATATCAAAAGATGAGCAGATATGCAAAATATTCATCAGTATGGTTATGGTCCAAGGCCAGCCAGGTCAGGCACCCTCTCCTCTGCTGTCCACGGAACAATCTGGGGATCTCTCCTTGGACCTGGGAACCCCTCTAGAATCAAGTCTCTTGTAAACCCTAAAATGGCTCCCTTAGTTGAGATATATACTTCCTTGCTCTCATATCCATCCATCCTCCCGCCCCCCATCCCAATCCCCCAAGATTTCCCCAATCCTCCCCTACTCCCTTCCTCTAACCCTCTCCCTTTCCATCCACCACACTACCTTCGTGCACCCAAGGTTGCCTGGCACTCTTGTCTACTTCCAGTATCCAGGAGGATAACTACATAATTTTCTTCAGGTTCACCTTATTTAGCTTCTCTAGGATCAAGAATAATAGGCCCAAAGACCTTTAATAATGGATAGAATTCACTTATGAGTGACTACATGCCATATTCCTCTTTTTGTGTCTGGGTTACCTCACTTAGTAAAGCGTTTTCTATTTCCATCCATTTGCATGCAAAATTCAAGATATCACTGATTTTTACCGCTGAGTAAGACTCTAATGCGTATATGTTCCACACCTTCTTTAACCATTCTTCTATTGAGGGGCACCTAGGCTGTTTCCAGGTTCTGGCTATTACAAATAGTGCAGCTATGAACATAGCTGAACAAATGCTTTTGTGGTACACCTTACAACCTTCATCTGGCGATGAATGGAGATAGAGACAGATTCCCACATTGGAACACTGGACTTAACTCCCTAGGTCCAAACGAGAAGCAGAAGGAGGGAGAACGGTGAGCAAGGAAGGCAGGATCAGAGGGAACCTTCACCCGTCTAGGGTCGAGGGATGGAGATTGAGACAGAGACCCACATTGGAGCACTGGACTGAGCCCCCAAGGTCCAAATGAGGAGCAGAAGGAGGGAGAACATGAACAAGGAAGGCAGGACCACGAAGAGTGCATTCACCCACTGATACAAGGGGACTGATCTAATGAGAGGTCACCAAGGCCAGCTGGACTGGGACTGAATGAGCACGTGATCAAACCAGATTCTCTGAATGTGGTCAGATTCTCTGAATGTGGCTGGCACAGGGACTGCCTGAGAAGCCATTGATAATGGCACTGGGACTTGTTTCCTCTGTGTGTACTGGATTTTTGGGATCCTAGTCTGTTTGGATGCTCACCTTCCTAGACCTGGAGGCAGGGGGGAGGAATTTGAACTTCCCACAGTGTAGGAAACGCTGACTGCTCTTAGGGCTGGAGAGGGAGGAGGAGAGGGAGTGGCAGGAGTGGGAGAGTATTGGGAGGAGAGGCAGAAGTGGAAACTTTTATAAATTAATAAAAATAGAGAGTTAAATATATATATATATATATATATATATATATATATATATATATATATATATAAAGATGAGCAGAACTAGGACAAAGGTTAAGTATGGTATATTGCTTCACGCAAAGAAAGAAAATCAGAATTCTGAAAGAGTTTATAGCATTAGGACTTCTTAAGATGTGTCGAACCGATAATTGAGAAGAGAGACAAAGAAGAAAATCACTGTTTTCTAAAATTATCTTCAACATAACTATCATTGTCTTCTAAAGACGTGACGAATACATGCAGCAATTTGATTCAAAATGATTAGGACAGACAGAAGCAGTAGGATGCTTGAACTGTAGTAAAACGAAGTCTCAAAGAAAGGTGATGCAGAAATCACAGGCAAAAACAGGATAAACTAGTCCAAATAAACTTGATTTTTTAAGACCACCTCATACACAGAAATTTTCATCATCATGGGGACGTGGAATATAGTCTTCAACATTCTGGCATCTCCAAAGTTCATATTTAATGTAAATAAAAATAATTAGGTTTTATTTTCTTAAATATCTGGGTATTGCATGTGAAGATACCCTGTAACATAAGGGCCAGCTTGTTGGGGTATCTGTCCCACCCAGTACCCCACAGCCGGCAAGGCCCAAGGAAAATCATACACAGGACTCCATAAGATTATAAACTGATTGGCCTATTAGCTCAGGCTTCTTATTAACTAATTCTTACATCTTACAGTAACCCATAATTCTTGTCTGTGTTAGCCATGTGGCTCAGTACCTTTTCAAGCAGGGCAGGTTACATCTTGCTTCTCTGTGGTCTGGGCAGGAATGGAGGAATGGGCTTCCTCCTTCCTAGCCTTCTCTTGTTCTCATTGTCCTGCCTCTACTTCCTGTCTGGTTGTCCTGCCTATACTTCCTGCCTGGCCAATCAGTGTTTTATTAAAATACATGATTGACAGAATACAGATAACTCTCCTGTACCACTTCCCCCTCTTATTTAAACAAAAGAAAATACCCATAGTCCATTTGTTGGGAATATGGGCATAGTATTTCAGGCTACTTCCTGTTGGTTGGGGGCGCTGATAATCTCATGGCAACCTAAAGAAAATTTAGAGTTATAATCAAGTTCTGACTGGAGTATCCTGTGAGACAAGATCATCTCAGGCAGCATCTTGAATCCATTCTGGATGTAGAACTCAGATAGCTGGGCCATCTGTTTCTGCCAGAGATTTCTCAGGTGGTCTTCCTTGATCAAACTGGATTTTTCTTAACTCAGAGTGAATTCACAATACCCCATCAATATATAAAAGCAAACCTAATTTTAAATCAATATTAAATGAATTGAAATTTTAACTGCTGTCATTTATAATTTCTTGTACTTTAATATAAGAGAAAGGTTTATAAGTATTTATTAAATGATATTTATCTTAGTTAATATTAGAATATATTATAAAAGCAGCAAAAAAAATTTATGAGTTTTCCTAAAAGCTAGTTAAGCCACATATACTCATTTTTTGGTATCAATGAAGCATTGAATCTGGGATTTCTTACAAAGGTCAAATTCACCATGTCAAATATCTTCCATGAAAATGGTAATGTATTTTCACATGAACTGTACAAACTTGTCATGAATATAAAATCATCTCTAGATTACATATTATAATTAATGAAATATAAGTAGTTAATTATGTCACTTGTGCATACTAAAAATATTGCTATATGCAATATGTATATATTCATTTTCTGAATCATCTTAACTATTAATGATTGAGTTTTGACATGAAACAAGCTAGCTATATTTTAGATCCATAAACTCTGACATCCAGATATACTATTCTTGGCGTTAGCATTTTTCTTTTGTGATATATTCCTTCTGGGACAGGATTTATCCATCTACACAGGGCATCTCCACTGAAACTCATATTTACAAAAGTCATATAATTTTAATAAACATACACATTACCTGATTTCTATAAGGCTCCTTTTATGAATCCTTACTCTTTGTTCAACTGCAGTCTACTGCTTCCTCATTCATACCTGTGTGTGACTACATTAAATTACTTTCTCAGCCTCCTTTGCTTATTTCATGGGATTCAAATTTTAGCACGTATTTGCATTTGCATACAAAATACAGACTTTTCACGGTATCTTCATACATATCTTCATTGCATATTTTTTATTCTCTTTCTCTATATATTTCCTTGATCATTCTTTCATCCCTTCACTCCTTCACTGTTTCCCGGGAATCACTCTTTTCTAGTTCCTCTTACATTTTCTCTACCGGTGTTTCTGTCTGTTTCCCACTTCCTATAAAGATGTTTTAATCATATTTTCTGGTACTATCAGTGTTTTTCTTACCATTAATATTAAGTTATATATTTAACAATACATCTTTTAAAGTATTAGAATGTTCAAAATGCTGTAGGGATCTAGATCTGTTGGATGACTACACAATTTTGTTTTATGTCCAAAAACCACACCAAATCTTAATTTATATATTTGACATATACCATTCTCCCTGTTTCCAATAGGGGGAAAGAAAAGGAAAAAAAAACAAAAAGGGAATATGTAACTATATTATGATGTCTGGAAAGTTCTGTAAAACCTTATTAGGGCTTAACTAGAATGGGAACTATGAGAATATAGAATTTAACTTACTGGAAAACTATCAAAACCTAGGTAAAAGTAAAAAAAAAAAAAACCCAATACCAAGTCCCAGTTTACTGAAAGGCTGATGATGTTTAATCACTATAGGGCAATAGAACACTCTCAAAATCTTCTACACATATAGCCTGCCAGAGTTTGTTCATAGAAGCTTTATTTACTTTTGCCAAATCAGAAACAAACAGATGCCATTCAATAGATGATTACCTAAACACTAGTGTATTAATCGAGTAAAATATTTTTCAATCATATTAGTAGAATGAATTTAAATTTATAGGAATAAATAAAGAAGTTAGTATGACAAAAATACATTGGGTTAAACATTGTACACACACATGTTGCTCATATATGTATGTGTATATATATATATATATATATATCAATATGTTCAGAAAACCAAGTATAGAACTAAAATATGATCTAATTTTACAAGTGCTAGATATATGCTGATAGCAATCTAATTCAGTTTATCAAGAAGCAACTTGTTTCATGATAAACAATATAAACAAGCTTACAAACAATGAAGATCTTTTTGTAGAGTTTATCTGTACATAACAGTCAAGATATGGAACTAACCTATATTATTGTCAATATGTTAGTGGATAAATGAAAATTGTACAGTGATGGAAGTATGTTCAAATTCATAGGAGCTAAATTGTATCACTTTGAGGGAAGTAGATAACATTTGTGTTCTCCTTGTAAAGAACAATAACCAGAATGAGAAATAAAATATCACAGATGGTTTATCAAATGCAAAATATTTATTTACTTGTGTTGTGTATGTGTGTGCATACATGTTTGTGGATATGAAGTTAAAACAAAAGAGTGGAGGTAAGGAGCAATAAAAACGTGGAATCCGAGGAAACTGGAATGAGAAAGCAAAATATAATGTTTTAATAATATGTGATACTGAGATTTAATGTGTACATATGTTTGCATGTGTGGTGTGCATGTATGATTTTGTATGAATATATGAAAAAGACAAAATATGAAGAGAAGAAGAGAACCAATAAAAAAGGAATGGTAGCACAGTGAATGAGCTAGAATATGAATATAAAATATACATGGTATTTGTGTGACAATAAAACAAAATACATGTGGCAGACAAACTGAATAATGAAATTACCGCATTATATGTACTAGTCATACACTATACCACACTATGAAGAAATAAAACTAGAGAGAATTTATTTATCAGTATGGGGAGATTCTGAAGAAGAATAGTGTTGTGGATCCCAGGATTTGAGAGCAGTGAATACTCTACTGTGTGTGATGAATTTTTGGTAATATTTTTTATTGTTTGTAATCAATTTACCACACATATACAAAATGTTAGTGATCTGTAAAATTGAGAATGGGAATATGAGATCTCAGTGCTTTTCTATTTAAATGTTCCATTAATTGTAAAACTGCTTTAATTGTGCATTAAATTGAATTTTGATAGAAAGCTAAAAATATTAGAGACTAAATTATAAACAGGAGGAGTTGAAAATATATTTTACAAGGCGAAATAAAAGTCCCGAGAAACCTCTGGGTGTGTTCTATGACCTTTCTGTGATATTTACCTTGTTGGGTTTTGTATTCTTTCATAAGACTTTCTTCTCATTAAGTAAAAGGTCAAATAGAATTCAATCCATATTTATTATTATTTTTAACATTCTGTTGTGGGGAAAAAAATCCTATTAACCTGATTTGTGCAGGTGCCCTGCCAGATGGTCTTTTTGTGTTTTACTAGAAAGAATTTCTACATCTGTTCTCTTATTGAGGTTGAGAAACATGGGGTTTACAGAGTCAGCAAAGATCAGGTCCCTATATCTGTATAGCATTCTCTAATGAAGGAAATTAAGTCAATCAGGAAAAAGAGGGAGAGAAAATTCCAGCAAACTTATAGACTACTTAAACAAAAACCAAAACTCTTTTCAGAATATTCACAGTATGAGAGTAGATTCATTCCCTGCTGCTT
The DNA here is from genome assembly GCF_982192425.1 of Myodes glareolus. Taxonomy (NCBI): domain Eukaryota; kingdom Metazoa; phylum Chordata; class Mammalia; order Rodentia; family Cricetidae; genus Myodes; species Myodes glareolus. Next base: position 59,566,612 of record NC_142037.1, read on the forward strand.
ACATCGAATAGGTCATACTAAGTAGGATCTTAGTTTACCAAACAAAAATATTACAGATTAGCATATTAATTATACTCAAGGATCTACTTAAATACTCCAGTAAGTTTACTAATAAATTTAAATATAGAAAAAATTACATTTGTGTAACTCCCGATTTTGTTCTTTAATATTAATAAAAGCCCAACAGTGAAAAAAGTACGAACCGTGTTATTCGGAGACTACAAAGATCAGTGAAGGGTATTGACTTGGCAGCCGACAAACAGTTTCGTAGAATCTGAAAAGGCACTAATGAGATCTGAGGCACTGTAAAGGTCAATTAAGATTTGAGAGTCTTAGCTCTTTTATATACAAAAGACAACTGTGGATGCAGATGATGTCTGAGACCACTGGCAGCTCTGCTGCGGTTTTTCGTGCCATTGCTCTTGATGAAAAAGACTGTGTGCATTTTAATTTCAAAGATATTTCAACTAGATTCATTTCACAAAAGTAAGATTGATGCTGTTATTCAAAATAAGTGCAAATATTCACAATTAAATATTTAATATACCTTGAAATATCAATATATGTATCTAATCAATATGTGTAATCAATCATCTTAAATTATCTATCTCAGTAATGTCCACTGACTATCAAAATAACATAAAACTACTGATTTGACTATCTAGACAACTTGATGTAGTGGTATTCAAAGTGGTAGAATAAACAATTTTAAGATTTTTACTTATTATTTATTTTGTGTATATGAGTGTTTTGTTTTCATGTATGCCTATATGCCATATGCGGGCAGTGTTCATATCTAGAAGTATATAGAAGTAGATAGCCATTGAATTTTCTACTGTAGTTAAAGTCATATTGCTAGTCACCATGTGCCTGAAAATGAAACCCATTTTCTCTGAAATAATAGCCCATTCTTTTAACCCCTTAGCCATCATTCCAATTTTAAAGGCTAGAATAGTTTTATGGCATTCAATCTGTCAAAAGAAAATATAATACGATGTATTATTTAATTAAAATGCAAACTACAAAAGTATTTAAAACATGTATATATGAATGATATTTAGTATAACTTCAAGAAATGTGTGTCAGCAGTATCTAAAACTGGATGAACCTGAAAATCATTAAAAAAACTATTATATTAATTATGTTTTAGGAATCCTCACAAATTACCTTGTTCTGGGAAAAAAAATGAAGTTATAGATCAAAGGTTTCCCAGTCATGATGTGTGGTGCAGTCAATCACCTGTGGCACATGTGCTGCTAAGTAGTAAGTAAAGTATGATGATGCTTGCTTTTCCCTTCTGTAAACGAAGGATACAATCTCTTCTATTGCATTCTTAATTTCATGATGTTTCAGAAGGTCCTGACCATTTTAAGTGTCTCTTCTCATCAAAGAGGTAGATCATATGTCTTCTTCCAGGTGAATCATTTTAACAGGCATAGAATAATGTGAGTCTCCATTATTTTTGAATTTTATAACTTAAAATAAGTCATAATATGAAAATGTTAAATAGAATATGGTTAAGATTAATGATTCCTAATTTTTAAATTTTATAATACTTGCATTAGAGTGACAAAATCTGTTGTTGTATAATTCCAACTGAGCCTAAGATAACAATATTCCTTTGAACAAAATGTCCATGATTTTTGTTTATTCCTAATAGACAAATGATAGACATTTGAGTTTTCACTTATTTTATTTACTGGGATGTCTAATTGTGTTGATAATAGTGATTTGAAAGTGATGATTTTTTCCTGGTGATTCATGCATACTAGGCAAGCAATCTGTGTCTAAAATTTACCTATAACCTCATGCTAGCAATTTGAAATATTCCAAAAGGCAGACAATTCTGTAAGTGAAAAGGAAAAAGTTCTCAAACTAATAAGATGGGAAATTATATGCTGAAATTGCTAAGATATTTTGTAGTAAGTCTTTATAAATCAGAGAAAGATAAGAGAAATTTGTAGTAGTTATTCTATTATACCTCAAGTTACAAATGTTAGAACCACTGTTAAAGACATATAAAATAAAAGAACACTATATGTTCAATATATGTATCATAAACAAAAATATATGAAAAGTTCTGTACTTCTCATCATTTTAAGAATAAATTGGTAGTCCTTCAAAATATTCTTTGAGGTATTCTTATTTTTTTGCTCATTCTATTGTCAAGATTTTTTGAAAAAGATGATAATAGGAGTGAAAAATTGTTTGATGATACTACTATCATGCATCTTATTATGATGGATTTGTAAATATGAATTAATTTTCATAAAATAGAAACATTGAAGTGATTAATACCCCAATTTGTGCATGAGGTGATAGAGTTTTAGGATATTAATTCAGATTTTATTGACATAGGAGTTCTGAGCTCTTTATTTATGTGCTGACTTGTTATTTTAATTTAGTTTACTATTTTTTAATGTTTCAAAATTAGTCCCAGTGAAAATTTTAAAGGCAGGTTCACATTAGAAATGATGCTCAACTTCATTGCTATTGATTCACATTCTGGCTCCACAAATTACAAAGTGATTTGTAGATAGTACAATCCCCCATTCACTGGTTTTTGTTTTTGTTTTTGGCTGTTACTTAAAAGTGTACAGCATGCTGTTCATTAGTTAGCCTGCAGCCTGGTGGAAGAAACTTGCAGAGTGTGAAAGAATAAATGTTGGCAAGGGTCTAAGAGTCTAGTGCAAAGTAGTTTGCGTGCCATCTGATTGGACAAGGAGATGAATTTACAAAGTCTGTCAATTTGCTTAGATCCTTTTTAGGCAAACTGCCAACATTTGGCAAAGGCTCAGGTAATGATATCGTTTAGAGGCCACAGTAACATTCATACTTACCTGAATAAAATCATATTACAGAAAGAAAAAAATGGTAGTTTCAGGCTTATTCTTACATTTAAATCATTTTGAAATTTTAAACAAATTTGTTGTTCTGAATTTATTTGAAAAATCCAGAGGCTAATATTAATTTTTTTACTGTTTACTATGATACATCTTTCCTCTGCACAAAGTTCACTTTAATTTTGTATTCACAAAAACAGAATAATATATTACCCATTTAGAATCATGCTGTAGTTTGATCACTCAGTGTTTAAGCATTTAAAAAGATCATTAAGTCTGAATAATATTATTTCATATACTGTTACAAATCCTATTCTTTTATTCTTACCATTCCATTTAGCGATCATTTTTCCAGAGAAAAAGCATGTAACATGGGAATGAGTCATTATATAAAATTCTATAAAAGTTTTTTTAAAATCTGCTTAGAATTCTTTAAAGGAAATAAACCAAGAAGCAAATAATAGAATTTTAAAGCAAACAATTTAATCCAGTAAACTAGGACTTTACAGTATTTATACCTGGGAGTTCCATGTCTTCACTTCAATTCTTTGTAAAATTAATGAATTATTAATTATTGGTGTGCATGTTGTTGCAAATTTGACAACATGAGTTTATCAACTTACATGTGTTTACCTGATTTTGTTAGGGACAAATTCATAATATGTATCAACTTCTACTAACAACAAGTACGCCTTAGTCAGGATTCTGCACTAGTTATTTTGTTTTGTAGCTGGATTAGAAAAGAATTATTAACTTCAAAAATGAGCCAAATTAATATTCTTTCTAGGATATGGAAGAAGGTATTGTTTCTTTTCAGGGTAGTAAGAAAATGGTTATATTTTGTAAATGTGGTACTAAGAGGTGTTCTGTGTGTATCTCAAAAGAAGTCAAAAGAAGTCAATCCATATTTGGCAAGTTCATTTCTTATATGCTAACAATAAAAGTCTTCTTCTTTTAAAAATAAAATCACTTCAGTTGACAATAGGATATTGGATATTAGCACCTGGTTAATGGTTCTTTTTTTTTTAAACTACTCAGACCTTGAAACAGGAAATTACCTCATAGTCCAAAGAATGGTGTAATGAATTGAAAAAAAAATTCTAGTACATGAGAAATGAAAACTAAAATAAGCAAAAGTATTATCATTTAACACAAGAAGATACCACAGTCAAATGAAGGAATATTGTGTCTGTTACTGAAGAAAGGGAAAATTATTTTTTTAATTTAACACTTTAGATAGATTCTATATGAATCCTAAAATTCTAAGGATAGCTCTTAAAAGTCAAAAATTATATAACAATTTTGTAAATAAAGAGGAAATGGCTAAAAAAATCAAAATAAATAAAGTATTTATAATTTTCAAATACTTTAAGATATGATATATTTGACAGATATAAATTATAGCCACAGTTATTGGTTGATTATATCACTAACCAATATATAAACACATGATGCATGTAATAAATATCTATATAAACTTGTGTATTTATATATACATATATTTGTATATATTTATATTAAAGAATATTATGTATCTCGTTGAAAACTGAACCATACTGTTTTAAAAGGACACTCAAGGCAAACAAATAAAATTGTTATAGGAAGAGATTATGAAATAGCTTAGAGACGTTTTTAATAAAATAAACTTCTATGGCACAGTGTTAATATAAAAGTTATTACAAATGATTTGAAAACATTATTGTAACAAATCATTTCATTATCCATTTCAATTTTAATCTAAATTAGTTAGAATGTAATAACAATTTCACCTAATGTAAGTAAAATAACTGACACACACATACACACACAAATACACAATAATGATAATAATAATAATAACAAGAATACTTGATAAACCTTTCCAAAGAAATACCTCTACAAAAATATCTTTATCAGACTGAAGAAAGCTTTGAGGCATACATTAGAAGATGGAAATACATTCCATTAAAGAGAATGTAAGAATTAATATTGTACCAATGACCACTATATTAAAATCTATCTATAGATTAAATATGATCACAATAAAATTTCCAACATCATCCTTAACAGACATAGGAAAATGACACCAATTAAATTAAAAGATAAACTATGTCAATTCCTTGCAATATGAATATGTTACATTTCATTTTAAAATCCAAAGTATTGTATTCATATATGACCACAGAGCTCATAATCAATAAATATGATATGCACAAATCCACAACTATGATTTGTGCATTTGTGCATATGTGGACCATGCAGACATACATACATTTGAAAAAAAACTTGTTGAGTATCTAATCTTCAAAGGAAATAAATTCAGAGTGAAAGAAGAGAGAATGAGAAGAGAAAAAAGAAAAAGAGAGAACAAACATAACATAAACAAAAGACTCAAGCATGGTTTCAAACTTGGAATAATTAATTATGAACATAATCATTGTTCATTGAATTTTGAAAAGGAATTTAATCATTGAAAGAGCAGGTGGAGTCTTTGAGGCTCCAGATGTTCCTAAAATCAGCCTATTGAAACATACACCAGAGATTTACTATGTCATAGAAAAGAAACATATAATGGAAATGAGAATGACAAAGGTTACATAGGTCAGTACTTAGTCTAAACTTAAATTTTATTTGTCCTTTGGTAAAAGAATAGAACAAGTGTTGGTGAGCAATATGCTGGACAAAACAACTAACTCACAAGGAAAAAATGTCCAAATATATCATCGTATCCTTCCTCATTGCTCCTATAAATGGGACTTGGTCCTGACTCATGTATTCACACAGTAGTAGTAGGATGGAGCACAGGTATTTCCTGCGGATGGTCAATCTCACAAGAACCAATATCTGAGTAGAAAAATGCCACAGACACTGATACATCCTTCGCACCTTGGTTCTTGGAACACTGAAACACTCACCCATCAATCTGGGGCCAGGCAGTATCAGCTATCTTTGCAACCCAAAACCTCAGCATTTTTATCAAGTCCGGCAGATGGCAAATGGTTTGCTAGATTCTGTAGGAGGTTTCTGTATGTAAGCAGTTTCAGGCTATATACAGTCCTAAGGAGAAAGCTGCACACAGTGATCAATCCCTCATAAATATGACTATTTCGACTCTCATTGGAAAGCTGTAGCGTTTCCCTTGACCCTGATCCATGTGGACAAACCCGTTGCCCATTTTCCATGGGTCTGAGGCCTTGAAGTCTTGGCATGGCTGTGCCCATGTCAAAGTATAAAGTCACTCAGAACTTCATTCTCTCAGAGATTCTGCTTGCTCCTTCAGGTATCAAATCAGTAACATTCTAGCGTGTAGTGGGGTCATACTCAAGAGACTTCACCCCTAACTGAGGATTATTGACTTCTGATGGTTTCTTGGGAAAGGAAAGACCGTTTTGTTTAAGGATGTGGCCCTTCCTTCATTGACCAGCTTCCAATGAATGGGTAGCGTTGATTGGATTTGCTGGGTCAATAAAAAAAGAGGACAAGAAAGTTTGTGGAGTTTGGTAGTGGGGGTTATATTTGGAAGCTGTTAGGGAGAAGAGTGTGGGGAGATGAATATGGCCAAAATACAGTGTATGCATGCATAAAAGTCTGAAATAACTAGTAATATATTTCAAAAGGTATACTCTGATTACAGCTGAAATCTGTAGTGTGCAGTGTTTTTTGAGTAATTGAGAAAAATTGGAATGATAATCTTTAAGAATAATATGCACATTTGATTATGAAATAATACACTTCACTAGAACATACTTAGAATTATGTTTGATCTCACCAATTATGAGAACCTATTCTGGTTTAAATTGCTGGTAATTCTTTTTTAAAATGAGATCATTGGATTCTAGAAAGAGGATCACTAAGCAAAAAATGAATGTTATCATCAGATGTATAGATGTAGTCACAGAGTGTGCACAAAAATGTCTAAAATGACCTAAAAACAAATTAATGGGGCTTGAGAGCTGACTCAGTAGTTGATATGGCTGCTCTTCTAGTGGTCCTGACTTCCATTTCCAGCAACCACATGGTGGTTCTCAACCATCTGTATAGGATCTGATAGCCTCTCCTGGCATGCAGATATACATGCAGATACTCATGCTCAAAATATAAATTAAAAATTCTAATGAATTCTTAAACTCTCTTCTATAAGAATATTTGGAATAAATTAAAGCTGACTTGTATGAATTTATTTATGGAATTTTTTTCAAACTTGTGAAACATTTATAAAACAATTGTGGCTCTTACACACAGAAACAGGAAATTACTTTTTCAAGTCAGTAAAATTTTGGAAAAACTATCAGTAAAATTCTTGAAAAGCTGTGATTAGGAGGACATGTAATTAAGTTACATTACAGTACACTACAGTTCTCTAAAAAAATGTAAGAAGGTCATTTGACTTTGTATATACTTTGATTTATGAGGAGAAATTTGCAGAGCTGGAAGTTATACAAGACTGTTGGATGCAGACTTCTAAGCTGTTAGAAAGAGGCTAGCAAACCATTTTGATTCCTCCACCACACCTCTCTGGTTATTCTTAATCACAAACATCACTGCAAGTCATTTCCTTATACATCTAATTGGTTTTTTTTCATATCTCTTCAAATTGAAAAAGCACCCCCTCACTTCATATTTGAAAAAACTAACTAGTCAAGGGAATTAGAGACAACAAAGTGGGAAAGAAGCCAAAGGAGAAAATCTCGGTGGCCATCCATCTCTATCACACACTCCATCCTGTTTTTAAAAATACTCTGTCCTTATGTTTCCTACAGGACACCCCTCCACAGCCACTGCTGAAACTCACTATGTTAATTAATGCAGCCCTAAGAGTGATTAAAACTTTAATGACTGCACCAAACATAGAATAACACTTCAGACAATGTCCTTCTTGACATAATCAATAATGTCAGTTACAGGTGAAATTTGGCAAAGTGATAGGACCTTGGGAAACTTTAAGGTACAACTTATCACATCAACTTAGGAGTAGAAATTTGACACTGTTTGGAATGAGTTGTTCAGAGGAAAGTTGAAGAGATGAAAAAAACTATGAAAAAGCAGGAATTGCTTTATTTAAACTCAGGATTATCAAGAACACAGAATATAACTGTGCAGTCCAAAGCAAAACCTAAGTGTAGGAAATCTTTCCTGAAAATATTAAGAGTTTGAGGATGGAAGAGAACATGCAAAAAATAAATCAAATTTAAACTTTACTCACCTTGAAACAATGCAATTGGTCAAATTGCCAACTCTAGTAACTATCACTATTATGAAAATATCAAAATTTGATATCATATATATATATATATATATATATATATATATAAACCAAGTAATATCTCTTTCAAAATATCAATCCTGTCATTAACTCATTTTTTATTTTTGCTTTCAGAATTGATATCTCTTAAAAAATAGTACTGCAATTGTTTCACATCAGTCTTAAAGGAGACAATATTCACATTGGTTTGTCGTTTCTTTTTAAGTATGGAGAAAACGTTCTCAGCAGATTACATTAGTAACATGAAAGGAAGGAATTAAGAAGAAATGTGGTGCTCATTCCACAATCATAACTGACTGCGACATAGTTTTGAAGCAGTGGCAACTCCACTCCTTATGTTGTGCAAACTGAGGTGTCCCATATCTGGCACCACACATTTTCCTGTGTGAAATGTAATCATGGTTTAAATCTTATAGATATTTGTAACATAAAAGTTTAGATCAAAAGTAACTATGAAATAATAAACTAAATGTTAATTTGTGTATTTGTGGTAGGGTTATTTTTGTCTGTGTGAGAGAGAGATGGACAAATCGAGAGAAAGACAGACAGATAAAGACTGCTGTTGTGAATTCAGTACAGCTTTTCTGTCATTTCTGGAAGAAACTTCTCTGAGTTGTCCTCGGCACCCTCCAGTTCTTACAAACTTATTACCCTCTTGAAGGATGTTCGTTGAGTCTTTTATTTTTTTTTTGCTTTATTGAAAATAGCTTTTTATTTAATATAATATGTCCAATTACTGTTCTGCCTCACTCTATTTATCCCGGTCCTTTCTATCCTCCTCTACTATCCAGATTCATTCCTTTTCTATCTTTCATTAGAAAACAGATATTTAATTGGTAATAATAAAATAAAATATAAAAACACAAAAACTAACACATCAGGATTAAAAAAAATAAAGAAAGAGAAGAAAAAAGCCCATGTCTAATAATAAAAATTGAACATCCTTTGGGTATATACCCCAAAGTGGCATTGCAAGATTGTTTCCTAATTTTCTGAGAATTCACCATATGGATATCCAAAGGGGTGTACCATTTTACACTCCTGCCAACAATGCAAGAATGTTCCCTTTACCCCACATCTTCTTCAGCATAAGTTGTCATCAGTGTTTATTATCTTGGCCATTCTTACCGATGTAGAATGGAATCTCAGTGTTTTGATTAGCTTTTACTTCAGTGTCTTTTAGTTATTCTATAGTCTTCTATTGAGATTTTTCTGTTTAGGTCTATACCCCATTTTTTTTACCAGACTATTTGATCTTTTGATAACCAATTCTGTATTCATAGCAATATTGTTTGTCATAGCCAGAACCTGAAAACAACCAAAATGCCCCTCGGCTAAAGAATGGATAAGGAAAATGTGGTACATTTACACAATGGAGAGCCACACAACAGAAAAAAAAATGACATTTTGAAATTAGCAGGCAAATGGATGGACCTAGAAAATGTCATATTGAGTGAGGTGATGTAGGAGGATCTTCTGTATATATGTTACTTTCATTGGTTAAATAAGGAGACTGCCTTGGCTTTTTGATAGGACAGCAGTAGACTGAAGAGAATGCTGCGAGACAGAAGCAGAGTCAGGCAGATGCCATGAAGCTCCAGCCCAAGATGGACATAGGTTAGAATCTTCCTGGTAAGCCATGACTCTGTGATGATACACAAATTACTAGATATGGGTTAAAGCAAGATGTGAGAGTTAGCCAAGAAGAGGCTAGAACTAATGGGCCAGGCAGTGTTTAAATGAATACAGTTTCCGTGAAATTATTTCGGGTAAAGCTAGCTGGGTGGATGGGAGCCAGGCGGCTGGAAGCAGCCTGATGCTCATATTACTGCAGTGAGGTTACCCAGACCCAAAAAGACAATTGTATTTGTTCATATCTACAGCAGGAGAAGACTCTCTCATGATGGCTGAGCAAGACATTAATTTACGAGTATAGCAGACAGTCATTAATAGTCATTTTATTGTTGTATAATTTTTAGGAACAGGTTATTTTACCCTAGTTACCTTGAAAACCTAGTATCAGTTCTTGGTCATCTAAGCAGTGTTGGGTATGGGTTCCCTCCTGCAGAGTGGGCCTTCAGTCAAATCAGATATTGACTGCTTACTCCTGCAAGCTTTGTGCCACCTTGGTCCTTGAATATCTGGAAGCAGTACACCATTGTAGATGAAAGAGTTTGTGGCTGGATTGCTGTTTATGTTTCACTTTTTGTAGACTCAAGCATTTTCCTGCAAAGACATGAACACTTGGAGTGAAAGCTTTATGTAGGTATTAGCTGGACTTCTCCATGTTCAGGGCATTGTGTATGTGCTATCTTCAGTCATGTAAGTTTATGGAGGTCAACCTGTAGTCTGGGAAGCAGCCTTGTTGTTGTGGGGATTCCCGTGGGGTCTCTTGGCCAGAAACTCATTAGATGTAAACTAACCCCATTACTGGAAGTTTCATTTGCTTTTGAGAAATGGCTAGTTGGGGTTCTATCTTTCTGATTATTCAGAGGTTTTATTTAGATAAATTTTAGATATATACATATTTTAGGAATTTGTCCTCCATTAGGTTTCCATATTACCCTAAAAATTGCCCTTCCCTTTAGCTGTGTCCTCCCCTATTCCCTCCCTTTTCTCCCTCCCTCCTTCTCATTGCTTGATCTTTCTATTTCTGATCAACCCCTTCCTTCTACAACTATTTATTTTATTTTCCTTTCTGAACAATTGTATACCCCCAACACTTTTCCAGGCATTATTCATTCCATAGACTCTGTGGTTCTAAGGCTGTCACTGTTAATCATTGACAACCATTAATATCCACATATATGTGATTGCATACCACAGTTGTCTTTTGGGGTCTGTGATACCTTATTCAGGATGATTATTTTCTAATTCTGTCACTTTTACCTGTGAATTTTATGACTCCATTCTTTTAAATGGCTGAGTAATGCTCCACTGTGTAAATACATTTCAGAAGAATATATCCATTCTTTGGTTGAGGTACAGCCTTGGTTGCTTTCTATTTCTGGCTATTATGAATAAAGAAACCATGAAAATGAGTCTACAAGTGTTTCTATGGTAGGATGAATCATTCTTTGGTTTCTTGTCCAAGATGTTAGAACTTGAGGTAAATCAATTGTCAGCTTCATGAGTAACTGCAACACTGATTTCTATAGTGACTGTACAAGCTTGCATTCCCACCAGGAATGGATGAGCTGTCCACTAACTACACAACCTTGTCACAATGAGCACTCACCAGCTTTATTGATCTTAGCTGTTTGATGGGAATTAGATGAAATCTCAAAGCAATTTCCTTGGTGACTAAGAGTATTAACCATTTCTTTAATTTTTCTCAACGATTTGAGTTTCTTTCTTTGAATATTCTCTTATATTATACCTGCATGCAATTTTTAATTGGGCAATTTGTTATTGATATCTAATTTTTTTGAGTTCTTTATATATATTTGGATATTAGCCAACTCTTGGTTGTGCAGTTGGTAAAATATTTTCCCATTTTGTTGCCTGCCACTTTGTCCAAATGAAAGTGTCCTTTGCCTAACAGAAGTTTTTCAGTTTCATGAGATAGTACTATGATTTTAGTGTCTATGCTAATGATGTTCTGTTCAGAAATTCTTTGCCTGTGCCAGTGAGTTCAAGTCTACTTCTACTGTCTCTTCTAACAAATTAGGTGTATGTGGGACGATTTTGAGGTATTTGATCTATTTGGAGCTTAGTTTTGTTTATGGTGGTAAGTATGAATCTATGTGAATTATTATATATGTAGCCATTTCATTTAACCAGTATCATTTGATAAAAATGCTATCTCTTTTATAGTGTGTATTTCTAACTTCATTATTAAAACTCAGGTGTTCATAATGTATGTAGATTTATGTTGCAGTCTTCAGTTCAATTCCATTGATCAAGATTTCTGTTTTTGTGCTAATACCATGCTATTTAATATTATTATAACTATGTAATACAACTTGAAACTGGGGATAATGATATATCCTGTAGATCTTTTATTATTAAGGGTTATTTTACCATCCTGTCTTTTTGGTTTTTTTCTCTGTTTGTTTGTTGCTCGTGTGTGTATGTGTGTGTGTGTGTGTGTGTGTGTGTGTGTGTGTGTGTTCCCATACAAAGATGAAAATTGTCCTTTAATATTTTGGAAGAATTATGATGGCATTGCATTAAACATTGAATCTGTAGATTACTTTGGGAGGATGGCCATTTTTGGAATGTTAATCCCTGTCGATGTACTGCACAGAAGATCTTTTCAATTTCTGATGTCTTCTTAAATACATTTTTCAGTGTTTTAAGGTTTTTATCATACATTTTTCATTTGTTCAGTTATTATTTTGCACTACTGGGAAATGTGCTATTTCTCTGATTTCTGTCTCAGTCCATTTGTCAGTTGTAAATCAGTGGACTACTGAGTTGTGTCATTTAATTTTGTATCCAATTACTTTCCTGAATATGTTTATCAGCTATAATAACCTCCTCTTTGAATAGTTTAGGGCAACTTGAATAATTGTGAAGAATGAATTTGTAGGAATTAATATATAAGTGTGTGTGTGTGTATGTGTCTGTGTGTGTAATTTTTTCAGGATTGATGTAGATGTAATTTACAACACTAAGCATTAGATGGCAGCCCTGCCCATTTAGAAACATCTATTTGATCACAGAATTGGATATTCAATATGTATAAAATGTCAATAATTAATAAATAGTAAATAAAATTTGTCAATTTTCATATGTATACTAATAATTTTCAGATACACTTTATGAAGAACAGAGAAAACAATTTATTTTTATCTATTTAAAATGTAGATTATTCACAGTCATCTCCATTTCCTTGTGACTCCCCGCCAACCATAGAGTGGTGTGGAACAGTGGTCTGTATTCTGTCAATTATATTTAATTAAATGATAATTGGTAAGTAGCCAAGCAGGAAGTATAGGCAGAACAACCAGACAGGAAGTAGAGATGGGTCAAGGATGAGAGGAGTATACTGGGAAGAAGGAAGCCCATTCCTTTGCAGTTGTGACCCTGCCACAGAAGAAGCAAGATGTGATTGATCACTTGATAAGGTACCAAGCTACGTGGCTAACATAGATTAGAATAATGGGCAGATATAAGATATAAAAATTAATAAGAAGCCTGAGCAAATGGGCCAATCAGTTTATAACTAATGTAGACCTCTGTGTGATTTCTTTGGGACTTAATAATTGCAGGAACTGGGCAGGACAGAAAAACCTCAGACAACAATTGGTGCCCAATGTGGACAACTGCATCCACATAAAGCCTGAGAGCTTGGAAATTAATTCTAGACTAAAAAGAATAAAGTTAAATATACTTATTGATAATAGCAATTTTCTCAGGTGGGTTCTGTTTGCTACAGGCAAACCCTCTCATTTAAGAGAGGCTTCTTGACTCAGCTTTAGCTGCAAAACCTTGCAGATCTTTTAAGAGGTCCTGCCATGAAACACTTAGGTGGTTTTGATGAAAAGCTGACTACATGCTTTTTGGTGGTGGTAGGGACCTTGAAACGCCAAAGAGTTGTGGCAATAGACATGTCTACATGTTTACATGTCTACATACCAGTACCTCAGCTATGAGGCTGGAATATCAGAAAGCTAAGGAATAGGCTGGATCCAGCCATCAAAGCCATGACTTTAATCCTCTCCATATTTCTTAGCAGTTTAAAGACTCATATGGTCAGAAAGATAGCAATGATAGATACAAGGATGAAAAAAAACTCTAAATGATTGATTGGGTGTTTAAAAATATATGTAGGCCTCAGAGAATCGAAAAATAGAAAAATGTTGGGTGTGGTGGCACATGCCCAACACTTGGGAGGCAGAGGTAGATGGACCTCTGTGAGTTCAAAGTATGGTGGCACACACCATTAATCCCAACACTTGGGAGACAGAGGCAGACAGACTTCTGTGAGTTCAAGCATAGTCTGGTGTACTGAGGGAGTACAAGGACAGCCAAAGATACACAGAGAACCTGTCTCCAAAATCCAAAAATTAAAAGTAAAAATAAAAGAAATAGAGGTTAAAATAAAACCATGAAAAGATGAAAAATACAGAGAAAGTCTGGATACTGTATGTTATTAAGCTCTCTTTGAATTGTTCGAATGCTGAGGAAGGAACAACTGCTGCTAAAAAATATTTGCTTATAAATGCTGCTGGATTAATCCAAGAGAGGTATTTTAAAAATACCTCGACTTCAAAATTGAAGTAAAAACATATGTTACTTTGGAGAAGAGGTTTTGCTTTTGTTTCCACAGGAAATGAGAGGCTATGGATTCATTCTGAGTTAAGAAAAATTAGGTTTGATCAAGGAAGACCACCTGAGAAATCTCTGGTTGGAACAGATGGCCCAGATGTTTGAGTTCTACATCTAGAACAGATTCAAGACTGCTGCCTAGAATGATCAAGACTAACAGAATACTCCAGTCAGGACTTGATCATAATTTTTAATTTTCTTTAGGTTCCTATAAGATCATCAGTGCCCCCAACCAGCAGGAAGTAACCTGGAAAACTTTACCCACATTCCCCAAAAATGGACTATGGATATTTTCCTTTGTTTAGAATGTTGGTTACAAGTTGTTATGGCTAATGGTCAGCAGAAAAGCTAAACAAAGGATCTTAGATTCACAGTTCTTTTTTTTTAAAGAGGGGGAAATGGTGTAGTATATTTATTCTGTCAATTATATTTTAAATGAACACTAATTGGTCAGTAACCAGGCAGGAAGTATAGGCAGGGCAACCAGACAGGAAAAGGGGTGAATCAAGGAGAACAGGAGCATTCTGGAAAGAGGGAAACCCATTCTTCTATAGTTATGACCCTGCCACAGAAGAAGCAAGATATGACTGCCCCACTGAAAAAGGTATTGAGCCACATGGTTAACATTTACTAGAATAATGGGATGATCTAAGTTACAAGAGTTAATAAGAATCCTGAGCTAATTGGCCAATCAGTTTAAAACCGAATGTAGACTTCTGTGTGATTTCTTTGGAACTTCATGATTGTGGACATCAGTCAACAATAGAATTCTATTGCTTTATACCATGAACCCTACATTGACAACAAACTTACTGGGACACACATACTACATGTGATTCTTTTGCCTTTTCTATTCTAGTTTCCCTACGGTAATCTTTGGTCTGCTAATTTTACCCTCTTTTACCATGGCTCCCAGTCCATTTCTATCTACTGGGACCCAGTCTTTTGGTGTGAACCCACTGTCCACATGATTCCTCCTTGCTGTCTTCCTCATACATTTCTTCCCATGCCATCTCCATTGCTTTGTGGCTCCTTCTAGACCAGCTTCTAGGCAGGCAATCCCTCAGTTCCTTCCCCAAACCTACTCCTTTCTATTTTTGACTTGAAAGTCATACCAAGAATTGGTGTGGGAGAATTATCTGTATTCTGTCAATCATGTATTTTAATAAAACACTGATTGGCCAAGCTAGAAGTATAGGCGGGTCAACCAGACAAAAAGTAGAGGTGGGGCGATGAGAACAGGAGAAGGCTAGGAAGGAGGAAGCCCATTCTCTCCAGTCCTGCCCAGAAAACTGAAGAAGCAACATGTGAGCTGCTCCGCTGAGAAAGGTACTGAGCCATGTGGCTAACAGACAAAACTAATGGGCTAACGTAAGTTATAAGAACTAATAAGTAGCCTGACCTAATGGGCCAATCAGTTTTATAATCTTATGGAGTCCTCTGTGTGATTTTCTTTGGGGCTTGCCGGCTGTGGGGAACTGGGCAGGGCTGAAACCCCAACGAACAGGCCCTTCATGTTACAGAGTATGAACCTCTAGGTTTGTTTTCTTATTTGCTACCATATCCATTTATTCCTGGCTATCTCCATGCATTTTGGCTACTTATTCAGTTCAGAAACACTTAATACTAGGGACACCCCAGCTTCTAAATTCAGATGGAATTCAGAAAAACTATGTTTCCCCATCCCCTTTGTGCATTCCAGTCTTTCTTAGATACCCCTTAGTCACCTCCAGTCACACCTTAGTCCTTGTATCCTTACTCTTTGTTATCTATATTTCTTTGAGACTTACTGCCATTTGGGGCTATTCAAAATTTACCCCAGTTTTGCTTCTGCCACACTTTGTGTGATAGCACATCCCAAATCTAACTTAAAAAACCTTAAGAGTTAGTCATCTTTTCATGCCTGCTAGCCCACCAACCACCCAACAAACTACACTGACTTGGGACAACTTGGAGTCTCAGTTGAGAGTTCTAAGAAGAACTTCATGTTTTGGAATAGTTGGAGTCTGAACCATTAAATAAATGTTGACCCAAAAACGTAGAACCAAACTTCATTCTGCTGGTTCACAATTGTCTGACTGTTAACAGCAGCAAAACTACTGAACACTCACTTTAAAAAGGTAAAACCAGATATCCATAACAGTCGACACAAAGAGTATAATTCCAGATATCTAGATCCTATTAGAAGAACACAACTACATAAGATATGACAATATGCCTCCTCACGAAAGAAGCTTATAGTCAGGCGGTGGTGGCACATGCCTTTAATCCCAGCACTTGGGGGGCAGAGGCAGGCAGAGCTCTGTAAGTTCGAGACAAGCCTGGTCTACAAGAGCTGGCGCCAAAGCCACAGAAAAATGCAGTCTCAAAAAAAAAGAAAGAAAGAAAAGAAAAGGAAAGGAAAAGAAAAAGAAAAGAATAAAGCTTATAATAAGCCCCAAGGAAAAACATTATATTAAGTAAGGACAAGGACTTCAAAAAAGCAAGTATGAATATGTCCAAGGACTTTAAAGGAGAGAACAATAAAGGTCTTAATAAAGACTGTGAAAACACAAAAGAAAGTGTTGGATTAAATACTGGAAATAATTCAATATATGAAAGTAGAATTTCAAAAAGAATCAGACTCATGAAAGAAAACCCAATGTGAAATATTACTTGAAATAAAAAACTCAGGAACTCAAAAAAAAAAACCCTCAGAAGACACTTCATAACAGATAGAAAGAAATGGAAGAGAGAGTTTCATTACTGGAAGATAAAATAAAAGGATCATTTTGACAAGGTAAATATTAAATCTAAAAGAAAAACATCTAGGCACAAAGCATTCAGTAAATAAAAGATACTATAAAGACACAAAACATGTAAATAATTGGTAAAAAGAAAAGAAACCCAGATCAAAGACATATAAAACACTTTTTAAAAAGTCATAGAAGAAAATTTTCGAAGAGGTATACAAACTACTAAATATATTGAAACAACAACAACAACAAAAATCTGTGACACGTAATGATCTAACCACTTAATATACAGAAATTGAAAGGATATTCAAAATTTCCAGGGAAAATCTTCAAGTCCCATATAACAAAAGGCCAATTAGAATAGGGCTTGATATTTCAACAGAGAACATAAAAGTCAGAAGTGCCCAATTGTATGTTCCGAAAGCACTGAGAATCCACAGACTCCAGATTATACTACTATTTACAGCAAATAATCAATTTCAATTGAAAGAGAAACTAAGTATTTTATGACTAAAAACATATTGAAGAAATTTGTGTCTGCTAATCTAGCTCTAATTAAAGACAGCTAAAGGAAAGTATCAGTCTTAAAGGAAGATTAAAGATATATGGATACAAGAAATAGTTAAGAATTAATCACAGAACAG
Source organism: Myodes glareolus (assembly GCF_982192425.1). Lineage (NCBI taxonomy): Eukaryota > Metazoa > Chordata > Mammalia > Rodentia > Cricetidae > Myodes > Myodes glareolus. The sequence continues at coordinate 59,584,352 of NC_142037.1, forward strand.
GTAAACCAAAGAGAACAACAAATATACACACAACCAAAAAATACATAAAAAAGAAAACATGCTCACAAAAAAAGAGACAGGAATTAATATCATAGCTCATTAACAATGTTCAACATTAAAGGTATCAATTCTTTAGTTAAGACACAGAGTAACAAATTCGTTAGAAAATAAAATCTGCACTTCTTCTGGCTCTAAGAAACACATCTCATCATCCGTGGCAGGTAACATTTTACATTGGAATTGTTGAAAAAATAATTCAAAGAAAACAAAGCCAAGAATCAATAACTTATAGTTGCTTTAATATCTGACAAAATAGACTAAAAAGCAAACTAAACAGGATAGGAAAGAATACTACATATTCATTAAAGAGAAAAATCACCAAGAGTACACGTAAACATTTATGTGCAAAGATAAGAAAGACCCATTAAATAAAAGATACCTAATAGAATTTATTAAACATCACAATGATAGTGGGCAACTTCAACATATTCTATACTCCAAAAGACAAATCATCTAAACCAAAATTGAACAACAAAAAAAAAACCTTAGAGTTAAATAATGCTCTAAATCAAATGAGCCAAACAGACATCTAGAGATTATAATACCAAAATAATGGTGAATATACTTTCTTTTGGGAAGTCCATAGAACATTTTCCAAAATTAGCCACATACTATAACACAAAATAAATCTTCACTAGAAAATTGAAATAACACTGCATTCTATCTGACCAGTAACATGGATTAAATTGGATATCAATAACACTTGAAATAGCAGAATGTGTGCAAACTTTTGGGATCTACAGAATTCAGCACTGATGGAAAACTGGAATTAAGTAAGAAATTACAAATATTTTAGAACTGAATTAAAAATTTTAAAAGTATCTCTAAACTTATGGGACAGAATGAAGGCAATTTTAAGAGTCAAAATAAAAGGTAGAGGTGCCCCCATAACAAACTGGAGCAATTTCATATTAATAACTTAATGATACATTTGAAAACCTTAGAAAAGCATGTAGAAAGTTATCTCAAATGGAATAGGAGTAAAGGAAGAAATAGACTCATGGTACAAATCAAATAAATAGGAAGAGTGAGATAGAGGAACAAAGACAGAGAGAGACAGAATCAAATAATCAGTGAAATATAGAATTGGTTCAAGCTGGCAAACAGGAAAATGGTTGACTTTTTAAAATATATGACCTATCAAAATTCACTCAAGATGATATTTGTAATTTAAACTTACATATAACTCCTCATGGAATAGAAACACTAATTTAAAATTCTCCAAATAAAAAAACCTCAGGGCCAGTGGATGAAATGCAAAATTATACTAGATTTTCAAAGAGCTAACTACAATATTCTTAAAATTATTCTGGAAAATGGAAACTTTAGGAATATGTCTGATTTATTTTCATAAAGCCATTGTTATCATGATACCAAAACCACTCAGAGACTCAACCAAAGAAAAGAGAAAGAAGAAAATTCTAGACAAATATTCGTTAAGTAAATAGATATATAATCTCAATAAAATACCTGCAAACCTTATACAAAAACACTCCAAAAAGATTGTCAAATATGATCAACTAGGCATAAGATCAGAGCTGCTGGAATGGTTCTACAAATATAAATCAGTAAACATATTCACCATAAAAGCACAGTAAAATCAGAACAAGTATGAATGATTCATTAGACACAGAAAAGACTTTTGACAAAGCCAAAATATCAAGGCCCTTCTTTATATAAGTTGTGGACAGAGTAGGGTTATGAGGGTCACATCTCAACATCCATAAAGGGAATCAATAGCATGGCCACTGCCAGCATAATAAAAAACAGAAGAAACTAAAATATCTCAAATAGAAACATGTCTGTAACAAGAAGATCCAATTTTTTCATGCCTTTTGAATATAGCGCTTCAAATCTTAGGCAGAAAAATAAAAAAAAATTGGAATGAGTTTGAAGGGATACAAAGAGGAAAAGAAAAAACCAAAATAACTTAATATATAGATGACATGCTTTTATACATAAAAACCCAAAAGACACCATTAGAAAAACTTCTATGGCTAATTTGTACTTTCAGCAAAGTAACAGTATACAAAAATCACAGAAAAAAAATCAATAATCTCCTATGTTCAAAGAGCAGACATCTTTACAAAGAAATCAAGGGAACAATATACTTCACAATATCCTCAAAAACAAAAGGCATAAAACTGAAGAAACACGTGTAAAACTTACACAATAAGAGCTTTCAGATATTGAATAAGACTTTGAAAAGGACATAAAAATAATAATTATTTCTTCAAATATATTTAGTCTTTCTGTTTTGGTATCTCTTTGGAATAAATTACCTGTCTTTTTTGCTTTACCCTATTCTCTTCTATTATTTCTTTCTCCTTTGCTCATCTTACTTTACCTCCTTTCTTCTCTCCTCTTCTTCCTCTCTCTTTGTCTTTTATCCTTCCTTCCTCCCTTTTCCCCTCCTTCTCTCCCTCCCTCCTTCTTCCCCCATCCCTTCCTTCCTTCATTTATCTTTTATTCCCTTGATTTTATTCTCTTTCCTATGTGTCTTAATTAGAGTTTCTGTTGTTGTAATCCTGAAGACTCTTTTAAAGGAAAAATTTCACTCTGGTTGCTCACATTATCAGAGGTTTAGTCCATTATCATCATGACATAGTGGCATCCCCACAAATATGGTGCTGGAGAAGTATCCTAGCATCCTACATCTTGCAAGCATCAGGAAGAAACACTGGGAATATATCACATCTTTCTTTTTCTGTTTTGTTTTTTGTTTGTTTGTTGGCTTGCTTTGTTTTTTTTTGTTTGTTTTGTTTTTTCAAGACAGGGTTTCTCGGTGTAACAGCCCTAGCTTTCCTGGAACCATCTCTGTAGACCAGGCTGGCCTTGAACCCACAGACATCTACCTGTCTCTGTTTCCTAAGTGCTGGGAATAAAGGCATGCTCCACCACTGCCTGATTTATTAAAAACTCTTTAGAAGGCTAGAAAATGAAGCTTAGTATCTTGAGCATTGAGGAGACCTCAAAGTCTGCCTTCACATGAAACACTTACTCCAAGAAGATCACACCTACTCTAAAAGGCCACATGTGTCAAACCTTCTGGGGGCATATTTTATTTCAAATTGCCATGTTTTGTCTCTTCTTTCCTGCCTTAAAAGAAACATAAAATGTACTGGATACTTTTGTCACTCTGCCCCATCCTTCTTCCTCTGTCTTACGTTTCTGCCCTCCATCTTTCCCACATTCCTTTTGTCTGTCTGGTCACTGTTCCAGACAGAGATAATTTCCTTGAATTTTAAGCTATTTCGACTAAAAGAAGAGATTTAACTGTTCTTAATTTAAAAATTAAAATAAACTAATTGAAGTAATTGTTCTAGAACTTTTACAGTTTTAACAACATAAAGTGTCCCAAATTCTAGGCAGATATGGAAAACTGCAAATTTTGACATCAATTTTTAGTATGAGCTAAATTAAGAAACACAAAATAAAATGTTATGTTTCTTTAGATAAAAATTACAAATATTTAAAACTAATCAATCATTTACAAAGTGTTTCACTGTAAGTATTAAATGGTGTAAATTTCATTTTTGTAATTATACCAACAGCATGGCGAAGGAAGGGTTCAGAGGTTAAGAGCAGTTGTTGCTCTTGTAGAGGATTTAGGTTGAGGTTATGGAAACTTCATGGTGGCCCCAAACCTTATGTAACTCAATTCCAGGACACCAGATACTTCTCCAACCACCACAGAACTAGGCATATACACAGTATGCATACATATGTGCAGGCAAAATATTCATTAATGAGATAATATTTGATGATACGTCTTTTATATTTTTAAATAATTTACTTTTATTTTGCCAAAAATTAATACAATCATAATATATTAATATTTATATATTTAAAACAACACCACACTACATCAAATAGTAGATAATAGAATCATTCTTAGATTACATTTGAAAATGATTCTACATTCATTTAAATGTTAATGGCAAATTCACACATATAGCCTCTTGATTTCTGATACAGAAACCAGAGCTAGACACTAGAAATAGACAGCATCTTCAACAAATGGTGCTGATCCAAATGGATGTTTGCCTGTAGAATACAAATAAATCCATATTCATTACACTGCACAAAACTCAAGTCCAAGTGGATCAAAATCTTAACATTAAGTCAGATAGATTGAATCTGACTGAAGTTAAAATGTAGCATAGCCTTGAATACATTGGCACAGGAGACAACTTTCTGAAAAGAACACAAATAGCTCAGGCCCTAAGATTACCAATCAATAAATGAAACCTCATGGAGCTGAAAACACGGACAAAGCAACTGCATGAAGAAAATAAAACTATTTTTATGACCATAACATCTGGTAGAGAACTAATATCTAAAAACTCAAGGAACTAGTTATAAAAAGTTCAACTAAAATGCCCAAGAATTCTCAATTGCAAAATTTTAAATGACTGTGAAACATTTAAAAAGATGTTTAACATATTATCCTGTAGGGAAATTCAAATCAAAACTACACTGAGATTTCCTCTTAAACTTGTCAGAAAGTCTCAGATCAATAGCTCACATGACAGGTCATGCTGGCAAAGATGTGGGGCAAGGGGAACATTCGTCCAGTGCTGGTGAGAGTGTAAACTCATACAGCCACTATGAAAATCACTTATGGCAGTTTCTCAGAAAGTAGGAAATCCATCTGCCTCAAGTCCCAGCTATATCAGTTTTGGGCATATACATAAAGGGAGCTGTGTTCTTCTACAAGAACACTTGCTCAAATATGTTTATTATGACTTTAATAATAATAGTCAGAAACTAGAAACAACCTGGATGCCTCACAACAGAATGGATAAAGAAAATTTAGTGTATTTACAAAATGAATTATTACTCACCTGTTAGAAAAATGATATCATGAAATTTGCAGACAAATAGATAATCGAGAAAAAACAATACTAATACTCTTGGTGAAACAACTCAGATCCAGAAAGACTAATGTGATAAGCATTCATTTATAAATGCATATTAGCCACTAAGTAGATGATGACCAAGATACAGTCTGTGAAGAAATTAGGTAAAAATTGGGGGAAAATATGGGAGAAGAATGAATCTCCCTGGGAAGAAAAATACATTAGATTTTATGAGTGTAGTGGGGGTAGGTAGGGACAGGAACAAGGTCAAGAGGTTTAGAGGAGATGGTGTGGAGGGAGAGAGTATTGGGAGAGATAGCTGGAGTTAGGGAGAGCTTCAGAGGTGGTGTAGAACCTAGTGCAGTGGAAACTTCCTGGACTCTATGAAGGTGATTGTAATGAGGACCTCTAGTTGTGGGTGATTTGGAAACTCAACTTGTCATTTCTTGTATTCATGTGAGGTGGCAGAACTGGGTTGCATTCAGTTGAGTGATTAGCCAAAGGGTCCCATGGAAATCTCCAAATATGCCAGGAAGTTGCTTGGATAAATGGTTGCTGTCTGTATACTGACGGTAAGGCTCCATTTTTGAGGGCAATACCCACACAACTCGCTGAATTCATTGAATTCGTGGAGAAGTTAAACTGGTACCTACATTGAGCCTTCACACCTATGTTTTAGTGTCGTAGATGAGAAAAGAACTCTTTGGGATACAAAAAGAGAAGCATGGAATCAACCCAGTCATAAAACCATTGACCTGAAATCTGTCCTCCCTGAAAAATCGGCTAGGGCAATGTGTCACAGAAATTGTTGGAGTAGTCAAGCAATGAGTGATTTGGCTTAAGGCAAACTCAACAAGAAGGAACTCATACCAAACACTGCTTATGTAACAAAGAAGCAGAGACAAGATACCTCAAAGACACAGGGCAAACCCAAATGTTACTTTTTGAAATCATCAATAAATGGTATAAATAATATTCTGATATACTTATAGGTCTGTGCCTTATCTAGTGATCATCAGAGAGGCTTCCTCAGGCAAAGATTGGAATTGAAATTGTGACCCAAGTGAGACACTACATAGAGAGTCTAAGCTGGAGGTTTCCATTAACTTCCTACCCTCAGAGTTCAGGGAATTCTATTGAAGAAGAAGCAGAAAAAATGTGGGACTCAGAAGGTATGGAAGACACCAGAAGAATGAGGCCCTCTCAGTCAGCTAAGCCAAACAAATATGAGCTCACAGACCCTGAAACAGCTACGACAGAGCCTACTACATGCGTCTGCCCAGTTCCTCTGCATACATTTTAAGGCTATAGATTTAACATTCTTTCTGAGGATCCTGATTGTGAGAACGAGTGAGTGTCTGTCTCTTGTGACTGCACTTGGGGCACTTTTTTTCTTGGATTGCAGTGTCCAAAGTTGATATATTAGTTTTTGCTTAGTTTTGATTTCTTTCATTTTATCATGTTTGTTTTTATATCTTAGATGCCTGTTCATTTCTATGAAAACACTAGACTGGAAAGTGTAGTACATGTGCAAAGAATCTTGTGTAAATGAATTCATGTCGTATTCTTGCTGCCTCGATCTCTTTGGATTCATGGAGCTTTTATCAGGCTTATTTAAAGGGTCTTGATTTTAGTGTTCTCCATGCCCTCTGGCTCTTACACCCTTTCTGCTTTCTTTTCAGTAGAGATCCCTGAGCCTCGGTGAAAGCATGAGTAGGTTTGTGGAGGAACAGTTAAATAAAAAATTGTAGTGATATTTCAGTTGAAATTATTTAAAAATTCAAAGTATTCTTATATTTGAGAATGTATAATTACAGAATAATATTATTTCTTTACTGCACAGTTTTGAACATTTTCCCAAAGCTCTGATATGTGTACAGTGTAACCAGTAAGTGATCTTTAATATTTATTATAGTTTAGAGAAGAACAAAACATCAAACAAGTCAGGTATATTGGTACTACACTGAAATTTTCTCAGGAGGCTGATGTCAGAAAGACAAAAATTTGAGTAGAGTCTCAGTAATTTTATTTTAAAAATGAATATATATATATACATAGTCTCTTCTTAATATAGATATTGACATACATTTCTAACAAAGATACACCAGTTTTCTGATTGCATGATTTAAGATGTTCTATTAAGTTTCAGTTAACCTAAACTGCAAAGTTTTTTCCCTCAATTTCTATGAACATCACATTTAAAGCAACAAAGACAATCAACGATGCTGCCATTTCACAAGTTTTTAAATATAAAAATTGCGAGTTAGTTGACTGTAAAAGGTTGAATTTAGAACTGTCTTAGGGTTTCTATTGCTGTGAAGAGACACCATAACCATTGAACATCTTTTAAAGGAAAGCATTTAATTGAGATTGACTTACAGTTTCAGAGGTTTAGTCCATTATCATCAAGTGGGACATGACAGCATGCAGGCAGACATCTTGCTGGAAATGTTGCTGAAAGTTATACATCTTGATCCACAGGAAATACTGGACCAAAGCTCGACCAAAAACTGTCTGGGTAAACTTCAAATTCTGCATCTCCGGGTTTGATGCCAACATTATCTTCAGATCTCCAAATCCTTTTAGCTTTGTTGAGTGCAACACGTTTGTCTCCTCTGGGCTCATTTTACCCCGTCTTCAAAGTTCTTTTTGGCAGGTGTCCCATGACTCTGTCATCTCTGGCATTTTAGGGTGTCAAAGGCACTCCTGGTTTTACCGCTGATATAGATCAGATCTCAGTGACTATCCTTAGTTGCAGAAGGAGATTCCATAACTACTTTCATCTATCCTAGATTCCTAGATTCTAAATTCAAAACCACATGGCCAAAGCTTCCAAGTTCTGCTAGTTGCTGCAACAGGAACAAGACCCCCTCATTCAGTTATATCTTCACCAGATTTCTATGTTCAATGGGAACTTTCACTGACTAACCTTGACAGTCCTGGAACTCACTCCTGCTGACAAGTCTGGTCTCAACCTCAGAGATCCACCAGCTTTTGCCTTCTGAGTGCTGGGATTAAGTGTGGAAAATGACACCTAGTCTTAAACTTTTCTTAAATTTTTTTTTCACTTTTTTTAAAATTCTATTCACAAGTTGGAAGCTTAACTAGATTGGGTCATTCCCTGGTGTTACCACTTCCTTTATTTAATTTAATATCAAGTTTTATATACATCTCTTTATCTCCTTTAGCATGGAATTTAACTACATTCCACTTCCTGGAGCCCATTTTTCCCTCAATCTGTATATTTTGTATTTCTGCTTGCTCAGCTTGCTTCTTTGCTATAAATCTTCCTAAGAGTCAACAGTGGTAACCACATTACAGAGTCTATATTAGGCTGTTTTAAGATTTTTGTCAATGCAATTAATTCAAAAATCTTAACTTTAGCCTCAGGTAGACATCTGGTTCAAGGGAAAAAAGAGCCAGATTCTTTACCAAAATATTGCAAGACTGATCTATAAGCAACATGCTAAAGTTCTTTTCCTCTAAAACATTTTGAGCCAGGTTCTGTAACTGTAAACCAGTACCAACTGAATGTTTTGATTTGAAAGAGTTGGTGTGGTGATGGTGTCTCTTCACAGAAATATAACTTTACCTAAGACAAGAAATAATATTGAAGAATTTCATTCATGGCAATGGTATAATAATGTCTGTTTTCTGAGCAAATTATACTTCTCTTATGTGATATCTAAATGATATGTTCTGTGGGAAGTCTACTCAAAATTGATCTGTGAGGATGACACAATCATAGCACATAGTTAGATGTATTTTCGATATTTTTCCTTTAATGAATAAAAGAATATATTTATACCTCTGTAAGCATCAGAAAATTACTTGGAAACAATCTCATTTTTAGTGTTTCTCCTATATATAAATGAAGTGATCATCAAAACTGCCCTTAATATTGTTGAAACTTTTCTGTTTGTACATTTTTAATGCAACCAATTTGAAATATAATACATTAAATGAAAATAAATTTATCAATAAATCTATAATTTCCAATAATTTTTTCTACAAATAAAAGATAAAGCTACTTTAGCTAGTATAATAACTTTGCAAGTGTAATATATTGTATTTTACCCCACAATATTAACTAGGATGAACATTTTTTGTTAAAAAATTTTATTTTCCTTACACAATATACCTCAGTGTTCTAAAAAAAGTCTAATAGATACCTTGGTCAAAAGGGGGAAGTTTAAGCATGCAGATTAATCAAAGAATGGTATATCTTTATATACACAAATTATACTTTGGATCCTGACAAAGTAAACCTATAGAAACATAAATATTGTTATATTTAATATTACCTTATTCCTGATTTTGATCAAATGAATAGAAACATAAATATTGTTATATTTAATATTACCTTATTCCTGATTTTGATCAAATGAATATTTCTGCTGTATAGATGCTAGTGATATAGTTTCTCAACTTAAATACAAATTAGGATGTAAAAATTTCATACTTTTGGAATCTGTGTGAATGAATGAAAGTTGTGATTTCTTTATTTCCCTGTTTTATAGTCTCAATGTTTTGACAGAAAAAAAAATTGTATTTGAAATCCTATAGATTCAGGGTCAGTGCCATATGCTTACTTTTCGCATTTCATCTGAAGCAAACTTACCATAGAGATAGTGTTCCAAAACCTAAGAGCTTCTGGGAAGGAAAAATTTAATATTGAAAAACTCATTGTGAAATATATAGAAGAAGTTTTCCTCAAAAATATTAATATTTTGCAGTTTTGATAATAGTTGACTAGTGCTCAAATTTTAGATAGATAATTGAAACATTAACTTGAATATATATGTATATTCATGGTGAGAATCATGAGGAATTTTAAACCTCAGTATTCCAAAATACCAAATTCTGAGAATCAAAGAAATTCTTTTTTATTCAATGTTGGTTCTTCTCATGATTATAACTAAGTAGATTTTTTTCTTCTTAATAAGTTCTGTCAGACCCATGTAACCTCTATGACATTTGAATGTCATTTCTTCTCTATTAGTGACCCTTATCGATAATGAGTTCTGATTTTCAGAACTTACAGTAGGGATGCAGACTTAGGAAGAAGGCCCAAACTAATCTGACATAAGAGACAAAACTCAAGCATTCCAGAAAATTCAACAGAATCTGTAGACATGAAGAAGAGGTTGTAGCTGACAGGAGGCAAGACACACAGACTCAGGAATTCCACAACTCGAGAGATGCTGGGTACTGGGAGAGGAAACTAGAACTTAACATGTATAAGTTTTCCTGGCATTGTATTGTCAGATGGAACAGGAAAGACTATGGGTGCTCAAATAAGTGTAGAACTAACCCAGCAGGGCTGTGCCATTAGACAGCCTAGAAGACAATGACCAGTCAGGTACATATTTACCTTTGAATAGAGACTTATTGAAGACTGGAGCTGACTCCAAGAGGAAGACAAGGAATAAACCCTTCAGTAGTCAATACAATTCTCACAGAGCAAAATAATACTCAACCTTTCTATAATGCCTTTCTTTCTTGAATGTTGTAAATACCTCCTTTAAAGTAAGAAAAATGATGTAATTTTTAAAAGAAGAAAGAAAAACTGTAATCCATATGTATAAGTCTCAGAACAGAGCAGAATAAAACAAACAACAACAGCAACAAGACAGAAGTCCAAGACAACATCTCTCTTCCATAGATTACTAAACCCAGAATCATGCCTCACTATGAGAATGTGCTGGAAAGTCTTATTGACAAAGAATAAAAACAATATCAGTAACTATATTCAGCCAGATCTAAGAAGACATGAATATGCTAATAAAAACCAACAATGGCAAAAGAGCTGAATGGCATAAAGAAGACAATTCAAAGTATGAAAATAATGTTTGATTAAAAGACTAAGTTTCACACAAATCAAAAACTATGCTGAAAGTGGAAATTTAAGTAAATCAAATAAAAACCTACTTGGAAAGTCTTATTAATGAAATAGAGCATAGAGAAAAAAGAGCATCATGCATGGAAATCCATGTACACTTAGGTTAAAAGGACATTCATAACAGTTTGAAAGTCCCAGAAAGATTCCCAAAACCTGAACCCAGGCAATGAGAGTATTGCGGACCCTTAAGAGCAGGTATGAATGCACAAAAGACATGAGCACCACAAAAGATTCCAATGTCCCCCCAAAAATCTTCTCTGACCAATCAATGCCAAGTGCTTCAGAGATACCCCGATGCCACCACTCAAAAGGACTGGGAGAAACACCTGCAGAAGTGAATTTTGTCTATAAGTGGTACCATTCGTTTAAGATACAAAGCGGAAGTCAGACATAACAGTAAATCCTGTGCCCTGGATTTCCACATGAGATATCACCAGACTACCCTGGTCTATTCAAGTATGTGAATGTGTGGTTGCCTCCCACTATTTGTCTTTGCTACTATTCGTTGTCTCCCTCTGTGTCTTTTTGTCTGTCTCTTTCCATTCTGCTGGTTGGAGAAACAGAAATAAAATGTACAAGGGAGTAAACAGTGAGGGGACTACACTCACAACTGCCAACAAAGCTCACAGGTCAAGCCAAGGGGCTCCACACCTGCTTCTGAGACCTCTTCTGGTAGCACCTGTGACTGAATGCTCACACTGGTTGTTGCTATTGCTATGGGTACTCTCTCTCGCCGCACCCTAGCTATAGCAATAGCCACCAGTTTCCCTATATCAATGGCTTCTCTCCTATGAGAACTCTTGTACCCTAACTTGAAACCTGGACCCTCTTGTTGCAAACCTGAATTTTGTTGGCCCCACCAGATTGCCCAGAGAAACCTCTAATCTTCTATCCACCCCTTCCATCTGACACAGGAGAGAGACCTGACTGCTCTATTCCCCATCTGCTCAGGAATGCTTACCTGCAGTTTGTTAAGTCTCTTTACTTCCATTCATTTTCCCATGGCCCTGAGTGCATATAGGGACAAGAAATAGTTTCCTGAACCACAAGTTCTTTCTTCCTTCCCTGGCCTTCTCTGAAGGCCCAGGGGGAAAGGGAGTAATTTCTTCAGTCATACTGGGAAAAAGTAAAAGTTCAACTCCTTTCCCATTTGGGATGTATGTCCTTTTCTACCAATGACTTATATAATTAGAAGACTCAAAGCCCTCCTTTCTCAGAGATGCTTCAGGCTTTTATTAAGTGCTGGAAGTAGTTTTTTATACATACCAGTCACCTTGGGATCCTTGCCAATAGCTCCTAGATACCCTGTTTATGTCCAAGAGCAAGATAGAATTTTCTGCTGAAAATTGGAACATTTACTTTGAGGTCAGGCAGTGGGAAACTGCCTCATGCAGATGCCTAGATCAAATGGCCAACTTATAACATCTGACCAACTTATAATCATAATATCCATAAAGGTAAATGGACACTGGATTTTTTTTTCTATCCTCAAACATTATTTTGAGGATTAAAAATCATAGCGAGAAAACTTAACAGCTAATTTAAGGTAGGAAAGCTTATTCAAGGACCTAATGAATGACCTGCTTTGTTTCTGGAAAGGCCCTGAGAACATATCAGATATTTACCCCCATAGTTTTAGATGCCTCCCAAAAGCATAGAAACCATAACATTGCTGTTGTCATGTAGTCAGCCTAAGGTATAAGTAGAAATCTTGAGAAATTGAAGGGATTTGATGGAAAGAATTGTTCTCAACTTTTGAAAATTGCTCAGAATGTTTATAATAGCTGAGATTCAGATGATGAAAGACAAACTATCTCATGCCATGAATGATTGCTTGGGAAAGCAGATTAGAGAGGAAATAATGAAAGTATGTGTGTGTGTGTGTGTGTGTGTGTGTGACAAAGAGAGAGAGAGAGAGAGAGAGAGAGAGAGAGAGAGAGAGAGAGAGAGAGAGAGAGAGAGATATTCCCCTCTGTATGCTGTGAATGCCATTAGCTAATAAAGAATCTGTTTTGGCCAGTGACTTAGCAGAGTAGAGCTAGGTGGGAAAACTAAACTGAATTCTGGAAGAAAGAAGACAGAGTTAGAGAGACAACATGGAGCTGTCAGTGGAGAAAGATGTAACCTGCCAGCTGGAACCTTGCCAGTAGGCAACGAGCCTTGTGGTAAAATATAAAATAATGAAAATTGGTTAATTCTAGATGTAAGAGCTAGCTAGCAATATGCTTAAGTGACTGGTCAAGCAGTGATTTAATTAATAGTTTCTGTGTGATTGTTTCAGAAGTCTGGGCAACTGGGAAACCAAAAGGCGGCCTCCAACAACAAATTAGCATGCCAATGTGGCCAACTAAAATCCACTTAAAATCTAAAGAGTTTGGGAAGAAATCTAGGCAAGAAAGAAAAAAATAAACAGAGAGACAGAGAGAGAGAGAGAGAGAGAGAGAGAGAGAGAGAGAGAGAGAGAGAGAGAAAGGAAGGAAGGAAGGAAGGAAGGAAGGAAGGAAGGAAGGAAGGAAGGAAAAAAGAAAGGAAAGAAGGATGGAAGGAAGGAAGGAAGGAAGGAGGGAGGGAGGGAAGGAAGAAACAGCTTTAAGAACAGCTTGATGCTATGGCTCCTTTAATAGAAGTTTTCCTTATTCAGCAGTAGGAGAAAAAAAAAGCTGTGCTGTTTTGAAACAGTGGCTTCCTGGGCCTTGCTGCCAGCAGGCACTCTGTCTCTTTCAGGAGGACATCTGACTACAAAGCATTTACATGGGTTCTGTGAGCAGAGTTCCACAACTTGCTTAATGACAACATAGACCAACTGTGCGCCTAAATATGGGACAATGTATGTGGCACTCAGAGGCAACCAACAGTTCAATCATGCTGGACTGGTGGAGCAAGCAGGCAGGGCCATGTTGACCTTAGTCATGCCCACTTAGCATTAAAAAATGTGATTCTGGCCAGAAAAGGATTACAGATATGCAACAAAGACAAGTCCAGATAGAAAATACTTCTAAATGGGTCACAGTGTTGGATAAATGTATGTAGGCTTGGGAGAGAGAAGAAAAAGAGTATAGAGAGTTATAAAAAGAAGTAAATGGTTTTTTAAAACATAAAACAAAGTATTTAAAGACACAGAGTAAACTTGTTAAAAAAAACAGAGTAAGAAAAATAAGCCATGTAAAGATGGAGTATACACAGAGAGTCTGTATTATATATATTATTGTGCTTTCTTTAAATTATTTGACTGTGAAGGAGCTGAGTACAAAGAGATATTTCATTATATGAGCTGCTAAGATAAACCCACATATAAGATTCTTGACTTCAAAATTAGAGTCTAAGGATATGTTGCTTTGGGGGAAAAATGGTTCTTTTTTTTTTTTGTTTCCACAGAGGATAAGAACCTATAGAATCCTTCCAGACAATTGTGGTTTTATAGACCAAAATCCCCTGAAATGTCACCATGAATACCCCCAAAAACATTTTGCCTAACAAAAATCAGGAAGCAATTTGGCGAGAACAATGCCCAAATTCCCCAATATTGTTTATAAAGTTTTTTACATTGAAAGAGCGATATGTAATAGAGATTTGCATTGGTATGGATCTTGTCTTAGTTTACTGATACAATTTTAGTCATATATATATATATATATATATATGCTCTTCATTAAAGCATTGTGTTTATGCAGCTCATTTAAAAATGTAATGTATAATTAAGAAATATAATAAATAATCATCTATAATAGTCAAGCTTGTAGGCATGTTAGTAAGTTTTTCTATATGTACAGAGATGTATTTCAGATGAATAAGAATTCTTCAGACCTTTCAAAGTCTACAGAATACGGCATTTAAAATTTTTAAGAACTTAGGACTTTTCATGACATGAGACACATCTGCTCCTGGAAGCATCAATCTACTTCAAGAGGATGATGCGCATCAGAGAGACTTCTCATGGAGATGTTTAACCATTTGAGCAAGAAACTGTTATTGCCTAGACTGCTTGATGTTATGCTGTGTGAATGGACAGGCAGAAGCCACAGAGAAATGACTGCTGAACTTTCCTAAAGGTGAGACCATCCTTCGCGGTTCCTGCTTCATAAAAAAAAAAAAATCTGCAGAACACAGAAAAAAGTAGCTGACAAACTGTCAATATAGTTGAAACTGTCTTTGAAATTTCCTGCTTCATGGTAAAGTCTGTCATAGATTGGATGCTCCAAATACAAAAAAAACTTTGGGTGACTATCCAAGCTATCTCTGTCATTTCTAGAGTTTTGCAAGTTAATTATAATGAAATTCCTATTTATTAGGTAATATTATATCCTCATTAGGTCTTTGATGGAGTTGAAGAATAGATAATTATTATTACAGTTTTCCTTAGCTATGATAATAGATAATGTAGATATAAGTATTATAACTGTACCTCTTGCTTGACACCTGTTTTGTTGTATGTAATTTTACTATGTTAAAGTTAAAACCTTCCTTTTATTTAGAAGGAAAAGAGGAGGTGATATGTGATTCCCCTCTGTATACTATGAATACCATTGGTTAATAGAGAATCTGTTTTGGCCACTGGCATAGCAGAGTAGAGCTAGGCAAGAAAACTGAACTGAAGGCCAGAAGAAAGAAGGCAGAGTCAGAGAGATGCCATGAAGCTGACAGAGGAGAAAAATGCAAGCTGCCAGCCAGAACCTTGCAGGTCAGCCAGAAGCCTTGGGGTAAAATACAAAATAATGAAAATGGGTCAATTATAGATGTAAGAGCTTGCTAGCAATATGCTTAAGTGATTGTCCAAGCAGTGATTTAATTATTATAGATTCTCTTTGATTATTTCAGGAGTCTGGGCAGCTGAGAAATGAACAAACAGCCTTCAACAATAGGTGGACCAGAAGAAGGGCTTCAGGGACCCACAAGTATCATTTTATGAAACCTAAGTGCAGATGTTAGAATTTTGACAAAAACATCTGCAAAGCAACCTGCTCTAGTGTATAGATCACCTCCTCATAGGATGAAGAGGATTATGCACAGGTACATAAGGCATTTTAGAGGCTCTATAAGCCATAGATTACATCGTCATGGCTGTGTATTCCTCGGGTCATATACTTTGGCTACAAAATAGAAGAAGGAAAACAAACATTTTCCAAAATGATATTTCAGCTATACTACAAAGTTCACTCTTACAGCAAAGAAAAGGAAGTATAAGAATTCCTGGGCATAGCTGAATAGTGATGGCTATACCTAATATGATTTGCTGAGATAGCCAAGCCTCACTGTGTGTTTGAAGTTTTGGAATAGACAGATACTGAGTAGAGAAATTCCAAAGCCTTAAAAAGACACTGTCTGCCACTAGCCTGGTCTTCCCATATATTACTATGGCATTTCATTTGTATGTGGATGAGGCCACAGTTATTGCTTAGGCAGTCTCACACAAGCCCTTGAACTCTCAAAAGAACTGATGGCATATCTGTACAAGAGACTTGACTTGCATCTGGCATAGGCAGAATGTATAAAGGCCATGGCTGCCACCACCAGGCTAGTAAAGAGATCTGATAAATTAATTTTAATTCATGAACTGTTGCTGAAATCGTCACACTCTATTTCAGTTGAAGTCCTCTTGTGTGGAGAAACCTGAGACATGGATATCTAATGCCTGTATGATTCAAGACCAGCTCTGCTTATGAATCAACACTGCATATAGTTCTATAAGAATCAGCTCTCAACCCTGCCAGTCTCCTGTCACATAAAAATTCTATGAGTACCCTGCATGACTCTTATGGGTTCAATGACCTGTTACAGTCTATTAGGTTTGATCTGACTGACTTTCCACCAGGGACAGAGACAAGAGATTGTTCATATATGTGGGCAGTTTCTTCCAAAATGGGATCAGGTATGTAGGGATATCAGAGGGGACCGGAGATAAAAGATATCTGAACACTCTCTTTAAGGAGGAGAAGCTTAGCTCTATATGCTGAGTTTTAGGTTTTACCTATGCACTGTGCTGGGGAGAAAACAAGGCTATTACATTGACAGGTGACAGGCTTTTACCATGGTCCATGTCTCTGAGGTACTATACAGGGAAAAAGAATGACTAGCCCCAACAAGAAAAGAAATTTAAAAAATAGAGAAGAAATTTTTATCCCTATTAGATAGCTAGTTGCCCAAGAAGGCTATCATCATCCATTGGAAAGGATAACAAAAAAAAAATAGGATTCACCAGAAGTCAGAGTCAACAAAGTAGTTAACTCAGCTCCTTAAGAAGTGCCCAAGAAGGGCTGGAGAGATGGCTCAGTGGTTAAGAGCATTGCCTGCTCTTCCGAAGGTCCTGAGTTCAATTCCCAGCAATCACATGGTGGCTCACAACCATCTGAAATGAGGTCTGGTGCCCTCTTCTGGCCTTCAGGCATACATGCAGACAGAATACTGTATACATAATAAATAAAAATAAAATAAAATAAAATCTAGTAAGGTCTATTTTAAAAAAAAAAGAAGTGCCCAAGAATAAATAGAGCCCCTCAAAGTCTTGGTAGCCAAGCTTACATGACAGCTCAGAATATGACCAGATCTGGGATTGACTGCATGAAGTAGAAACTGCACAAACAGGATAATAAACAAGGAAGATATACAATGTGGGTCTGGAAGGGTGACCGGTTGTGAATGTTCAGCCATTCACCCATGTAGCAGCCACAGAAACCGCTGAATGCAGATCCAGGTATTCTGTTCCAAATGTGAAAACCCGAAGTAAAGACATTACTTTTACATCTGCTACCTGTGCTCATGTAAACCCCAAAGAGAAAGGAAGATTCCACAGAGGTCCAGACTTGAGGATATGGGCCTGGGAAACATTGGGAGCTGGACTTTACTGATATATGGACTACTTAGTCTTAAGAACCTTTGGCTATGAAAACTCACTGGTGATTGTAGGTACCTTCTCAGGATGGGAGGAGGTCACTCCACCAGAAGAGAGACTGTAAGAATATTTACTAAGAAACTTCTTTAGGAAATCATTCTTAGTTTGGACTGCTCTAATTTTGGGGATCTGACATGGCATGGTGGTCTTTCTGGCAAAAGTATCTCAAAATCTGGCAAATATATTAAATAGTAATTAGAAATTAAACTGTGCATATAGTCCACAGAGATCAGGTCAATAAGAAAGGGTGAACAGAACTTTTATAGAGAGTATCATCAATTGGTCCCAGAAACTGGCAAAAAAAAAAAAATGGGTCAACTTTCTCCCCTGTGCCCTGGTCTGAACCCAATATACTTCTTGGCAAGAAGGGTGTACACCTTTGAAATTATATTCGACAGTCCACCCCCTCCATACTCTGAAATATTCCCCAGGTGAAAATGGCTAACCACTTCTCCCTCCTCAAGTCCTTGCAGGTTCTTCAGGAAGTTCCACATGCCTTTATCCAGACTGTGAAGGAAATTCTGTCACTTCCCACCTTCGAATCTACGCAGTTCTACACAGGATACTTGATTTGGGTAAAAATGATGCATGGCTGTATGAATGGAACTCTACCCAGTTATCTTCACCACCCAAACTGCTGTCAAGGTAGCTGGTATCATCTCAGGGGTGGGGTCAGGGGCAGGAAAGGACACCAAGGATGATGGCAGATGAGAAGTCACTTGGACCTTGAAGCCTTTAAAAAAAATAGCAGGTTTACTAACCAAGGATACACAGCTTCCATTAGACCAGAAGATAGACATAGAAATTGAGAATAAAAGCTAGGATGACAGTCTCTGTCTTTTTGGAGGACCTCTACTATCTGATGTCCTTTCCAGGGACTGAAGAATATGAATTTAAAGAAGGAATGCAGGTCAGTAACCTGGTTGTGGAGAAGATTGACTAGAAAATTGCCTTCAGTAATTACAGTTTTATGCATGCCCTGACAGTTGTGAGTTGTCTTGCCAAAAACAAGCTACCTACATCATGTCCTCAAATCGCGAAGCTTGCTGGCATTAACCATGTGCATAAATTTAAATTCTCTGACTCATTGAAAAATCACATTTCCAGGTACCTGTATTGTCCACCACGTATATCCCACAAATGGAGAAATGGTGAGAAGTCATATTGGCCTTGACTCTATGTTAACAAATATCAAAAATGCCCCAATTCTAGTCCTGTTTCTAGTGCAACTTCTGTTGACACATAAGCTTTGATTGTTGGGGAGCCAAAACTTTAGGGAACTAAGTTCCAAGATATACTTACACCTAGGTAATTTGGAAAATTCTATTTCTGGGGTGGAGAGTCAAACTGACTCTGTTACAGAGGCTGTACTACAGAATTGAAAGAGGCAAGATTTCGTTCTTATGAAATAGAATGTGCTTTGCATGACCTCCAAAGAAATTTGCTATTTGTTATTTTTTTTCCCAACCAATCAGTGGTAACTATGGAAAACCCTCCTATTGTTCTATAAAACTTCAGAGAAAGGAAAGAAAGAAGACACAGATCACATAATTGATTTCAGTCTCAGTTTATTAGTTCCCTCATGCCTGGCTACCTTACTGTCAGCATTAGCTGGACCATTGATTCTTATTCAGATCAGGTTAGTGATGGAACTCTCCATCCTCAACTGCATTGCTAACTACATAATACAAAAACTAAACTCAGTTAAGCTACTATTTCTTGGCACTAACTGTGCCCCTTAGAACAAGAAAAGTTTTGACTCATATCCATAGAACCAGTGAGGAATTAGACTGGGTGAGACAGTGCAGAGATTTCCTCCTTCTTGTACTCTTGTTGAAAGCATTTCATGTTTAACTAGAATTTGATCTCCTTGGTGGAGAATTACAGAAAATTACCCAACCCTATTCTGAGAACTGCCAGTCAAGATTTTTTAGTTGACTTGTAGCTACTGATAAACTGCCTGCTTGAGAAGAGCTCCCTCAAGCTAACCACTTATGTTCACTTCTATGAAATTGTTTACTTGTGCAAAGAAGCACCCTCCTACCTTTAGGTGCAGATTGAGATGCCAAGACATGGTTTCTGCCTTCAAAAATCAGTGCCCTTGACATTCAGTGCTGCACATAGTTCCAAATACCTGAGTGTATTTTCAGCAGGCTAGAATATTTTCACTTTGCTCTAAACTGCGTCTGAGTGGACATCTCTAGTGGGTTCCCAGAACAATTCCTTCTACCACATCTTCACCCACTCCACTATCATGGACTCTAATCCTCTGAAAGCATAAGCCAAATTAAATGCTTTTTTATTGTTTACCTTGTTCATGGTCTTCTGCAACAGATATTGAAAAGTATCTAAGATAGTAGTGGAGTGCCCATAGGAATCAAATTGGCTATTGCCTTTTCTCTTGCTTGTGTAGATATAAGTGGAAAATATGATTCTGTTAATGAAGGCACCACACAGTTTAATGGTAGGACATTGAGAAATCATTTTTTTAGTTGGCCAGGAACTACTTTCTAGATGGAAAAGTTAAGAACTATTCTTTCTGATGACTAGCTTTCATAGTGTCAAAAAGTACCATATAGGCTAACGGGGAGAAAGACATCAACACTTTTATCCAGTTCTGAATGAAACATGCATATCACATTTCTGATCTTCCAGACAAGATGCATGTACTGATACACTAGTGGTACAAATGCTATGTATCACTCAACAACATCTTTCTGAATTGACTTGAAGTTTGCCAGAGAGGAAGAAAAAATTATGTCTAGCAACGCTGTCAAACTTCTGTAGCTTAGGAGGTATCTTCAAGGGACAACCTACTATTATTATTTTACTAAACATTCATGTTGTCAAACAGCCCTCTAAATATTTATGTTCATATCCATACCTCCATCGATAGTTATCAGAGAAGTTTCTTTATTCACTGAGTAAGAGTTAATATGGAGACTCATAACTCAGGAAAGTGCTGGCAAAAAAGTGACAGTCAGGAGTTAGTCCTAAATAAAATATCTGTTTCAAAGTTCCATCTCTGGGGTTCAAAGAACATCTCAGAAAGAAATTATAAGAGAATTTAAGACCTAGAAGATTGTGAGTAATGTTTGTCATTTGAACACCACAGTTGATCTGTGTCCTCATGAGCCTATAGCAGCTTTCATTACCAGCACAAGAGCTGAAAATGGTTAACTAAATCAAAACTCCAGCAGGATGAGGGATGTCTCAGCAGAGTTCATCTTTAGATGAGATTTTATTATCCTGTACTGGCAGCAGGGGGAGTAATCATCATTTTTCTTTGGCTTGTGGTCACTGGTAGATTGTTCATGCTCCATTGAATGAATTAACAGCCATGTGCATATTTAGGAAGCACTACTTTGAGATAATAAAATGATATAACAAAATAAAAAAGCCATGAAATTGAGATGTTCAGGGTTTGGAAAGATTCAGAAGAGGGAATTGCAGGAGGAAAATTAGGGATTGATATGATCAAACTATATGCATATATAAAATTCAGAAAGACTAAATTAAAAGGAATTTTGAAATGTTTTAACATTCAGAAGTAAATTTTATATGAAAACTTTACCATCTAAAATTAGTATGTTTTTATTTCTACTTTAGATTATACTTAAATGGTATTTGATGTGGGATTCCCCTCTGTATACTATGAAAACTATTAGTTAATAAAGGACTTCTTTGTGTCTATAGCAGAGGAGGGCAGAATGAACTAGGCAGGGAAAACTAAACTGAATGCCGGGAGAACAAAGGGCAGGGTCAGAGAGAAGTCATGTAGCCCCGCCAGAGCCAGATGAAACATTACCCGGTAAGTCACAGCCACGTTGCAACATACAGATTACTAGAAATGGGTTAAATTAAAATGTAAGAGCAAGCAAATAAGAAGCTAGAGCTAATGGGCCAAGCAATGATTTAAGTAATATGGCTTCTGTGTGATTATTTCGTGGCTAAGTGTCTGGGAACCAACAAGTGGTCTCCTCACAACAGATATTTAACAATGAAAAAGTATAATATACTTAACAAATCATATATCACCAAACAATATGTTTCCTAACACCAATCAGAACAGAAAGCATCATAGGGTGCTACCATTTTAAATTTGCATGACACCAAATTTCAGCAACTGTTCCTTCAACACCACATTCTTATTATCATTCAATATGGTCATGAAAAAATTCTTTATTCTACATTGTTTGTAGACATGCTCTATACCAAAAGCAAAGTACTATATCAAATATACACACTTTCTCTACTAGATATTTCAAATAGAGACACATGGTAATATCAACATAGATGTTACATACATTAATCTTCGATATAAATTGATGAGATAGTAATGTATAGTTACTCTAAAACATAAAATAGCGGATCTTATTTGTTGAGAAAATGAGGACAGCTTTGATAGAGGCAGAGGTGTTTCCATTGAAACTAGTGAATCGATGGAAAAAAACTAAATGTGGGAAAGTTTAGTTTCTGACTGACTGAGGAAACACAACCACCAGCTAAGAGGAAATAAGTTAATCAGGCCAGTGTACCTATAACTTACACAGAAGGACACTGAGTGTGATAGAGTTCAAGTACAAAGGTCAGGAGTGCTGTCCAGAAATCAGATGGATGGAAATCATTCACATCTGGATATCTATGGTAGATACTTCTATGAATCAGATTTCATAGAAGAAGTACATCTGCAAAAGCTGAAGATGGATTAAAACTGCAATGATGTGAATATCTCTAATTGTTACAGGTCCAAAACTGAATTACACTTTATCTAGGGCTATGCAGAGCCCTCTCTAAATAGCCATTCTTTCCTCACTCTCCACCATACCAAACATCTTGTGACTAACAGTTGAAAGATTTGGAATTAGTTAACATAACTAACTCCTGGTTTTTAAACTAAAGGCTAATAGTCTTCAGATAATATCTGATGCATATAACTGAGATTTTTTCCCATTTCAGTCTTGTTATCTACTTAATGTTTCCACCATTGAATTTTAAAGGTACCTTGATTCACTACTTTCTTTTTAAGTTATTGTAAAAATTTCAAGAAACTGCTTCCATGTTGAAACATCATTTTCCCCCCAGAACACAATCACTCATATTTGGCTCTAGAATAAGCTGTCTTTTTTCCTATTTGATGTAAGAATTGAGTTGTTTTCCTTTATTATAAATACTTTGATCAGTGAGCAATTTATGATGTATGTCATGATCAATAATTCTTTGAATTAGTAATCCTGGATCAGTAGAATTCTTAGAAATTAAAATAATAGAGCAAGGAATATGGAAAATGGTCATCTTTTAATTTTACCATTTTCATTTATTTCAATGTTATAAATGAGTAGACTATATGATGGATAACAAAGATTGAAAGTGAAGTAACACAGAAAACCATTGAGTTGGAAGAAGATATTAAGTTAGAAGATGAACAAACATTGGAGTTAGAGAAATAATGGACAAAATAGAAAAATTTCTCAGGCAAAGTGTTGGTGTTTGAAAAAAAATTTAAATAATAAAAATGCTGATGGGGATAGATATGATCCTTGTATTTTTTTATTTGCACACACTAATGCGTGGAGAACTGTTCTAGATAGAAAAAAATTGAATAAGACAAAAGGAACTCAACTAAATTATTTAGCTATTGTATTTAAATTGTCTTTGCTTCATTCACCAAAAGTCAGATGAAAAGATGAATGAGAAGAAATTAGAGGTCGTGGAAGATTTAAGCTTGGAGACAGAAATGCAGATTCCTTATCTATGGATGATCACTGAAAACAGGGTCAAAGCCCTGTACTCCAAATATCTTAAAGCATAAAGAGTAAACCAGAAAATTGTGGGTTAGATTTTTCCTACTAGGATCAATATATGCTTTGATATATAAACATTTATGTGAACCATATTTTGTTATACATCATATAAGTGATACAAATATAAATTTGAGAATATATTAGTTTTTATATTTTTACAAAATGTATGAAATTTTGGAAATATATATAATGCATTTGGAATTATGTATCTTAACTAAGTTTGAACATTGATATTTGTAAATTAGTTAGTAAGAGAATAGATTATCAACTTATTGTGCAAAAATATTCTAAGGGATATAATCAAGGAAACAGAGAATTGAGGTTTATTTCCAGTGGTGTATGGTGGGAGGTACTCAATAGAGGAAGGACTATGGGGTGAAATGGCAGAAGTATGGCAGTACGTTAGTTTATGTCTTTCTGTTCATGACATTTCTCTATTTCAAGTCCATGAGAATTGGAGCCTTCCAGTATTTGAAATTCATGAGTATCTTTTCTCTGAGTATTAAAAACAGATTTAATCAAATGACAATTCACACTCATGTAAAACAATTCTCCTATCTAGTGCCAGATCGAATAAGGAGAAGAGAAAAACAGAATAGCTAAAGAAATAATAGAGAAGAGGCTCTCCTTTGTTTACGGTTGAGATAATTTTTACACCAGAGAGTTGATGAAAAGTGTCACCAATATTAAGTTCATATCAAAGTTTGTATATCTTAGTGATGAAACAAGAAAAATCAGTATGTGATACTTAGTTTGTGTAGTCATTCATCATTATGAATACCATACAGCTTTACTGGATGTTAAATCTACATTACAGATGAGTTAGAATAAAGTTCTAAGTTACAATAAAGTTTTCCTTAAGTATTTTACTTTGCAAGTCCAATATTTCCTGGGCAATGAGCCCTACTCTTATCAGATATTAAAATATCTTATATTAAGAGTGAGTAATTGCTACATTTACTGTGCTATTCTCAATCAATCATGAACACTGAGCCAATGTCCTGTAAAATCACAAAGAGATAAAAGCATCCTCTTAGTAGTGACTACAGAGAATGTAATATTTACCTCCATTCCTTAATAATTTGGTAAGAAATTTGAAAAGCAATTGGAGTTTATTTTCAACAGATTCAACTTACAAAATTTCGTACTATGATTTCAACAGTAAAGGGGAGATGGGGTGGCACCCGCATGTTTTATTTTCAGAGTTCTTTACACTTACAACTTACGGTGATTGTAAAAAGTGGGATATTTTAGAAAGTAAGCCTGACAGATTATTCCTCTTTGTGCTCTTGGTTACTGTTCTATATTTTAAACTTAACTATAATCTATTATCTCAGTTCTCTTTTAGTATTTGCCAATCTCAACTTTAATAAGCTCTTCATAAAATGTTGATAATCACCCAACTTCTTTCACTAAAATATAATTAGGCAAAGGTTTTTTTAATATCAAAGATTGCTATTCTGAAAATATTAGCTATTTCTAGTTGATTTGAAAATTATATTTGTGTATGTGTATGTCTATACTTTGTGCACTATTTTCTGAGCTATTTGGATATTAAGTATATTTTAAAAGGAATAATACATGAAGTTGGATTTATGCAAGTGTCTGGGAGGAGTTTTAGTAGAGAGTGTGAGAAATTGTGTGTGTGTGTGTGTGTTCTAAATATTTTTATTTATGTGTGAAATTACTAAAGAAAGAATAAAAATGAAAAGAAATTTTATAATAAACACCTCCCATTAAGAGATGACAGATAAATATTTATCAAAAGTTTCCATCCCTTAAAGTTTACTCAAAACTCCAGGAAAATCTGATCAGTTATGCATTCTAAGTATGTACTGAATAGATGAACTCTTACAGTTCATGATTTATGACATCTAATTATTGTGGTTGTAGTCAACTACTTTACTTTATCAGATAACAGAAAACTTAAGTTTAGGCCTCATATGTGGAAAATTTCTGACATATTTGGGCATTGAAAGAATAATTTTCTTTAACAAATCAATGATCTTATTGTATGAATCATCTTAGTATATCATTAGAATATGTTCATCACGACTCTTAAAATTCATATTCAGGACTATATTACTCAAAACATTCTTAAAGAGAAGGGTATCTTATAACATCCTGTTTGTCAAGGTAATGAACAATTATAGTTAGCATTTTATTTTATATATTTTCCCACCTTAATAGGTT
This sequence comes from Myodes glareolus, assembly GCF_982192425.1. Classification (NCBI taxonomy): domain Eukaryota; kingdom Metazoa; phylum Chordata; class Mammalia; order Rodentia; family Cricetidae; genus Myodes; species Myodes glareolus. The sequence goes on from NC_142037.1 coordinate 59,610,059, forward strand.
TCATGAAAAACTAATTCAATTAAATTAGAACTTAAAACTATTTCTGTTTCTAATTTGCTCTTGAGAGATTATTCAACAATTTTAGCTTATCCATTATAATTTTCTGGAACTTCCACTGTATTTCTTCTTCTGTAATGTATTCTGATATCATATGGATCTAAATGCAAATCCTTTCATATCCTCATCATATGCTCAAATGAAAATGAGTAATAATGACTCAGTACCCTAAAAAAGGTAAAACTTAAGAGTTGCTTGTGTTCCAAGGGTTTTTTGTATCTGTAGTGTAACAGAACTCCATGCACAGTCATGCTTGAAATAAACAGGGAATAAATGTTACCTGAGTATTGTGAATGCACAATTCTAACACTGAGCAGAAAGAAATCACACCAAATGTCACCTGCCGACAAATATCATCTGCAGACTTTAATTCTAAGTCTTCCATGGAGAGAGGCAAAGGTGAGCCGAAAGTAATACAAGGGCAAGGATTGTAGTTAGGATGGGGGTCACTCCAGGGGAGAGGAGGGGCGGAGCTATGTCAGTGTTGATGTTCTTTTACCCACTTAGTTATTCCTCAAACACAGAGTCAAGCCACAACAATCTGAAACTGTCATGCTGAATCAGTCATGGCCCGAATACATGAAATGCATTTTGACAGTGTTCAAAGCTGACTTCAGGGAAAAACATACTTTAATGACAAAGGGTAGCAGAAGGACACTATAGTCTATGAAATATGAGACCCATTCAACTTAAAGGTTCACCCAAAGATTCCGATATTCACTTGATAGTTGTAACTCTGAAAACTTGTTAGAAGAGCCCATGTGTGTATGAGCCGACAGAAATTAATAAGCAAAGTTTTAATGAGATTGCAACTTGGGTAGTGAAAACCAGACAGGCACCTAGCTCAGATTTTCATCCTGTAGCTTGCTAACCTTAGTTAACTAGGAGAGAATAGGAAGGGGCGGGGCGGGGGGGGCGGATGACCCATAACCGGGAACTAGTCTGACACCTGCCCGGTGGGAACTTACTGTACCTGTGTCCACATCCTTCACCTGTTGCCTGGATGGAGCTGGCAGGCTCCGCTTGAAGCTCTTTGAGGGCCAATCCTTTGTCCTGTGGTCCAGCAAAGTCCATGCCTGTCACCACCTCCTCCTCTAGGGACTCCACGTAGAAAAGAGTCCTGGCGGGCTGCTGGGTGCCCTGCCCTGGAGCTCCTTGCTGCAGCCTCGTGGCAACTGGTAGCAAGGTGCCATTCAGCGGATTAAAGGGAGAGGATGAAGAGGACGATGAGGATGATGAGGAAGAGGAGGAAGAAGGTTTCTTCCAGAAAGCGCTCAAACTGCCTTTTTCCTGGCTTTTAAGCAGTCGACTCTGGCTAGGTCCCCAGTGCTCAAAGCTGCCTCCACTGTCCGGCGGCAGGCAGCTGCCCCCCGCTGGGTTACCACCGGAGGCCGGCGAGGGATGGCTGAAGAGTTTCCAGCGGAGTCGCAGTATGTGCTTCACATCGAAGTCTTTTCGCCCGGAGCCGGACATGCTTTACCGAGAGCCAAGGGACTGCAGCTCACACAACAGTAGCCTGGCGAGCTTTCTGGGGAGGTCAGTGGCGTTTGGAGAAGAGCAGGAGGAAGGATGCTCCCCGTGTACGCGGAGTGCCAAAGGTGCCCAAGCGGGCTGCGCGCTTTGCCAGGCGAACACACCAGCACCGTGAGCGCGCTGCAGAACCTCGAGGCTCAGTCCAGGTTGCTTTCCCAGGACCTGAGCTTTGGGAAACCTCCGGTCTAGCACACAGGAAGTCCTGGGACACCAGGGGTTTATAATCCACGAGAAGCTTGCGGGGACCCCCGTGGTGACCACCCGGAGGGAAGAGAGGTTGATAATGCAAGAGGGGAAGAGGGAGGGAGGGAAGTCTGAGCTCTCCCCAGCTCCAGAGGTGGTGGCAGCTGGATCCACCTCACTGATACACACTCCGCGCAGAGCTGTACGTTGGAAGCTATTCACATCTCCTTTCTTCGCTGCTCAGAGTTCGGTGGTTGATGAGCGCAGAGAGAAAAAGAGCCTCAAATCGAGAAGTAGTGCAGCCCCCCCAAAAGAGCCAGTTCTATGCACCTGCTCCCCTGTCCCTGTCCTCTGGGAGAAAGTCCTGAAAGCTTGCCAGGTGTCCAAAGGAAAGTCAAATGCTTTCTGAGATGAAAAAAAAAAAAAAAAATAGATGGTTTTATATAGTCAGTTTGTAAAAAAGAAAAATAAATATCCCAGGAACAACACTGAGCAGCAAAAGAAAAGCCCGCCCGGGGAATCTGTCAAGGTCCTCACAGTATGATTTTCACTCTGCCTCAGCGCCTCCTCCTCCTCCTCCCCTGTAAGTGACGCAGATGTGCGCTGGGGCCTATACTGAGAGATGGAGGGAGGGAGGGAAGGCTTCAATCTTCTTTATGCAAGTGAGTCTTCTGCTCTTATTGTCCCCTTGCGTCAATCCTGTCACCTTTTTTCACCCTCCTTCCTCTCTACATTACTGTATAGCAATAAAAGTAAAGCAAACAGGCAAAATGCTTTAGCATCAGTAAACACCAAACATGAATCATGGCAGTGTAAACTTAATAGGCCACTGCGGTGTGCAGGTTGCAGGTTAATGGTTTGAATTATTTAATAAGCCACATCCTTTAACCTTTAGCCCCTTTTCCTCTGTAGTGAGACACAGGAAAAAACAGGGATGCTGTCATCAAAGTGTGATGATGCTATCCTCCTGGCACGCACGTTGTGATTCTGATTCTGATTCACACAGACAGTGCTTCGCCCCCGGGGACCAGACACTGGGGTGAAATTTGAAGAACGGTTGAATATTAGCCACAGGCTTGGCAAAATGAGTACATGGTGGGAGATTCAGTAGATAGACTGTTGTAGAAGACAATAAAGGAAATGAAGTGATAATGGAACATTTAAAAGAATAACTTCTCTTACACAATCATGGTATTAAATGCACAGAAGAGTGTGAACAATAAATAACACAACTAAAGACTTCTGTTCTCAAATAGATGCCCGGAAAGGGAAATTGATTTTCCTTCAGAATGGTGAGGACAGGGATTCCTTTCCATTAAAAAAAAAAAAAGATACTTTAAAATGTTTTATCTTTTTCTTAATGAGCCTTTAAAATAGGGCCCCGTATCTTGGACCAAGACTACAGGACAAGAAAAGCCATGCGTTTCTCACTCATTCAACCAAGAATAAAGTAATGTTCCTTCTTTTAGTTCATGGGTTCAGTAACTTTCAACAAAGCATAGGAATCAAATACTAACTATTCTGGTATCCCATTGTTGAACAACAAACTTATGAAGATATTGAATTAAAACTGGAAATCTTTCTTAGAATGAAATAAGAAAAAGTCACATAAGAAAAATCTCCATTGTGCATTTAAATATTGATTTATGCAGGGACAACTGTGCTGAAATCCTTTTGCTTGAATTTTTCTCTCACTATTCCATGTTAAAAAAAATGCAAAGACCTTTAGAAACAATGGTGACAGATCATTTGTAGCCAAGAAAGGAATCAAGTATTTACCTTAGCGAAAAAAAAGCAAACAAAAAACAAACAACAACAGAAAAAAACAGGTATCCAAGCATATGAAACTACATTTTACAACACCAGAGAAACTTAATCTTACATAAGAGAAAATGCAAAAATCTGAATTTCGTCCAATAATTAATATAGATATAAAGCATTACTCCATGGATTTTCTTAACTTGATTTTTTAAAAAATAAATCATGTAGACAAGACTATCTTTGTTTCATTAGATTGTACTTTATGCCATAATAAACTGGGATATAAAATTCAGTTACTGTTAATAAGAAACTCAATTTTATATTCTAACTTTACTTTGAAATTCTGATACTGCCCTTCAGAGTTTAAAATTTATCCCTTAATCAATAAGTATTTTATATGACTTATATGATATGTAAAGTTGAATTTTGAATCTATGAAGATGAATTTAGAATGTTAAGCCGTACAAAGCAGATGACTATGATAGCCTGATTTTGGTCCAGTCACACTATTGTGGTATTCCTTTAGGAATGTTCAATATTTCTGAAACACCATCACTATCTTTTGTTTATATAACTACGTTTTCTCTTTATCATTCTAATCTGAACACATTATATATGTTTGAAATAAATACTCTTCCAAGGAATATATATAACACCATTAATGTAATTACCAAATCCAAAAATTAGAAATTATAAAATAACGTTTTTCATAGAATCAAGTCAAACTGGAATAATTGACAAATGTTGACATGGCCTGCACAGCCACGGACATCACGGGAACATGGGAAAGAAGGTCATAGTAGACAGAAATGCAAGATGATGGCTTACAGAAGAAACAGTTTTTATATAAGAGTTTAATCTAACTTACCAAATCCAATGATCATGGTTTACAAAAATGAAGGACTTTATTATTTTAATTAAATAGTATTAAAACAAAATGATGGGAAAATATGGCAATTATATTTTTCTTTAAGAAGCTTATGAGAAATAAAAAAGAACAAAGAAGAAAGGAAGAAAGGAAGGAAAGAAAGAAGGGAAAGAGGAAGGGAGGAAGGAAGGGAAAGAGGAAAGAACAGAAGTGAGGAAGGAGGAGAAACATGTGAAGAGGAAAGAAGGAGAAAAAATTAGTTTGTTTAGATATTGCAATTAATATAAAATATTACAAAAACTATCAAAAATATCTTTTTAAATATTATACTTTTTATTTATCCACTATTCAAAATTTAATTGCCACATAACAGATCTATTCATAGTAGTATTAATGATGAAAGTATTGGTCTTCTTCCAGTCTGTGGGGAATGCTCACACAGAAAAATTGTTTAGTATATTCTAATTTATATTTGACTTATGAGTCAATTGAATTAAGATTTAAGATAAGCAATCTTGCAGAGAATGCTAATACAATGCAATCATGTTTCAGATTGCTAATAAAAGCAGTACAGATTTTTTAAATTTTATTTATTTATTAATAATTTCCTCCTCCCATTTCTCTCCCCCTCCCCCTCCAGTCCTAAGAGAAGTCAGGGTGCCCTGCCCTATGGGAAGTCCAAGGCTCTCCTTCCTCCATCCAGGTGTAGGAAGGTGTACATCCAAACAGACTAGGCTCCCAAAAAGCCAGTACATGCAGTAGAAGCAAATCCCAGTGCCATTATCATTGGCTTCTCAGTCAGCCCTCACTGTCAGCCACATTCAGAGAATCCAGTCTGAAAACAGGCTCATTCAGTCCCAGTCCAGCTGGTCTTGGTGAGCTCCCATTAGATCAGTTACACCATCTCAGTGGGTGGACACACCCCTCGTGATCCTGACTTCCTTTCTCATGTTCTAGATTTTTAAAGACAAAAGGTATTCATATATTCTAACACTATTGTTGATATAAATTGAACTTCCACTCAGTCAATCAAGGTGTTTTAATGAGTATCCATATGGCTACCATAGGCATCACCCAATTCAAAACAAATGACAGAGAAAACATCACTAGTTAGCACAGCATTCAGACAAACTACTCACACAATTAAATCAAGCTCTGTTGTTAAATGTAAGAACTGGAAAAACTCTCTATGTCAAATAGTTGTTTATTAAGAAAACTTAGATTTGGATTCAGAAATTTCTGACTAAAACTTCTTTCTTTTCCTAATTATTTTCTTAACTAAATCAATAAAGTAGCACTTATTGAAGAATAGTGACTCTGTTTCTTTTAGAAATTTTTGACAGTGTCTGTGAATTCTACATCTGTGAAATTGTTCTTAAATGATACTATACAGGACGACATTGCATCAAATGGTCAAACTAGAAAGTTGCTTTTTTCATAATGGTCCACTTTCTTTTTGAATTAATGTTATTGATCCATGTGTATTGATAGACACAAATTATTTCAGTTAGTAAATACCATGTAAAGTAGGCATTTGAAATTCAAGATTTTTAAATTAAACCAAGATAATATTGTAATGTACCTTCTCAAAAATACTAGAAATAATAGTACATAGGAGTAGTTCTTAATTATTCTATGTGTAATGTCAAGAACTTCCGTCTATTAAAACCAATAAACACAATATCAGAGCATAATCCAAGCCTATTAAACTCTATTATAGTATAAGTGTGTCATATAGTTAAGTAACAATTCAGTAACCTCTTAAGAAACACTTATAGGTGCCAATTGCTCTCCAGGGGCCATTTTTATTCACTCTTTCTCTGGTTACTTGACCTTTTGATTTATATCTAATAAAAAGTGAAGACTTGTCATGTAAATTAGCAAATAAATTGCCTAAATTTATGAAAACAAAATAATATTTAAAGATATTTTCTGCAAAATCCTGTGGTTTGTCTCTACCTCGTTACCCTGACATTGTGCAGAATGTTCAAGCAATTTATGAAAATTCATTATTTTCAGAATTTTTATTGGCTTTTATCTTTTTGATCACATACTCAGGGAATATGATTCATGAAGATATTATATCTCATATGGGTATTGCTCAAGAAGAACAAACACAGACAGATATATTTAGCATAGACATGCAAGTATTTAATAAAACGTTCTAATCTTATTTGATTTCTAAGAAAACTTTGCACTGTATAGAAAAGTTTGCTTGTACCAACTTTTTATTTCATACTACAGTCAAATAATTTACAAAACTTCAACTTTTAAAATTTATAAATGTTTTCTATTCGTCTAGTATCAGAAAATGATTTCTTCATTTTGTGTGATATACTTAAATTTATCTGGAGGGCTGATGTAAATCAAACATTCTCTGAAGCCAAAATCATAATAATCAAATATTATGGGGATTTTGGAGCGTACAAAAGTGTGATTTAAATGAATTTCAAATTTCTGTGTGTGTGTGTGAGTGTGTGAAGTAGCAGCCTGTCTCTGGCCTGATATATTTGTGAAACATAAAGTCACTTAACAAGAAGTTTGCCTTTTGGGCTAATCTGACTGGGTCAGAAACCCGTAGGACTTGCTAGTCTGACTCCACCCCTCATATTTGTGGATAGTGCTACCTCTGGACTGGTGATGTTAGGTGTTATAAGAAAGCAGGTTTACGATACCATGGGAGACAAGTCAGTAAGCATCACACTTCCATGGTCTCTCTATGAGCCCCTGCCTCCAGGTTCCTCCAGGCTCTGAGCTCCTGTCTAGCTCCCATCATTAGACTGTGTTTCACAATATGGAAATCCAATTATTTTTTCCTCGAGTTGCTTTACTTCTGGTGCTTGCTCACAGCACTAGCAACACATAGACAGCATAGTCTTCTTCAGGGTTGGTATGAGAATGTTGACAGTGTGTGCATAAATTGTCTACCGTATATTTTTCTCCCTAGATGTTTACATCCCAAAACTTCTCCCCATCAGAGAATTCTCTAACTGACAGTAGTGAAATTTACTTCCTTTTTCAGTTGTATATAATAACCCTCCATTTTGTCAATCTGTACATAATAACCCTGTATACAAAAATCCTGCCTCCCTGCTCAAATTTATATAATGTACAGGCTGAGTTCCCTGGGTCCTACGGATTCTCTATCAAAGAGCCTAATTTATCTGATCCCTGCCTTTCTGTGGCCACCTGTCTGTCTTTTCTTCATTCCCTCATGCCCCCTCATCTGAGTTTAGAGGCCTGATCTGTCCAAGATCAAGACAAGTGCTAAAATTCTAGTTTACTTAAGTTTTAACATATATACTAAATTTAATATCTACATCAAAATTGTAAAGGAAGATGGTAATAACAAAAAGGTGGAATTCTTGACTGTATTACTTATGTTCTGACTTCACATAAATAATTTCACAGAATAATCATAGAGGATTTTCTTCAGCACTTAGAAATAGAAAATTTAATAAATTAAAATTTTTCCTGAACACTCAGAAAATTATCATCTTGTGACTTTCTGCTCAAGTCAAGCTAAATCATAAGTTCCTTGTTTTTTTAAAAAAATACTTTTGCAAAATATTATTAGGTAAGCATTATAATAGTTGTTAATCTCCAAGCACACAACTGTTCAAAGTTTCAAGAGCAAGAGACTGTGGAGGGAAGTAGTCAGAGAAAAATGAGAAATCTATGTCATTCCTCCTTCAGCTTTTCAGGGACTATTGAGAATGAGGTGGTGGAATGGAGTAGGAAGAAGCCACTTGTTGGTTTCGGGGCGCTTAGCCCCCAAATAATCACACTGAAACTGTAAATTAAGTCATTGCTTGGCCCATTAACTCTAGCTTCTTATTGGCTAACTCTTACATATTAATTTAACCTATTTTTATTTTCAGTGTATTGCCACATGGCTGTGGTATACTGGCAAGTTTAAGTCTGGTTTCTGTCTTGGGCAGGGCTACATGGCTTTTCTCTGACTCAGCCTCCTTTCTCCCAGCATTCCATTTAGTTTGCACTGACCAGCTCTGTTCTCCTATAGCTCTGCTATAGGCCCAAAGCAGTTCCTTTATTAACCAATGATATTCACAGAATACAGAGGAGAGTTCCACATCAGTGGAATGATTGGAAGAACTGAAGATTTGGGATGACCAGAGAAAATCTGTCTGCTGAGTGTGCCAGGACTTTTGCACTCATGAATGCACAACAGCTGCGGTTCCACACACAACATCTGTACAAGATCATGCCAGTAAACATTCTAGCATGGAAAGGAAAGGGATTCACCAGTGTCCATTCCTAACTCAGGATCAATAAACTGTCGGTGGCTGAAGACTGAGGGGTAATCAGTTTTAGATGTAGGCATAACTTTAGGAAGATCAGCCAGTCTCCTGTTGATGTCATCATATTCAGAAGTATATAAAGTGAACAAATCACATTCAGTGGGTTATTAAATTAGAAAAATAAGGTACAAAATTGATACCATAGGGATGTATTGGGGAATGTATGCAAAGAGACTGAGAAGAGCTTGGGAAAATGTATTCAAAACTTATAGCATGAAATTTCCAAAATTAAGAAAAATATTAATCAAAGACTTAAAAATTTCCATTCGTCCAGTTTTTTTTTAAAAAAGCCTCTTTCCAATATTTACCAGACAGTTTTATTTATCTCCTATTTTAAGTCCATGTTCACAAGATTAGAAATGGAAATTCATTGTGAATAAAGATTACTAACATCTTGTGAAAGCTTGCTCTATTAAAATAGAAGATAGGTTTCTGGCATTTAGAAATATAAATTTCCATCTTTTTAAAGTGATGTATATTTTATGTGTGCTACTGTAATAGACTACTACAGACTGAAGTATATACATGTACCAGAAATGTGTCCTCTAGCAGCACTGGATACTAGCAAATCCTGAGCAGAGAGTTTTGAAAAATTTTCCTGATGAGGATGTCTTCCTAAACTCACCTCCCCAAAAACACAGACATTTATTGTCTTGCTTATTTCTAAATTCATAGTTGCCTATCAAACCATGATATATAAGTGCAAATACTTAAGTCATGAACTTGTTGTAAAAGTCAATGTTAAATAATAATTATTATGGTGTATATCAGAGATCAAAATGTTCTCAATTCATAAATATATTTACAAAACTTGTATCTGTGGTTATTTTATGAGAAAAAAAAATAGAGCTACAATTGTTGGTGGTCTTTGAATATTTCTAAACTGTCATTTATAGTTCTTTATGAATCAAAATAGTCACAAAAATTTAGCATACATTAAACATTCAGAATTTAAGAAAAAGGGCAATACAATATGCAATTTATTTTGCAAGATGTTTTACTGAAGTTGTTACAAATTTATTTTAAAAATCTTTGCTCTCAGATTCTTAATCTTTGATTACAGGAAAGATTGTCTACATTCCTGTCCAACATCCTTCATTTATTCAAGTACATTTATGTGCATTAGTTTATCAGAACTAATATGAGAGCATGGTCAAAGTTGGGAGACAAGATTCTTCTTTCCTTATACACCAAATTATGTGTCCTTACTAACTGACATTCTCATGTGAAATAAAACCTGATAAGCAAAACCTACCACGTAGGTATAGAAACCTAACAAGGGAAGTAAACAATAGAAGAAATATAATGTTTTAGAGTAAAGGAAGTTGAACTTAAGGTTTGGTGAGGATGAAATTTTACTAGGAATTATTATGTCAGGAGTTTTCAAGCAAACTGAAAACACATCTGTTTAGGTATCAGAGACCATGTCCTTTGCACAGGGACTAGATAGCAAAAACAGTGAGGCATGTGACATAACCTGACATAGTTAAGAGGTCAAATATCCAAAACATGAAAAGAACTAGGTGTTGTATCAGGAAAGCAAAAGGCATTAGCTCATAACAGGCCTTTTAGTCAAGTGCGGAGACATCAGGCTTTGACTGAAAGGGCTGAGAAACCACTGAAAGTCGTGGAGCACAGTTATCTTGTGCATGTGTATCTAGTATCCTTTCGATAGTCTTATTAACAATCACTACAAAGAACAAGGAGGATGAAAACAGTCATAGTACTATAAAATAATTTAAAAGAATAATGTGTGCTGCGGGAGCTCCTTTTGCTCCTTCAACCAATAGCCTTTGAGACACCAGCCCACTGGGGTGTGGTATCTTTCGCTTTAAAAATAAGCAGCAGCAGCCCTCTCGCTCTCTCTTGCTTGCTTCGGATTCCCGCTTCTGGCTATCAGATGCTTTTCCTGATCCTGCAGGAGGCTATTGTCTAGGACGGTGATCTCTAAGTTTTTCCTTTTAAATAAATAACCCTTTTATTAATCTTAATTCTGAGTTTGCGTGGGATTGCTTTGTTTTATGACTTACTCCATCAAATGTAAAATTCCACCAAAAGTTCACTTATTAGTTTTTGATATTTTTCTCAATAATAATAATCTTAAGATATTTACCTTGATTATGTCTTAGACATTCTTGTCCTTACTTGTAAATTCAAAGGTAGAGTATTCCTCCTGATTTTATTTACTGTCCCTCACTTCTTCCCTCATTCATTCACTCACACAGTTGAATTCTAGTGTACAGAATGAATACTATTCAATAATAATTTATTACATGTAGGAGATTTGTAACAGAGAAAGTTTCACGTGTTCTTAATATGACACACAAATGCAGTTTCATAAAAAGTGTCTGTTACATTATCAAATCTTTAATTTGTTTCACTCTTGCAATATATAAATATTATACATTTGCATGCCTGAAATATTTGAAATAAACTATGCATCTGTAGCATTTTTTACATTTTAAAGAGAGTCAATTAAAACTGCCTGTGAGACGCACCTCTTGACCAGCAAGCAGGGACGACCACGAAATCGAGAATTCTTCCCAAATCACAACTTTATTGGAGCACTCGGTTGAAGGGGGAATGGGGGACGAGAGAGGGCGAGAAAGGGAGAGCAGGAGAAGGCGAGAGGGAAAAAGCGAGAGAGAGAGAAAGGCCCAGAGGCAGCTGCTTTTAAAGGGTGGAGGGACTTGGAAACTGTCCTGATTGGTGAATACCATTCTGCTGGTGCCCGGGGGTTCGGGATAGGCTAGGGAACCAAGGCTCAGTTGCGCATGTGCAGGCAAGGGCGCTCAACCCCACGTGTCTATGCCAAATATGGACTTGTTTACCTCCAAGCTGTAGGATCACCTGTGCCATCTCGCAATGGCGATTTCTCCAGGTGGCTCCTTACAACTGCCTACTTCATTTTATAGACTATTAAAAATATTAGGGCTAGTGTAAGCTGTCTGATGTGGACTATGCATATAGGTTTGAATAAAAATACTGGTTTTAATTAGTTCTATCATATAAATTTATATGTAATTCTGTATTATATTTTGTTTTCATTGCTGTGAATGTTCAGGCATTGTACATGCTAGAGCACATGGTTTAGCATTCAGCTACACTCAAATCCTGTAATCATCTATTTTGAAAAGTTTGCATTAAATTATATATAATTTAAATAGCTATTTTGCCTGTAATAGACATTTAATTTAGAAAATAACACAATACTTTTGTTTGCCATATGCTACTGAAAAGCTCAAATGCTGAAATATTGATACCCAGCTGGTGATGCTGCTTTTGGAGATTCGGGATAGTTTGGTAGGAAGAATACTTTAACTGAAATGAATCACATGGTATGAGCCATTTGGGGTAAATATCTTGTACTAGTTTAATAATTATTAACAGGTTGAATAATTTTTAAAATTATGTCTGATTTCCTTAGAAAAATTTAGTGTTTCACATGCTGTCAATGCCAATTATTTGTCAATTTTTTTCAGTTTCTCACAGTCCAACAAGTAGGACTTTTCTTCTAACTTTTATTTCATTTATTCCCAAAGTTTTTGTTCATTCCAAGGATCCTATTGAGAAAAAATATATTTGTCAACTAAAGTAAATATTATAATAGAACTTTTCCTACATGAGATATTTTGTGGGGTGTGCCTAATACACAGTTATCTATGTATATCGAATATTATTAAAATATATGCAAGACTAATTTTCGTTTCTTTTCATTCCCCTCTAAAACTCTCTCTATTAAAAACAAGACAGAAGAGACAGAAACCCCTCTGTCACTACAAGTATGTAAGTTCCAAATATTTTTATTTTTTTACCACTTTTGAAACTGAAGATTTCTGACTAGAAAACTAAGATTAACTCTAATACACAGCGAAACAAAAAAGTTTTGATTTGTAGTTTTCATTTGTCAGTACAAATCTATATTTGAAAACTTTCCAATAAATGATATACTGAGCATTGAGTGTCAGCTATGGATTCACCTCTGAGAAATGAATAAATTATGAAACTATTTTTATAGAAGAAAAATCACACAAGGTAAAGATTTTTAACTTATGGTTAAAGACACAGAAGAAAATATCTTGGAACCACCTCTGTTTTTATAGTGTATATATGGATTTTGCAAAAGTTTTTACAATGATTTTAGATCATTTCTTCCTAAACTCATGAAAACAAATATTTTGACCCACATAGAGTTTGATGGTTTCATACAAGTCTGCAGACTGTGTTGAAAGTTGGCTTTAAAGAATAATGCTGTTTTGAAGGAAATAGTTTGGTGACAATTTCTGATAGCATTGACTGAGTAACAATGAAACAAGACAGGATTTATATTATCAAAACATTAGTTCCTCGTTCGGAGTCATCAGCAGGAACCCGGAAAGTGATTTTGGAGAACAATCACTATCCTACTAAATTTTTATTTTTTTATTCTTCTTATTGATTATTATATTCTTATATGTATTAATAATTAAAAATTACTGTTTGTTTTTTGAGACAGGTCTTCTATGTATAGCATTGATGATGGTCCTGGAACTCTCTCTGTTGTCCAAGCTAGCCTTGAACTCAGAGGTGTTCCTGACACTGTCTCCTGAGTGCTGGGATTAAGGATGTGCCCTAACACCACATGGCAATTCTTATATTCTGATAAACAGCTTTGTATCAGATCACATGATCTGTGTATAAAAGTTACACTATAGGGACTGGAGGGATGACCCAATGACTAAGAGCACTTAAAACTCATGGAAGATTCAGGTTTGTTTCATTCCTAGAGCTCATATCAAATGGCCCATAAACTCCTATTCCTCCTGTTCTAGGGAATCTGACACTTCCTTTTCATCTCCATGGGCACTTGTACATATGTAGTATACATACAGACACACACACACACACACAGACACACTTGTTTGTAAAATTTGTATTGTGAAGGCACTGGAATTTTAGTGGAAATTTGTATACAAAAATAATCCTTAGAGAAAATTTGAGTATATTAATGACCAATGACATTCTGGACGTCTGAAAACAGGATACAATGATAACCATTTAGGAAATAAAAATTATCCCAAATACATTATTTTAAGTTACTAAAAATTAATCATTAACTAATGAGTAATATACATAAAAAGAGAAGCCCAGAGAAAAATAAATTATTTGCACAAAGAAAATCCTAACTCATAATAAATATTTAACTCAGTGCCTGAGGTTGTCACCACAAAACTCACTTCATTGAATTACAGTATTTATTTAATTTAAGATCAAAATATTAAAAAATGCATAATTTTTGTGTTGTTTGTAATTTGTAGTTTAACCCCAGATATACCATTTTAGAAGCTATTAAATATCAGGCATGTGGTTTTTATAAATAAGATTTTTTGATGAAATACAGTCATTATTGAATTGATTTTGTTAATGTAGTTCAACAATGCATTCACATGAGTAATATTAAATCCAAAAAAATTATTTACCACTGAATTGCATTTGCATATTTGTTCATAGTTCTCACTTAGCATTCAAACAATATACAATATCATTTTTCCTGTATTTTTTTTCTGTTTGGGGAATTAGTAAATAAATACCACTCTATACAGAAAGTGTTGATAAGGAGTTTCAGCCCCTTTCTTACACAGGGCAGTGAAAAAAACACAAACAAAAAATAATAAGTAAGTAATGTTATATGGGTATAATTGCTGTATAGAAATATGAAGCGGAAAAAGTAAAAGAATTCTGTGCAGGCTTCAACAATATTTTAAACAATATGGTGAGAGAAACATCTGCCTGCTAAAATAACATTTGAGAAGGAGCCTTAATAAGGTGAAGGCGTGTACAGGAAGGTCTTTGGTTTCCAGGGCAATAGTCACCTCAGCATAAAGAGAGCTAGCAGAAAGGCTCCAAGGCATGTCTTTAGCGTGTGATGGTTTCCAGGACTGGAAGGAAAAACAATTTGAAGGCAGAGCTCATTAAATTGCAGGTCCCAGTTGGGGATATCTTATGAGTACTCAGAGTGTTTATTTTTTATCTTGCCTATATATTTTCTTCCTTATCTTTTGATTTTATCATGAAAACTATCATAACTCAAGACTTCTATTTGAAGTTTGCACTAATACTACTGTTTGGCTGAAGGTTAAGAGCTGTCCTCTGGCTTCTTAATCAGTGCTCTGGCTTAAAGATATTCAAAATATATCTTTAGATAATTATTAGCATAGGTTGAGTGTCCAGGATATTTGATGATAAAGCATGTATATGTCTCATTATATGTATAATTATCAACATACAGCATATTATGTACAGCTTTATGTCATTTTTTTTTAATCGTTTTGCTGAAATACCTAGAAGAGGAACCTTAAAAGTGAAAAGGTCTATTGCGGCTTTCTACTTGAGAAAGGGATGTTATCTTTCTTTCCTCAAATAGAACAATTTGCAGAGAGAGTCGTCAGATCCCTAAGAACGTAGCCATAAGCAATCCTGTGTAATAATGAAGTGCACTAGTTGCTAAGTGGTGGTTTCATTTAAAATTAACCACACAGTGGCCAAGTTATCATCTACGTAGCTATTCGGAGAGTTACTGACATGAAAGGGTGTGTGCTAGATTAATGAAACCATGGCTGCCATACCTTCTTGGTTTAAGACGTGTGGATATTTATGAAGTTACACTTTTTAAAATGTTTATTTGTTTATTTTGCATTCCTACCATAGTTACCCATCCCTAGGTCTTTCACCATGCCCCCTCTGTTCCTAATCCCCAATCCTCTCACCCTCCAGTTTTGTTCAAGAAAAGCAAGGCCTCCCATGAATATCAACAAAATGTAGCATATCAAGTTGCAGTAAGACTAAGCACTTCCACTTGTTAAGACTGAGCAAGGCAACCCACTGTGAGAAAGAGATTTAAGAGACAGCAAAAGAGTTGAATACAGCCCCTGCTCCCACTGTTAAGAGTCCTTGAAAACAAAGCTACACAACTGTCATACGTCTGCAGAGGGCTTTTGTCATTTCATGCAGGCTCTCTGGTTGATGGCTCAGTCTCTGTGAACTCTGAGTCCAGGTTAGGTGATATTATGGGTTTGCTTACAATGTCCTTGGCTCCTCTGACTCATACAGTCCTTCTGCCCACTCATCAGCCAAATTCCAAGAGCTTGGCACAATATTTGGGTGTGAATCTGTGCATTTGTTTCCATCAGTTACTGTATGAAGACTATCTTATGACAAGTAGATTAGGTGTCAATGTATGAGTATAGCACAGCTGATAAACATCTTTAGTGAAGTGCCTGCATATAAGATTAACTCAAGAGCTAATTACTACTACTACTACTACTACTACTACTACTACTACTACTACTAATAATAATAATAATAATAATAATAATAATAATAAATGGGCTAAGAAAGAAATCAGAGAACTAATATTCTTCATATTATAAAACATTCTGGTATAACTCTACTCAAGCAAGTGAAAGACATGTATGACGAGAACTTCAAGTCTTTGAAGAAAGAAATTGAAGATTTGAAGAAGATTACAAACTGTGGAAACATCTCCCATGCTCATAGATAAATAGAATTAACAGAGTAAAAATGGCCATTTTACCAAGAGTTATGTGCAGATTCTAAGCTATCCTTATTAAAATCTCAATCCAAGTTTTTACAGACCTTTAAACAATACTCAACTTCAAATGGAAAGAAAGAAACCCATGGTAGGTTAAAACAACCTTATACAATAAAAAATTTCAAGCTCTACTACAGAGCTGTAGTAATAAAAACTGTAGCAGCATAAATACAGAGATGAGGAATCAAACAGAAGACAATAAATCCATATACTTATGGACACTCTATTTTTGACAAAGAAGGGTAAATTATACAATGAAAAATGAAAGCATCTTCAAAAAATGCAGCGACATAACTGGATGTCACCAGGTAGAAGAAAAGAGAGAGAGCTATATCTATCACATTTCACAAAAGTCAAGTCCAAGTTTATCGAAGACCTCAGCAAAAAATTCAGAGAAAGTGGTAAACAGCCTTGAATGCATTATCACAGGAGAAAACTTTTTAAAATGATCACCAATAGCACAGATTCTAAGGTGAATAATCAATAAATGGAACCTCATAAAACTAAAAAGCTTCTGTAAGGCAAAGGATACTGTCATTAGGACAAGTGTCAGAATACAGAATGGGAAAATACCTCCACCAATCCTACATCTGACTAATGTCTGTTTTCCAAAATAAATAAAGAACTCAAGAAACTAGACATCAAAATAACAATTAATCCAATTTTTAAAAATTAGGGTACAAATTTGAACAAAGAATTCCAAAGAGAAGAATCTCGATTGACCAAGTAACACTTAAAAGAAATGTTCACCATGCTTACCCATCATGGAAATGCAAGTCAAAACAACTCTGAGATGTCATCTGACATATTTTGGAATGGCTAATATAAAAAACTCAAGTGATGGCTCATGTTGGAGAGAATATGGAGCAAGTGGAACACTGCTCATTGCTGGTGAAGTGCAAACTTGAACAGCCACTTTGTAAATCAATAAGTAGTTCCATTTTAATTATAGTATTAAAACGATGTAATCTATAGTAGTGTTTAATTAGTATTTAAAAGCTGTTAGGGATTTTGTGACATGGAGCAGTGAGTAAAATTTCTGGCTACACAAGAGGAGGATTAGGATTTCATTCCTGAAACCCACAGTCGAAACCCATTCCCTTCTACATAAGCAAGAAGAAGAATGAGAGGAGGAGGAAGAAGAGCAGGTGGAGGACAAGAAGGGGAAGAGTAGAAAGGGAAAAAACAGTAAATATTGGGAAATCTTACATTCCCTTTAAATAATCTTTCATCGTTTTATTTCTTTTATCATCTTACAAGCCCTTGTTGTATGGCATAGTTTTTTTTGAGGAAATAGAATGCACTTATCTCTATTTATCCAGGAAAGGAACATGTGACAGAACTAAGAAGTGATTCCACCAAATTTCATATTTTTGCACAAATGAGATTTTATGGAGGTTACTTGCAGGAATATGCTTGAGGAATTAATTACAGGAATGGTAAGTCAAACATCTACTTTATAGAAAAATCGACCCCAAGTGTAACTCTAGAGTTTGGAGAAAATTTCCAGATATCCCCATAGACCCATGAGATCTTTGATCTCAGCATGTGGCTCCTCAGAATCTCCTCCTTCAGCATGTGTTGTTGCTTCTATAGAGCTGGAGAGGGACTTTTTAAGGATCTTCCAAGTTCCTACTCCCCAACACATGTGATGTTTTGCTTTCTTAAGGAGTTGCAAAAGTCTCCTCTCCTTTCTGGATTGAATGTATGCTAGTTTGAATAAAAATGTGCCCCATAGGCTCACAGGGAGTTGCCTATTGGGAGGTGAGTTATTGTTGGAGTGGGAGTGGTTTTGGTGGAAGAAATTGAAAACAGGAGTTAGGTTTTGGTGTATCAGAATCTCAAGCTAGGCTCACTGGCAGTCTCTCTTCCTGCTATCTCCCTATCTGGATGTAAATTCTCAGGGGGAGGGAAGATGGGGGAGGGGTAGGGAAGTGGGAGAAGGGGAGGAGATGAAATTTTTTAATAATAATAATAATAATAAAAGAAAAAAGATACATATTCATTACAAAAAAATTCTCAGCTATCTCTTTAGTGCCATGTCTACCTGCATGCCATCTTGCTTTTATGTTTCTAATTATGACAATAATGAATTTAACTTCTGAGCTGTAAACCAGCCCAGATTAAATGTTTTCCTTTATTAGAGTTTTTGTTTTCTTGGTATTTCTTCACACAAGAAAGCCCTAAGACAGAATGTTTAGGCTTCAGAGGAGCCTAACTCAAACTGGGACTTAAAACTTGGTTTACCTGACAACTGTCCTTTCATTGGATAGATGAACTAATTGTTTTCCAAATAACTCTAATTCTTCTTAGTGTAAGTAGGAATCAGGCAAAACCCATTTTGAATCCACTTTACCAAGATAATTTTCAGCAGTTGGAGGTCTGCACAATGTTGACACACATGTTCTCTCTATAATTGTCTTTTATTACACCCCTTATTTTTTCGTCACTTAGCTCTATTGACATAAAGAAAGACCTAATCTTCTTTATACATGGAAGAAATGTGCATGAGGTCAGAAGAGAAAGAGAACTTCATTGCTATAGAAGTAAAAGGTAGGTCAGGTGGTGGTGGAGCACGCCTTTAATCCCAGCAGAGACAGGCAGATTTCTGTGAGTTTGAGACTAGCCTGGTCTACAGATTGCATTCCAGGAGAGCTACAGAGAAAATCTGTCTTGGAAAAAAAAATCAAAAACCAAAGAAGAAGGAGGAGGAGGAGGAGGAGGAGGAGGAGGAGGAGGAGGAGGAGGAGGAGGAGGAGAAGAAGAAGAAGAAGAAGAAGAAGAAGAAGAAGAAGAAGAAGAAGAAGAAGAAGAAGAAGAAGAAGAAGACAGAAGTAAAATGTAGTAAATGTGACCCCTTACTCAATCTTGAGTTGAAATAAAAGATTCTGAAACCTGAAAAATCTCAGTAGTAGTAAATTTAAAGGGTCAGAGTTTTAATAAAGATATGAATGAATCAGAAAGATTATTACATGTATACCATAACATATATATTCATATATATTACAGATAATTTTCATAATATAAAAATTAACTCTTAGGTATACTGTTTGTTCAAAAAACATTGGGTTTATCTCAACAATGACTTAATATCCATTATGTTGCTATATTTCTTGAAAGTTTCTATAATATCCATACTTGGGAAATCATTGTGGAATGCTATACTTACATGTTTTTAAAATCTGGATAATTTTTCTCAGTACAGTGCAATTCTGAAAGTTTTACTATATTATTTTTGCATGTGTATGATAAGTCATGATGTGTTCAGGGGCAGTTGGAGGCAAGAATTGGTAACTGGATGTCAACAGAGGAAGCTCCATTGTTCTCTGACTCAGTCCCTTAAGGCAGTCTCTTATAGAAAACAAAGTCCTTTGTTTCAGCTATAACAGCTGACCAGCAAGCTTCTGGGATTTGCCTATCTTCTTCAGTCAATGATGATGTTATAACAATACACAATATAAGAAATTTTCTATTATTACATATTTGCCTTCAAATACTTTAGACATTTCTTTATAATACCATTTTGTCCATATTTTTATAATCAAGAAAGGTCCTTTTTAGATTTCAGGCAGAATTTAATTTAACTAAACTGAACCCCTGACATGGCCTGAGGCATCCAGAATCCTGACTCCTAGCTTTTCTTCCATCGCATTTTGTACATTTTCCTACATATTGTTCACACTCTTGCTTTTAATTATTATTTTTGTGCCTGGCTCATAGGATTATATATCTTTATTCTTCATAAAATCCTTCCCACCAGTCATAGTTGGCTCAGTTAATTTTTCTTTATTATTTGGATCTTAGCCCAGAAAGCATCAAGTCTTGAAAACATTTTCTAAGCAATTCTACCCCTTTCATAAATATTTACCTCCTTTTGAATACATCCTATGATAACGTTGCATTGCTTAAATATAAACCTGTATCTTTAACCTTTAATCTCATCTTTCTTTCATGTTCTGTAAACTAAGTTCAAGTTTTAACCTGCATATATATTCTATATAATAAATCTATCTGAAAGCAAATTTTAAACACTTAAATATCAGAATATGTTAAGCCATTGTAAGTCAGTATGTAAATGAATATGTAAATTTAAGCATACTCATTTAATTATGCCTGCATATAAAATATTGATATATTACCTAAGCAGATAATAAGAGCCATTCTTTATTGTGCTTCAGAAAAATATCTGATATTGATTTGTTTTTCTAGACATTTACATAACATTGATAAGAAATTTATGTGAAATATTTCAGCTTTACTGTAGTCTGAAAATACTTATGAACCTAATAAGTAGACATTGATTTTTTATCTTTTAGAGTCCTGCTTATCCATAAAAAAATGTGAAATAAGTTGGAAATGGAATCATTATGCTCTTAATCAAGTTAAGATATGGTTATAATGAGTTTTCCATTCTAATACAAGAAGAGGAGTTTAGTCTTACTTCAACATGATATACTCTCCTTTGTTGATACCCATGAGAGGCCTGTCCCTTTCTGAACAGAAGCAGAAGAGAAAAGGATGGCAGGGAGTTTGGAGTAAGGCAGAGAGGAGGGAGAAAAAAAAGCTTTGGCTAGGAAGTAAGATAAATAAATATTTTCAGATTATGAGACTGACATGCTTCCTACTGCATTTAAAAAGTTTCAGAATAAGTAAACAGACAAATGAATAAATAAAATAGCAAAAAAAAGAGAAAAAGAAAAAGGACTGAGTTAAAAAAGAGTGAGTGATAATGAAATAGGTGTCTCCAATCTAGTAAGAATAGTCCTTATAATAAGATAGAGAGAACATAATGAGAATAAAACTGTGTTAAAACATAGGAATACCGAGGAAAAAAAATAGTCATCTGAAGATGGAAAATGACACTGGAGATAAAGCAGATTTACAAGCAAGAATGATGGGGCTCCTAGTACGTGGGCAGAAAAATGCTCCCCAAGTAGTTAAGAAAGAAACATGGCTCTGCCATACATTGGACTTTGGGCATGTGGCCCTGTAACTGTGGACTGATGATTTACGTTGTTTGAACTCACTCTGTAATGCTTCATCACGGCAGCTCCAAGGAAAACTCGGATATTTGTTGTTAAATAGAAGAGAACAAAGTAGTATGTTAATCATATCATCCCCCAGGTAAAACAAGATGTGTATGAAGTGAAATCCCATTTTACCACTTTACTGGTCTCAGTATTTACACACTAACTAACAGTTTTATCAGTTCTGCGACAGAAAGAAAAAGGAATGAGCTAAAATAAAATTATTGCTGTTTGGGGAATGCAATTTTAACAAAAATTTATATATCTCAGTGTAGTATTAGGTAAATACCATGTGCCCAGAGGCCATCTCTGAAATCTAAATAAATAAAGCAAGTTGAAAGAATAGTAGTGGAATACTTAGAGGGATCAAAAAAAGAAATTGTAGACTCATAATTCTGCAAAATAAGAATTCTTCTATGGCTGCCTTCTCTATTCTGCAATGTCAAAGAACTTCACAGCTTACTTTCCATGTTTTGAAACTTTTTCTTTTCTTTAGATAACTTGTAATCTCTCAGTGTAGAATTTACTTGCCTTCTACCTAAATAAGTATACTCAAAATTTAATTAAATTTTCAAATTAAAAATTTATTTATTATTTATTTGTTTATTTTATATCCCAACTACAGTTTCCCCTAATCCCTCTCCTCCCATTTCCTCCCCTCACCTCTCCTCTGTCCCACCCTCACTCTTTCCTGTCCCCCACTTCTTCTTTGTTTTTATTCAGAAAGGTGCAGTCCTCCCATGGATATCAACAAAGCATGGCATAAATTGCAATAAAGTAAGTTGCATCACCCCTTGTACTAAGGCTCGGCAAGGCAATCCGCTATGAAGAATAGGTTTCCAAGTGCCTCAATCAATTCTACTATGATTATGTCTGTGGAATATTGTCTTTACTGCTGACCAAGGAGCAGGGCCCATCCCACTCTGGTCCACGCTATCCCTGAAGAGTTGCCGTGAATATTGTGTAAAAATGATGTCTGAGCATGAACTAGGGAGAACAAGGCAGTGAGCAGTGTTACTCCAGACTCTCGGCTTCAGTTCTCACTTCCAGGTTCCTAAGACAAACCTTATGCAATCTAACCCATCAAATATGAAAGAATTTCAATTATTTTTCATTTATTTTATTGTTTTTCTCATTTAACGCTTGCTGGTTTTCTGAAAATCTTTCAACCTCTTTCGTTTCTTTTTCCTTTTCTCCTGCTCTCGAATACCTCCTGCTGGAAACCTTCTCTCAGAACAAGCTACCATTTGACATTCATATGCTCTTCTCCAATTCAAAATGTCAACTACAAATAGGAGAAGACTTTGAATTATTTAGGAAAGAAGATACTAAAATAACTAAATACCTAAATGTATGCCACTTAGTTTATACTGTAACTTTATTTATTGCAACTTTGTTATTCCTTTATGCATATAAGTAAAATGATTGTTAATATTGTATTTAAATGAGAATGTTAAACTTTCTGTTTCTTGGAAAATAATGCTAAATTTACAACTATGAAGTACCTCTCCTCTCTTGTAATAACATTAAGAAGCAAAGAGTTTGGCTGAGCATGGTATGTCTCTATTCATTCTCAGGTCTGCTCTACACAAATGTAGCCAACTATTTTTCCCTGAATATGTTGTCTCTAATTTCTCTAATATAAATATGCTTGGCACTGTGATAATTGCTATCCAAAAATGAGTTTTAGTAATTGATATTTCCAAAAGAGAATTTCTATATTAGAGAACCTTCAATTCAGGAGTGCTGAGATACATCGCATAAAATGTGTTTGCATGAATAGTACCGCATTAAAAGAATAAAAAAAAGTTCCAAGGTGATTTGTTTTTTATATATACCCCTTTAACATATATGAAAGAGGACCAAGAAGGAAGTGATTACCTTGTCAGCTTGATATCCTATTCTCTAGGCCTTAGGTACCTGAGGCAAAACCTCAGGTTCCTCTCCCACCTGCCTTAACTTCTCTAGCCAGCCAGCAGACAAGCTTCATACAGGTAGGCAGTTCTAACATTCTTCTCATGGATTGGACCTTTTCAAATCACCATGGTCTAAAACTAGAAGTCAACAGCAATACTAATTCCAGAAAACCCACAAACACATGAAAATTAAACAATGCTCACCACAAGCATTAATGAGTCAAGGAAGAAATAGAGGGAGTAATTATAGACTTGCTAAAATTCAATGAACGTGACCCCAAATGTAGCCAAATTTATGGGACAGAATGAAAGCAGTTTGAAGAGGAAAGTTCTATTCCAATACTCCTCAAATTTTTTCACACAATAGAAACAGAATAAACATTGCCAAACTCTTTTTATGAGGCTACAATTACCCTGAAACCCAAACCACATAAAGAAATTCCAGACCAATTTCACTCATGAACATCGATGCAAAAATACTAAATAAGATATTGGCAAATTGAAACCAAAAACACATCAGAACCATCATTCACCATGATCAAGTTGGCTTCATCCCAGAGATGCAGGGATGGTTCAACAAATAAAAGTCTGTCAGTGTCATCCACCATATAAATAAACTGAAAATTAAAAGCACATGATCATCTCATTAGATGCTGAAAAAGCTTTAGACAAGATATGATATCCCTTCATGACAAGGTCTTGGAGGGAGAAGGGATACAAGGAACTTATCTAAACATAATGGAGGTAATATACAGCAAACCACCAGCCAACATCAAACTAAGATGAGAGAAACTGAAAGCAATACCACTGAAATAAGGAACAAAACAAGGTTATCCACTCTCTCCATATCTATCTAATATAGTTCTTGAGGTTCTAGCTAGAACAATAAGAAAACGAAAGGAGATCAAGTAGATACAAATTTGGAAAAGAAGAAGTCAAACTCTCAATATTTCTGATGATATGATGGAATACATAATAAACACTAAAAATTCTATGAAGGAACTTCTACAACTCATAACCACCTTCAGTAATGTAGCAGGATACAAGATTGACTCAAAAAAATCAGTAGCCCTCCTATATACAGATGATAAATAGACTGAGAAAGAAGTCAGAGAAACATCACCCTTCACAAGAGCCACAAATAGCATAAAATATCTCAGAGTCACTCTAACCAAACAAGTGGAAGACTTGTATGACACGAATTTTAAATCTTTGAAGAAAGAACTTGAAGATGATACCAGAAAGTGGAAAGATCTCCCATGCTCTTGCGTAGATCGAATTAACACAGTAAAACAGACAACCTTACCAGTAGTAATCTACAGGTTCAATGCAATGCCCATTAAAATCCCAGCAAAATTCTTCACAGACCTCCAAAGAACACTACTCAACTTCATAAAGAAAAGCAAAAAACTCAGAATTGCCTAAAAAATCCTGTACAATAAATGAACTTCTGGAGGCATCACAATCCCTGACTTCAAACTCTGCTACAGAGCTACAGTACTGAAAACAGTCTGGTATTCATAAAAGCAGACAGGAGGACCAATGAAACTGAATTGAAGACCCAGATATTAATCCATACACCTATGAACACGTGATTTTTGACAAAGCAATATAATATAAAATGAAAAAAAGAAAACACATTTAACAAATGTTGCTGGCATATCTGGATATAGACATGCAGAAGAATGAAAATTGATTCTTATCTATCATCATGCACAGAACTTAAGTATAAATGAATCAAAGAACTCAACATGAAGCTAGCCACACTGAACCTGATAGAAGAGAAAATGGGAAGTACACTTGACAAGACAAGATATCCTGAGTTAATTAGGAGCAGGAGGACCATGTGGGTTGAAGTGGAGGAGAGAAGAAGGAAATGGGAGCAGAGAAAAATGTATAGCTCAATAAAATCAATTAAAACATTATTGCCAAGAGTGAAATAAATTTCCATTTTTTACTCAGACTTTTGCTTCATTTCAAATGTTGTCCTTGATTTATGACAAGTCTAGAGTTATCTTTAAGGCTAGTTAGATTTGTTTGTGTGGCAAATTTCACTTTTAGAGTGTAAAGTGTTCTGCATTCTAAAAAATAGCATAGAAATAATGTGTCTAATGATAGTGAATTATGTTGATTTTGAAATACAGTATTTTCAGTGCTCTTCTGCTTAGTTCTGTATTGAATAGTAAATCAAATTGAACCAAAGAACACACACTGATATGTCAGATTCAAACAGGGATTGCACTAATACCTGATAGCCAAAGGATTACTGTACTCTAAGAACATATTGTTCAGTGTTTCACCTGTACTAAACAAGTAATTGAATTATAAATGACAGAATATCCTTTCAAAAACACTAGTCTTAAAGAAAACAACTCCATGTTAAAATGATTGTGACTACTTGGCATTATCAGTCTTTTTGCTGTATCTATACTTGCATAAGTGGGAAGGACCTTAAATCTGTTGAAACTTAAATTTGCCCCATTTCTGGTGTTTGGGGTTTGTCATAAGCTAAATAGAACAGATGTTCATTTCCTCTCTTTCCTGACTTCTAAGTCTGCCTTAGAACCTATGGTTGATCAAAATTGAGTGCACTTAATTCTTAACTACAAGGGAAGAGTTACATATATGATATCCATTTTTTTAATAAAATACAATTATCTTCCCTTTTGTTCTTTCTTTTGTTTCAAAATGAAATATTGTATTGATCCTGATTTTAAATATTAGAATTCATTTTCAGTGCTACAGTGTTTCAGTGATATAAGCAATTAATTTGTAGTTTCTCTTTTCTATATTAAAATATGATAATTGCCTTAACCTGGTAAATATTGCATGCCAAATTTAATATTAATAAAAATATTGTAGACAATTTCTATTAATTATTTATAAATATTTTTATTGTTTATGAAATATTTTAGAATATATTATTTTGGAAAGTTTCAACATATTATTTAATATCAGTGATAAAGGAAGCCATTAGAGAGTATCTACGATGCCTATAAAAATAAGAAAATATTTTCAAGTGAATAATATCTTGTATATTATTCTCAAGTAAATAATGCCTTTTATATAAATATATTTATACATATGTTATTGTATATGTACATGATTGCACATAATTGAATATAAAATGAATCATTTAAGTTTGAGTTCTTTATTACTGTATGCCTATTTAGAAGGCAGTACATTTTTCGTCTTTCGAATTTTGTACATACTGGACTTTAAAGTTGTTTTAGAACTTACAATTTATAATTTACAATGAAAACAACCTTAGCATTAAGTATAATTGAATTTGTTAATTTCTGGCAGAATATACTCCTAGAATTTCTGTAGAAGGATTACTGCAAACTTGAACGCTTTCTTGGGATTATATTTTTAACATTCATTTAAAGTGATACAGTTGAATGAAAACTGAACATCTTGTCAGAACGTGAGTAGCAGATACAAACTGCTTACTCAACCCAGCCAGGAAATACTAAGATAGAATGTTTTGATATTAATCCTTTTTACATTTTTTTCATTTAAATTAATATGTCATCTAGGCTTCAGCCTACAGGACACTGCTGCCAACCTTGGTACTTCCATCCATAATAAATCTCCTCTGGTAACTAAGTCACAAACATAACCACAGGTTTGTTTAATGATGTTTGAAGTGTGTCTCAATCTAGTCAAGCTGACAATTAAGATTATCCAAAAGAGATGGCAGAGTGGGAGAAATGACACCTTGTGGCTGCCAGGAAGCAGCATATATCTGTGAAGACATGCTTTCTCCTTCCTCCTTTCTTTCATGAAGTACTCTGGACTCTGGTATCGTGACATCCACACCCAGAGCTCACTATTCCTCTTGATAGCTTTCCTTTAGTTTAATCAGCTCTCCTCAGACCTGCTGTACAGGGCACTTTACTGTCAGTTATGTATTGTCCAATCAGATCCAGGTGACGGGAAAGATGATTAATCTCATTGTGAATCCTTTGTGAAGTTATTCCTCAGAACTGCTCAAAGTATTTATCACTTGCCCATTAATTACAGGTAGCATGTATCTTTACTTTGAAAGACATTAAATTATAATGTTATGAAAGCATTCTGTCTTGGGTGATGTACATTTCTTCCATATTTCCTTTAAAATTATAAGTTTTCCAAATTAAAACTTTTCACATGTCTCTAAGTAAGTCTCTTATGGTACAAGAAAGAAGAAGCAAAGAAACATATTGCTGAACACAACAGAGATTATATTACAAACAGACTTTAAGATATTATACATTATTTCTAAAATACTGCTCTAGAAGTTGGGAGGTATCTTAGTAGTTAAGAGGCTATTCTAGAAAACACCCTGGGTTTAGTTCCCAGGTGCAATATGATAGTTCACAATTCAGAAAATCAATTAGTACACATGTATACAGGCAGAGAATACACTTATATATAAAAATAAGAACAAATAATCCTTAAAAATAAAAATAAAAATGCATCTTTGTTGTAACATAGTTAACATGTGACATCCACACATTTAATGTATAGTATACTGAGAAATAAACCTTTTGAGCACGATTAAATATGTATTGCTCTCATTGGTTGAATAAAAAACTAACTGGCCAATAGCAAAGCAGAAAGAGGTTAGGTAGAAAAGGCAGACTGAAAGAACACTGGGAATAAGGAAGGTGGGGTGAACAGTCAGACACAGAGAAATCAGGATATGAACATGCCGTGCTGGGAAAAAAAAAAAAAAGATACCTCCATGTGGAAAAGAATACTTAAAAATTCTGTGTTAATTTAAGTTGAAAGAGCTAGTGAAGACCTAAGCTATCGGCTGAGCATTTATAATTAATAATAAATCTCTGTATGCTTGAGAGCTGGATGGCAGGAATAAAATACCTCCCACAGTAAAATGTGATGACCTCAGTCTTATGCATTGTATTAGTAACCTTACTGTCATCATCAATGTTATGGTTATAGCTGCTTTCTCCAGACTTTCTGCAGGTTTTTCTTATTCTTTTTGATTTTTGTTTTATTAATAACATTAACACAAATACCATCTTAACAAAATTTTAAGTGTTCATTATAGTATATTTAACTATAGGTATGAAATGATACAATGATCTACAAAATATATTCATTTTGTGCTCTGAAACTCCAAAAAATATGAAGAAAATCACCTGCATTCCATCATTTCACCAGTCTGGTTTAAACTTACAGGGGTCAAACAGTTTTATAAAGCTGATTTATTGAAATTACATACTGGTTGCCTCTCTGTGACTTGTTCCTTATATTTTTGGTTGTGAGCCTAACCTTTAATGGATGAACGATCTCTCCACCCCGGTGACTTGTTTCTAGCATTCAGAATGTCCATTCATTTTCGTATCAAATGTGCTGATGTATCTCCCTCTGCAGAATTAAAGCATAAAGATGTAGTAGAAACACAGGAAATGATATGAGCAAAGAAAAGAAACAGGACAGCTGGAATTACAGGTATGGAACTATGAAGAATTTAAGTTGGCTGCTCCATAAATTTAAACTATAAAACAGAATTTGAAAGTAGACAGTTTCATATATCAATCTAAAGAAAAGAATGGCTTCTATTTTAACTGATAGACAGACACTAGATAGGAATCTATCAATGTTGTACTTCAGAGTAATTTAAATTTAAATTTGATAGGTGTTTTGAAAGTCTGGTGTACTGAATAGTTCATGTAAGGAATGACAATGGCTTAAATTAATGAATTTATTGGAACTGTGTTGATTATGACTACAGTAACGTAGAACATAGAATCATGTGGAGATATAGTGGTAAGAAATGAAGAGTTAAAGTGACATTGATTGATCAATTTTCTCACTAATTTGAAATCCTTCTATGGTTGTCAAAATTTAGCTTAACATAAATTTTAATATCTTAATTTTAACCTAAAATATTCTGGCCTTTCTACATTTTAAAATACCTCCTATTATGTAATGCCATTTCTGGCCCCTCACACACTTGCTCTGTCTAAACAATTTCCTCATAGTTTTTAACCTTTCGTTTTCTTTTCCATAAGTGCTTTTATCCAGACAATAAATTCACTCAAAATGTCCCTGTTTCTTTTTTCAACAACAATTTTCTCCATATCTGTGATGTTTTTAGTGAAATAAGCCTTAACCCTTCTTCAGAAGGATGTCCTTATTTCCCATTCTCTATATTATCATAGATTTTTAGCATTAGTTACTTTGTTTATATATCATGTAACAAGTCAAACTTGTTGCTTTTTTGTGTGTGTAATGCATATGGGTGATTATGTTGAGGATCTCCTTTTCTCTATAGCACCTTTCCAGAAAATTAATCTACTTAAAATATCACGCATCGATCATCTCTGTATGGTGAAACACTTTTCATTGAGAAGGTATTAAAAATATTTCTTTTAATATATGAGTGGCAAAAGAACCAAGACATGTATTCACATTTAGAAATAGTAATTTTCTTGGGTTGAAAGACATGTTGTGGTGGATAAGTGCTTTTCCTACTCTGATATAGGATGTGTGTTCTAATCCCAAAACCCAAGATGGGTGGCTAACAAAAGTCTTTAACTAGTGCTTCATGAAATCTCACACTCTTTTCTGGCCTTCACAGTTACCTACATGGTTGGGACACACACACACACACACACACACACACACACACAAATAGTATATTAAAATAAATATTTAAAAACAAAGAAATTCATGAGCTTGTAGGATCTTCAGTAGGCAAGTATTCTTGATGTCAAAGCTGATGGCCAAAAAGCACACATGGCGAAAAAAAAAGAACCAAGCTCTGATGATTGTATTGTAACTGTACCCCCACTCCATAAACACTATCACGCACATATAGAGTGACAATACGTACAAACAGAAATTGACTTGCTTCATACTCAAATTTTATCTCCAAATAAAGAGAGAAAGAGACTGCTTGTTGCTTGGTTATCGTTTTCTACGAGCACAGTGGCCCACTTTATACACAGCGGAAATAAAGGAATCATTAGATAACTAAGAGGGCCTGTAAAGGAATTTAAAAATATAGAAACCAATGCCACATATATAAAATATTATCAAGGAGCTTAACCAGATTCCATAAAGTAGACAAAGAGAGAATTACTCAGGGGAAAAAATGGATGGGTAGAATTTACTATGAAGGACAGAAAGTGTCTTAGGGGCATTACATCACACCTCTATGTTTTCAAGACTTACTTGAACTAAAAACTTACATATTCCCTAGAATCTTCAAGTAAGTGATGCAATTTTGGTTTAATTTGGATAACAACAGAGATGTAATTTGAACTCATATCAAAGACTGTGTTCCTGAATTTGGTAGTAGCATCATAAGTGATTTGCCATTGGTCTCCCTTCTGTACACCCTCAGAAAGTCGCTAACAGCTCTGTGCCCTCATTTGACACCTCATGTACTGAATTTTTGACTATGTTGAACAAGGACCACTTAGTTAAGGTGGAGCACACAGCAGTTTTATTTTTGCATGGAACAATTCAGTTCTAGATTTTTTTTTCCTCCTGGCTCGTCAGTAAAATTTATGCAGGAATCATCTTTTCCAGTCACTGTCAATCACAAGTAGAATTCATTTCAATAATTCAATAAATCTTTCTTTTACTAGTATAAAAACATTATATTTTCTTTAGTTTAAAATTTCTTCCCAATTCCTACTCTAACCTCAAATCTAAGCATACTGCAGATGGGAAAAAAATCTGTTCCTTTTTTCTCTTTCCCCCTCTTCATATCTAATTATCTCTTTATATCTCTTCATAAATATATCTACTGTTTTGAACTCCTTTTGGCTAGAGTTGATGGGTTCAGCGATGGAGGAATGATGATATGATGAATGTTTCTTATCCAACTGGAAGACTGTTTTTGATGTTGTCACTCTTTCAATGGGAAATGCAAAGTAGATAGCCCTTTCTTGTCTCCTAATTTGAATACAGTTGCAATATCCTTGGCATCAAATTTCTTATATGGTTGACAGGGTTTGTTTCTTTGTATGATTTTTGCTGTGTGTATGTGTATGTGTGTGTATATGTGTGTGTGTGTGTGTGTGTGTGTGTGTGTTCAATTCAGGTATCCAGACATATATCCTACAGATTTTAATCCTTTACCTAACCCTTTAATAAAATATTCTTTAGGATGAACATAAATAGATAACTTTAATTTTTTATCTGACCATTATCATACTTTTAATAAGAATGACCCCTTCCCAAGGATGTAGATATTAGAACACTAGATCAATAGGTAGTGGTGCTGTTTGTAGAAGATTAGAAGGTATTGCCCTGTTAAAGGAAGTATGTCATCAGAGGTTAGCTGTGAGAGTTGTGGGAAATATTGTCTATGTTTAACTAGACAAAGATTTGCTACATTTGCTTATGGCGCATTTGTTTAACTGCCTAAAGACACATTTGTATTAATTAAATAAAGTTAACCTGGGCTTTTAGAGGTGGGATTGGCAACTAGTAGGCAGATAACAGTAGGGACTAGCCTAGCTTGGGTTTTCAGTTGTGTCAGTGTGAAAAGAGTGAGATATCTGGGATTGTTAGCCAGTTGCATTTCTAACTCTATGAGCTCACAGGTTTTCACCCTAGCCTTTACATCTCCAATTTTATTAGAACTATAGATATTTAGTTAAAGGTACCTTTAGGGGTAGCAATAGAGCCATCCTCTGGGGGAACAGAATTTGTCCTCACCCCCACTCCCACCCAGGCTCTGTACTGAGCAGTCACTGTGACAACGGTAAAACAGCAGGTGGCACCAACCTAATTCTTAATTTGCTCTCTGCTTTGGGCTTATGGCTAAAGATGTGAGCTCTTTCTTGGCTTACAGCTCGGGCAGCTATATCAGCTGATGCATGGTGGACTCCTGTTCCTCTGGAATCACCAACCCAAGCAACCCCTCCTTCTGTAAGTTGCCGTCGCCTTTATGATTTAGCACAGCAACAGGAAAAGACCTAACAGCCCCTTAACACTCGACAACGAAAAGGCTTAAAACACCATGCCTAAGCCATCATGTCATATAATACCTGCTCCATCTCCAATTTAAAAGACAGGATTTTTATAGTAGGAGCTGAATTGTATCTCAGCATCAAGTTAAAGGGACACAGAAGAAGCTTTCAATGGTGGTGTTTTAACACTCCCCTGTTTATGTAAAAGAAGAGAGAATTACGAGTCTCCATTTGTAAAAAGTATTTGGAAGTCAAAACTTTGAGCTATCATCTCTACTTGAGCTTCACAGCTTTCAGTTCTTATATAGATGAAAGGGGACGGAATCAACTTCACAGACTTGGAATACCTTACTGAGGGGATCCTTCCTTCAGTTTAGTATCTAAGCATGATGATCAATTTTTCTATCTTTGAGAGCAACTGAGAGTGGAAATTTTCCATTTTATTTACATTTCATATATTGTAACACTGTGGAATAATTTAATCAATTTCACCATTGTGATAGTCCTTATTATTCTTTTAGATATATATACACACAAATTATTTTAGTATTGAATGTATCTAATATATTTTTATTCTGTTATCCCAAGCTACATGTTAAACATCACCAGAATTTATTGCTATATCAGAATATAAAATACTTAGTTAACTTTTCTTTTTTTAGCAAATAAAAACTAATTAATAATTACTCCATAGATATATATATTATATATACATATAAACTAAAATATATATAACTACATATATCACATATAATAAATACTTTCCTTAATGACAAAAATTGATATTTATTCCATAATTTTTCTTTCACATCTCCTTCAACAATAAACTCATGTTAAGAGTAGTGGACATTTGTGTCTGTCTTATGTACATTTTAATCTCAGAAAATTTCTGTTCAGTGTTCCAAAGTCTAGTAAGTTTCAGTAGTTACTGGATAGTTATTTACAAAAATTTATTAGAATTTACTCCAAAATTATTTCATATATTCAGTCATTGATTTTTATTCCTTACAGTATAGGATTAACATTTTTCTAGAGATTAAAATGTAAAAGAATACTGTTTTATGGCAAGGTGAGCAATATCCCATTGTGTTGAATTGTTTTCCTCAGTGGTGGATTTGCCAACTTTCACAGCAGCATTGACTACGAGGACTCTTTCCCAGCTTTTGCTGGTCCATTTTGGGGATGACTGATAGGGAAAAGGAGATCGTCAGTACGCTGAAGACCTGACACATGAAGGACGCCTCACCTGTGTCCTGGGAGAAGCATGTGCTTCCATAAACTCTCCTGATAAGTAAGTCATTACTGAAGTTAAATCAGACCACACTATGAAATTAAGTCAAAATTTTTATTTCTGTAGTCTTTGGCATCGTTTCATTTGGTTCAGTAATAACCTATCTCCGTGGTTTTCCTTCCAGTTATATGCTAAAAGTACAAATGAATTCCTTCAGGACACACACACATTAGGAAATCGTGGTGCCAGCAGCAGATAATTGCAGCATGGTTTCTGCGCTACATGCTAATTGCCAATCAATGTGGCCCAGCTCTGAAGTGTACTTTCACATGAGGAAGTCAGTGACACTGAAGAGAAGCCATTTATCAACCTCCGATTTACAAACCAACAGAAAACCTAAATGCAATCCCATGTTTTGTTCCACTTCTTTCAATGATTTAATTCTGAGTTTCTGGTTCGAGTGTAAAACCAACATTTGAAATAAAAAAGATTTTATGTTTCATATTTGACAGTGGCAGCAATAGTAGAAAAAAACATATAAACTATATCTACAAAAAATCAGTATGCTGCCTCTATAGTTTTGAGAAATTTATAGGAGTTCCTTTGTCATCATGAGAAAACATGTTTTTCTTTGATATTCAGAGAAATTTGACAAATATTCAGAAAATATGAATTTAAAAATCTATTTTATTCAGCAATAATTACAATGTTTGCATGAATCAAAATCCAAACTAAGAACACATTACCTGAAGGGATAGAAAAGACTCAAATGAAATAGAAGACTAAATATCCAACATTGGCTCATTCCTGGCTCATTTCCTGCCCGGACCTAAACAACACCATGGCATCGCTCACTATTTTCTGACTTTCAGTCCTTGCCTTTGAGGGTAGAGTCTCTCCTGTGGGGAATCTTTGTTCCTCAGGCTATTGTTTTAGAACTTAAGATCCTACAATGGAAAGAAAATATTTCTTTCTGCCCACATAATTCTGTGTTCCCAACTGGTGTAATCATCGATCATCTGTATGGGGTGGGAGAATTATAGATTCCTCAGAAAAACCTGCAGAGAAGTCTAGACATACATTGGTTCCACAATAGAAAAATTTCCTGTTATGCCCATATCTTAAACTTGCCAATTAATATAGTCCAGATTGAAATTTGCAAATGATATTAGAGCCATTAGAATTGCAAGCAGCAAACCCAGAAAGTGTGTTAATAACAATGCTTTTTTTTTCAGTAAAGTGTTAGTCTGTGTTGTGTGGCTACTTTCTCTACCTAAAAGACAATGCTTTCCTTCATGAGGGGAAGACTCAATATCAATGTCTCTTATATTATTTTAACATAGAAAAGCAGGCATTTGGGAGATAATCCTAAAAGACAGTCTCTCCACTACTTTTAGAAACTTTATTTGAAGGCGATTGTGTCTTGTGCACAGTACACTTAAACTCAGATAAATTCTGTAAGGAGAAGGGAAATGGCCCTAGAACCTTTTGATAATGCACCACAAACTGTCTCAAATACCCTGCTGAAATACTAGGTAAAGAACTGTAGATAATATAATTGAGAGATAAAAAGAACAAACTTGCTTTTATATTTTGCCATATTCATAGTATGCTGCCAAACCCAACAAATCATATTCCACGTTAAGTGAAAAAACATTTAAATGCACTACAATAGAAAAATGCTTATTAGGAAGCTCAGTTTGTTCGTGTCGATAAGGTAACATGTAGTAATACTAATTACTAATAAAACTAGCTCTGTGATTAAATAGAATTGAAACTTTTTCGCGTCAGTGACCCACTATACTGAAAAGATTCCTGTGTACAACACAAAATGTGTAAGAGAAACAAACAAGGAAATAAGTAACCAAAAAAAAAACAACAAACAAAAAACAAATCAGGTCAAGTTTGGAAAGATAGCACAATGGTTAAGATACTAACCAGAAGAACTTACCTTGATTTTCAGAATGCACTCCCTGCAACTCCTAACTGTGTGTCTCCGGGCTCTGCGGCCATGATGAAGTATGGCATGGAGACATGCAAAGAACATTTGTTTACTTGTTTAGTTATTTGAGATTCTTTAACACTTGATATCACAGTTTTACTCTTATGAAATCTTGTAAGCAAAAGGGATTTTATGATCAAACGCTACCATAAAAGTATATGTATATGTAAAACTTTCTAAAATTATCAAGAAATTTGACTATTTCAAGTAGGATTTGAATACTTTTTTTACTTTTGTAAATCAAAGGCTTGAGAATCTGAAGTTAATGCTTGACACAAGAAAAACCAACTATAACCCGTGAGATATTCCCAACCATTTGCCTACTATACAGTCTATAGTCAAGATGTTTTAGTGTTTTTAAATAGTTGAAAAAAATGAAGAGAATTTCCCACAACAAGTGTAAAGGATATTAGAGTCAATATCTTGTGCACATAAGCCTGGTTTTATTGGAAAGCAATCATTTGGTCAGGCTAATTATAGAGTACCGAGTGTTTGTAGGTTTAAAACCTAGAACACTAAAAGCTATTATTGCAAATACATATTGGAGTTATAATGTTAGGGATCCGTGAATGTTCACACAATTCCATAATATCACCTATTTTGTAAAATGATATAATGAAAACATTAATTTTAATGAATTAATGAAGAAATGAAAATAAACTGAACTGTGTTCATAGTGGTTCTATTCAACACACATTTTATTTCTCTCTTTTTACCACTTTTTTCTTTGTGGAGATAGTATACAATTACATCATTTTCCCTTCCCTTCCCTCCCTCCAAACACTCCCACATATCTCATCCTTGCTTTATTTCAAATTCATGACCTCTTTTTCTCATTATTTTTCATAACAAGCCTATACTTATATACATATCATTATATAAATATATATCTTCCTAAATATGGAAATACAGCTTGCTCAGTATGTATAATGTTACTTGTATGTCTTAGGAGAGTACCTACTTACTTAAGGTAACTCTGAAAGAAACACTTTGCATATTCACTTGACTTAGGACTGATGTGCAGTTAATTTTACTTTAAACCACGTTTATATCCATAGGAATTATTTTATTTGTTATAAATGTAATTAACACTTCAAATTGTTATTGACAACATAGAAGCATTTTTAGATTGTATTTTTAATAGCTTTGACAGATAGTTTTGCATTTTTATCTTCTCAATCAATGATTATTATAATAATAATCCAGTAAGTTTGATCATGAAATACAAAGCAAAACTTGTTAAGATGACACGGATTGGAGAGGTATTATTAATTTAATTGAATTATAAAAATAATAGTTGAATTATAAAATTAATTGAACTACAATTGTATAGTTTTCTCTGTAGTCTATCAGCAAAGAATAGCTACTATATAATGTTAAGTGATATTACACTCCAAGGAGGAGACATACTTTAGAACAATAAAATGTTATTTCATCCAAAGACACCAATGTATTTAAAAGTTCTAAATATATACTATCAATTTAAAAAGATTTTCTTGTTCTACATTAATGAATTTTAAGTATATTCAAATTGGGGTTTCTAAATTAGTCAGCAAATTAAATATTTCCATATGTCCCTCTTTATCAGCTGTGAGTCTGCAGTCATGAATACCGGGGCCAAAGGAACTTCCTTGCACTTGATAGAGGGAGCAGCGACCATGGATTTCTACATGGTTTCTGGCAACAGCCTGAACCTCAGACATCCACATGGTCTCTGGAGTCAGCACGTGCACATGAACCACAATATGATCTCCTATGGCAGTACAGACCACGGCATCAACACGGCCGTTTGCTTCTGCAAGCATCATGTACCCCATTATAGTTCTAAGTGACAGCACAAGGCAAGGACATCAAGATTGTCTAAGGCCACTCATACCAATATGGCCCTCAGTGACAGTACAGGCTATAAGCATCGCTTCCCTTCCATCTGCCATCAAAGAGAACTCTTATGGTTGTGATAATGATGCTGAAGTGTAGCTCTCCAAAACTGATGGCTTCTGGCAGGGGTGTTGGTGAAGAAGGACTCAGTTTTCCTTAAGGGACTGTCCACTGGGAGTTTGAGCATGCTCCATCCAGTAAGTATATGGGCAGCACAAATGGACTCCCCCCCTTCTTTTTTATTGTGGAGGGTCTCAAAGGTCAGGGAGGGGGGCTGAGAAATGAGTGTGTCTAGTGTTCATGATATGAAATTCTCAAATAACCAATCAAAATATTATGAAGAAAACTTACCTAAAAAGTCTAACATTAAACTGTAAAAATATATATGGTTGTATAAGTACTTTACTGAAGGAAACACCAACTATTTTAATATCTTGCTATTTAAATTTGTCAGTGCATTGAATTTTCAGTTAATCATATTCGTATCTAATTGTTCTAGTTCTGTGAGAAACAGCATAACCACAGCAATTCTTATAAAAGAAAGCATTTAATTGGGGTGTGCTTACAGTTTCAGTGACTTAGTGCATTGTCATAATGAGGTGGTGGGCAGAAAATGGTAGCAGACAGACAGGCATGGTAAAGGAATAATCACTGAGAGTTCTACATCTTTCTACATCTTGAGCCTTAGGCAGTAGAAATAGAACTCCTGAACCCAGTTGCCACTCCCTGATGACTAAGCATGTAAATACATGAACCTATGGGGAGCGGGTAGCATCATTTAATCCACCAGTGTCCTAGATATAAAACAAATTTAGATGCTAGGAATGGTTTTCTAGTTCACTCTTTGCTAAGGTGTTCTCTCTGGCAGTAGAGCGGCTTCCTGAACAGCTTCACATTTTCGATTCTGTTCTTACAAGTCACAAAACCCAACTCCTTGACTCCAATTATTTTCTGAACAAGCACTCATGAGGTGCTGCAATTCCCTTGTAACTCTGCTTCATTTTTCCCTTAAAATATAAATAATTGCCCAACATGTAATGGGTTATGCGGTTTAATTTATGTCACCTTCTTGGTTTTAAGCTCTATTAAACCACCCTTTCTTGATTTACTACCTTTTTGCCAGCATTTAAAACACTACCTAGCCTCTGCTGATTTCTATACAATAATTTTGTATGAAAAAAATATAATATGAGAAAACACCCCATGGATTGAATATAACATAGAATGTGTACACTATAGTGTGCAGCAATGTTAATATATAACATTAACAAATCAGTCACAATAAATATGTCATACAATTAATTAGGATAAGCTGATGATATAAATGAGTGATATATAAAGGAATTTCTGTATTTTTTCATCTAATTTTACTTTAAGCTTAATGCTGTTGCAAAATAATCATTACATCAAGAAAATAAAAGACGGGGAAAGAGGAAAAGAATAAGGGATGAAGAGCGGCATTGAACACACTGAGTTGCGTTGCTGTATGTCTGAGGATAACATGCTAAAACTTTGAATCTCAGCTTGGTATTTGAATGACCCAGGACCTAGGAAATGGTACACTAAAGTAGCAGGTGAGGGGAGTAAAGGATTAATATACACTGTGCAAACAAACTAGGATCTGAGTACATTATTATAGCTGGTAATGGTGGCCTTTGTCACCATGACTAGAACTGGAGTATCTTCAGAGAAAGGTGAAGAAACACAGAGGATACAGAGCCGATGAGACAAAAACAAGAAAATATCGATGCTAATTCCCAAGAGAGGTCCTGTGGTGGTCTGAATGAAAATGGCTGCAATAGGCCTGTGGGGAGTGGCTTTATTTGCATAGTCATGGCCTATTTGAAGGAAATGTGTCACTGGGGGTGGACTTTGAGATACCAAGTTTTAATGCCAAGCCTAGTGGCTCTTTCTCTTGCTTCTGCTTATGAATTTGTAATTACAGCTCCATGTCGGTTTGTGTGCTCTTGTGCTTCCTACTGTGATGATAATTCACTAAACCTCTAAACTGTAAGACAGCCCCAATCAAATGGCTTCCTGCTTAAGAGCTGAATTGTCATGGTGTCTCTGCACAGCAATAGAAACCCTAGGTCAGGCCCATGAAGGTCCCTTCCTTCAGTATTCTGATGTCCTCTCTTTATCAGCACCAATCAGAAACCAGAGAAGAAGGGTACGCTTTTCTAGGCTCCAAACTCAAGAATGTACACAACCAGGAAACAATAGACTGATGAGCTGGGCAGCTACCTTCACCCTCCAGAACTTGCTTTGCAAATCATGTACTCTAGAACTATTTTCATTTAATACACAATTGAAGCCTGGAATAAATGTTCGGCCACATGACCTCATAGAAGACTTTCCTTTATTCATTCAGAATATTTTTAATCAATAATTTGTGGGTTCACCTGTGATTTCAACTTGATCAACAGGTTGTTAAATATCATTCTTTAATATACTCCAAATCTATAGTGTAAAAATCACCTTAATTTTTTATGTCTGGAACTCTACATGTTTATTTAACTAGTCTTCTTGATTCCATTTATCAAAAAACTGTGTCTTAGAAATGTGAGCAAATACTTTGAGTCTAGGTCAGTGGAACAATACAGTCCTAATTAGACTTTTGCATGTTCCTTTCTTCCTTACTTGCTATAGTAGTTTGAATGTGATTGACCCCCATAATCTTATATAGAGTGGCACTATTAAGATCTAGCTTTGTTGGAGTGGGTATGGTCTTTTTGGAGAAAGTATGACTTTGAGGTGCCAGGCTTTGAAGTTTTCAGGAGATTGCCCAGTGAGTCAGTTGACTTCCTGCTGCCTGCAAGATGTTGGATTTCAAGCTGCTTCAGTACGAGGTTTGCCTGCTTCCCATCATGATGATGATGTTTGTTGAACCTTGTAAATTATAAATGAGCCTCATAAAATAATTGTTTTCTTTACATGTGTTACTGTGGTCATTGTGTTCCTTCACATGTCTTAAAAAAAAACCTAACTGATAGCACAACTTCACAATCTTCTGTTTTTCCCATCTCTTTATCATTTTCCTTCCTTTGGTGCAATTTATTTGCTTTTGTTACTATGAAAGTTAGGTGGTGGTAGTGCATACCTTTAATCCCAGCATTTGGAAAGCAGAGGCATGCAGATCACTGTGAGTTTGAGGCCAGCCAGGTCTACAGAGCAAGTTCCAGGACAGCCGGGCCTACACAAAGAAACTCTGGCTCAAAAATTCATATATATACATATCAATATGTATCAATTACAATAATTATCACAGTTATGGCTGTAAATAAGTAAGAACTCATATTTTAATCATTGTACAAACACTATGACACAGATACATTAATTGTTGCTTATTCACAGCTAAGAAAATTGAAACACAGAAAAATTAAACACATATAAGTTTTCTTTGGAGTATTAAAGACTTCATATTTATGATTGACAAATAGTCCAGCATCTTATTCATTACTTAACTTGTCTGACTTATAAAAATACTTAAAATTTTGAAAGGAATTCTCATCTACCACTTAATGTTAGTATCAAGAAATCAGCCCTGCATGAATGTGGTATATTTAACTTGACCATATTTTATTTCTTATGCAATTTTTCCCCTGGCATAGACACCAATTACTCTTAATTAATATCCTGGTCAATTGAAGACAATTAGAATTAATGATCAATATTTTAAATGAGCTTGGAAAATGAAGGGGAAAGTTATTGCTTTCCTTTGTTCTTTAGTATATGTTAAATAAATAGAAAACAATAAAAATAAAATTCTAGAAAAACAATTGTGATGACATTTTGTGCCAGATCTAACAAATAAAGCTCGCCTGAAAATCAGCATCACTAGCTAGCCACAGAGGTCAGGCAGTGGTGTCACACATCTTTAATCCCATCACTAGGGAGACAGAGGCAGGTGGAGCTCAGTGATTTCAAGGCCACTCTGGGCTAAGCTAGATTGATCCAGTCTCAGAGAAAAACACAGCCACAGGATGGTGACTGACATCTTTAATCCCAGTACTTGGGAGTCACAGGCCTTTAATCCCAGCACCA
Organism: Myodes glareolus; assembly: GCF_982192425.1. Classification (NCBI taxonomy): domain Eukaryota; kingdom Metazoa; phylum Chordata; class Mammalia; order Rodentia; family Cricetidae; genus Myodes; species Myodes glareolus. The sequence continues at coordinate 59,651,411 of NC_142037.1, forward strand.
GAGAAGTTGAGACAGGAATGATATGGCTGGGCAGAGAGAGAAATGCAAGGTTCGAGAAGACAGGCGCTCATATGCAGTCTGAGGATTCAATCTGAGGATTCAGTCAGAGCATGCAGTCTGAGCATGCAGTCTGAGCATGAAGTCTGAGGATTCAGTCTGAGGATTCAGTCGGAGCATGCAGTCTGAGCATGTAGCTTGAGGATTCATAGAGACAGGATCACCTCTTCAGTCTGAACATTGGTAGAGGTAAGAACTCCCTAGTGGCTGCTGCTCTGCTTCTCTGATCCTTCAGCTTTCACCCCCTAATATCTGACTCTGAGATTTTATTATTAAGAACAAATAAAAATTGTGCTACCAAAAACTCTTAAGTTCTTCAGTTCAAATAGATTATGATGAGATAATTTTATTTTTAGAATACATAAAAGTTAGATTTTTGCAAACTTGCTATGATAAAATTGCTGTAAGCTTTGAAGGTTTTATTTGTAAAGAATACCTTTTTAAACTTATCTTCTGGTTTTGTTTGCCTTTGTTCTAACACTTTGTTATGACTCACTTCGACTTCAGTGGTAAGAAATACAAAGATGTGACCCTGTGAAGTGGAAGGAATTGTCTTGCAAAAGGTAATGAAAACATAAATACATAGAATAAGACATCTGTGTTTCAAGACCTTGAAATCAACCTTTAGGGGTTCAAAGAACAAATGGGACATAGGAAATAATTCTGAGGCTTCCTGGATTTAGGAAAGAAGCTAAAAACATAAATTTATTAAGGAAGTAACAACACATTGCTAATGGGGAAAGAGAAAGAAAAGCCATGAAAACCAAACAAAAAATAAATGAAATCACATAATTCTTATGAATACTGCAAGACATTACAGTGGGAGATATAGTAAACAGTGAAATAGGACACAAATGAGAAGAAATACAGAAAGTATTAGCAAGTGAGGAAGGGAGACAAATTCTGCCTGCAGGTACATGCTTGAAGAGGAGAAAATAGTCAAACTGTCTTGAAAACGTCATTGTAATTTGAGCAGAGCCTTAAATGCATACGTCAAAAATGACAGCTATATTCACTAAAATCATAAATCAAATATATTGATCTTAATACAGATTATAAAAAAAAATCTTCTCTGGTACTGAGGAAGAAGCACGATCCTGCCGAGTGCCGTGACAGACTGACCCAGACAGAGAGACCCACATGCCGGCCTGAGGTGCATGGATTGATTCCGACTCAGGCCCATTGTGATGTCAACACGGTCTGAGGCTGGGGCCCATGTCTGGGTGCACAGCCCTGATTTAGCCAAGGTCTGTGTTGGTGTCCAAGCCTATATCAGCAAAGGCTGAAAGGATAGTACTCTACAGAGTAGGCCCTGCCCCCTCATTGGAGCTAGACTAGGGAGATCTGGTCTTGCCTCTCACCCACTGAAAGACTCTGGAGAGAGGGTCCTTCACCTCACCTGGGCAGCACAACAGAATTCACCCTGTTCACAGAGAAAACACAATCCTACCCGAGTGAACTCGCCCTAAATCGGGTAAGAATGCAAGCATAGTTTCGAGGACATTTTATCTGCCACGTGGTAGCGTGGGTAAGGAAGATGCCCTCCTATCCTCACCCCTCAACACCTGTAGCAGGTGGGGTACCTGACTCAACCCTCACCAGCTGCAGCTCCTGGGAGAAAGGGTTCTGTGCTTCACCTGGGCAGCCTAGCAGAGTTGACCTGTAGACAGGTGAGTAACTGAGCCAGCCCTGTGGGCATGGGTGTGAGGGAATATAGCTGGTACCACCTTCTTATTTGTGGTGTGAGGTGGAGGGGAGAAAAAGATGACCCCTTGCCGGCCCCTACTGCCTCCAGCTTGCAAGGGAGTTGACCCTCCACTTCACCAACAGCCAGGCTCTAGAAAGTGGGTCTTTCAGCTGTCTAGGAAGCAGAGCTGACCCTATGACCCTGTTAACCTAGGCACAGGTAAACCAGTCCCAGAACATGAGCGTGAGAGACATCTGTCTCTGCCCCTCTTCTACATGGTGGCATGGGTTGGGGAGAGATGCCCCTGCCCAGTTTCCGTCTACTCCCGAGGCGTGTGGGAAAGCTGGCCTTGAGGTCAAAGGAGCAGAAGAGCTGTTCCTGCTCTTACCAGCTGCGGTACTCGGGAAAGTAAGCCCTGCATCTTTCCTGGGCCACACAATGGAGCCAACACTGTTGGCGAAGAGCTTGAGCCGACCCCTAGGTTGTGAGTACGAAAGAGTTGCCCACTACTTGCCTGTCAGTGCGGAAGGGTGGGCAGGGGTGAGATCCCACCCCTTTACCTCTTACCCTTCAATATCTGTGACAGACATGGAAGCTGACCCTCCCTTTCCAGCTGCAGCACTCAGGAATGTAGGCCGCCTCCTCACCCAGACAGCACAGCAGAGCTGACCTTGCTGGCAGAGGCTTGTGTGACTAAACTTCAGGGTATGAGAGCGGAAGAGCTAGCCACATCCTCCCCATCTACCAGATGGTGGTGGTAGTGAGGGTGAGGGTGAGGGAAAGATGCCCTCCCCACTGCCCCTGCCTCCTATGATGATTGAGGGAGTTGATCCTTCCCTTATCAGCTGTAGTAGTGAAGAAAACAGCCCCTGCACCTCGCTTGGGCAGCCCCATAAAAGTGATATTGTTGATCTTCCCCAAGAACATGAGCATGAGAGATCTGGCCCCGCTCCTCATCTGCCATACGGTGATGTGGATGGGACAGGGATGCACCATCTCCATTCCTCACTGCCTGTGGCAGGTGTGAGAGCTGGCCCTGAGGTCATAGAAGCTAGAGACTCTTCCTGCCCCTTACCAGCTTCAGCACTCAGGAGAGGGTCCCTAGACCTCCCCTGGGTATGACAATGCAACTAACCCCGAGGATGTGAAAGCAGGAGAACTGGACACATACCTTCCTCCTAGGTGCAAGAGGTGAAATAGCCAGGGAAATGCTGGAGAGCTCACCCTGGCTCTGATGACAAGGGGGAGTTGGTGGGTGAACAACCGTGTAACTACTCAGGCCCAAAGTAAAGGTTATGACTTGACCCACTCCAACATCCATTATGATCTGCTGGAGCATGAGAAAGGGCTGGTACTAAAGACACAAAGCTACAGCATCTACATGATGCAACAACAGTATACTCAAGAGGAGTTCCAGAGAGGTTCCAGCATTGATAGTGCAGCCGAAACCAGAGGTCTTGAAATAGAACAAAGTCTCTTTGCAATGAACACTTGCACATAAAGATATCTGGATGCAAGGGTTTTATGTGTGACTCGTATCTCACACTGCAGCTTCCATGACAAGATTTTTCCTTTTTTTTTTTTTGATCTTTTAAATTTTAGTTTGTGTGTGTGGGGAGGAGGTGGAAAGGACAGAGAATGGATATGAAAGGATAGGAAATAAATGGGATTGATATATAAAACTGGGATTGAGAGATACAAATAATAAATAACAAGAAAGTTTAATTTTCTTTCTTATTTCTTCCTTGATCCAGGGGTGATTCAGTAGTTGACTGTTCAGCTTCCATGAGTTTGTTGGCTTCCTGGGCGTAGCATTGTTGTTAAATTTTAAAAACTTTTCTAAGATTTATGAATCAAGAGTACTTTGAGAACATAATGAAGAAAACACATATATAGAGAATATCTAAATATGAAAAAAGCTTGACTAGCAATTATTCATGTATCCATGTAAGAGAAGTTTTTAGTCTCCTAATACGGATCAATCTCTGCTTTGTGTGCAGTGGGGGTTTTCTGAGTAGATTCATGATACATATAGACATTTTTATAACTAAGGTTATGGTATGCTGATGCTATACCTAATGATAACATTTGGCTGTGAGGTCCTAAGGTTAACAAAACTAAACAGTGACAGAATCAGCATTTTGAATACAATTTGCAAACCGGGACTGTTTATTCGTTTCCTGGCAGCCAAGACCTGAATAAACACAGAGAAACTATATTAACAACACTGTCAATAGCTTAGGTGTATTATTAACTAGTTTGTACATCTTAAATTAACCCTTTTCTATTATTCTGTGTATCATCACGAGGCCGTGGCCTACCAGTAAGGTTCTGGCATCTTTCTTCTTTGGCAGCTACAAGGCATTCATCCCTTTAACTCTGCCTACTCTCTCTACATATTTTTGTTTGGATTTTATGCCTGAGTTTATTCTGCCCTGCCATAGGTCAAAGCAGTTTCTTTATTAACCAATGATAATAAAACATATTCAGAGTATACAAAGGAATATCCTTCATCAACAATTATTAGTTATGTAATTAATGGGCAGATACCAATAGTTGTCCTAAGTTGGAATATTTTAGAAACATTGTGGGAAATCATATTAACAAATGCAACAAAAACTTTTGATGTGTTGTATATTTATTTTTGTGTATGTATTTGAATGAGTGTGTATGTATGTGGTATGAATCAGTCCACTTAAATGTTAAATATGAACTTAAGAAAAATCTGGGAAATGTTTAGCTTCAGAAATTTTGTCATGAATATAGTGATGAGTTCTCTCCGGGCATTTCCCAAGGATGTGAATCTCATTTCTTCCTCTAAAACGGAAGTTGCCATCAGATGTGTGCATAAATGTATATCTCACTAGACCTACCTTTGTCCACAGGGAAAAGTATCTTATGGTTAAATTGTTTCCCTAATCTGATGTGAACCTGTAAACCCCTACATTTGCAGTAAATATGTGGAACCATTCCAGGAACTTAATGCTTATTAGAATTGGCCACATCTCTGCTTAACAATGAGCAACTTCTGTGAGATTCTCTCTAATTGTTGCATTGCTCCGAGATGTGCTTGAGACAGGCAATCCTTTGTACTCTGGCATTGAAGCAGGGATGTGAACAGTCAGAGAAAACAACAGTTTCACTCAAGGTGCTTTTTGAAGGTATTCTGTCCTGACTACCCACCCCATCACAGTGCTGAAACCACAGTTGTCAGTACCTGAATGCCTGCTCAGATCAATGGATTGTTTTCCTCTCCGGCATTTGTCCTTTCAATAGCAACAACCAAGTATGGAGAAACGGTAATCCAGGGGCCATCATGAACAAACTTACATGATGACAAAAAGTTTACTTTCTTGCTGCAGGATTTCTAATATTTTCAAGACCAAATAAAATGACTTCCACATGAGTGTAAAATGACTAAGAAAATGTTGACATGGGAAACATTTTTAATGCAGAATAACGAAATTTGCTGCTGGGCAAAGAAGAGAAGGCAGTACAGTGTGCTGTGGGAGTAAGAAATCACAAAAGACAATGTGCAAATTACATTCTGGAGAAATGAAGAATAATCAAAGTTTTACATTGACTTTTAGACTTAGAAAACCTTGCCATTTCCAGTGCTGATATTAAAGCACATTTGCTTTCAAATCCAGAAAAATATACATGTTTTTCATATGTGAAGAAACAAATGATATACTCTAGGTATGGGGGAAAAGTCTAAAACTCACCTTTTAAAATTTATTCATGATTAAATTTAATGGTATGTGTGGTGGATTGTAAAAAAATTGCTCAAAGGGAGTGGCATGATTGGAAGGTGTGGTCTTGGTGGAGTGTGTGTGGTTTCCTTAGAGGAAGTATGCCACTTTGTAGGTGGGCTTTGAGGTCACATATATGCTCAATATACCTCCCCACATCACAGTCAACATACTGTTGCCTACAAGTTATAGCTCTCCAGTATCATGCCAGCCGGTATGTCACATGTTTAGCTATGAAGATAATGGACTGAACCTCAGAAACTGTAAGTCACAGCATCAATTAAAGATTTCCTTTATAAGAGTTGGTGTGATCATGGTATTTCTTCACAGGAATAAAAATTCTAATTAAGACAGAAGTTGGTATCAGTGACTGGGCTATTGCTGTGGTAGGCAGGACTTCGGAGAAATGTAGATTTTGGTACTTTGGTCTAGGAAAACAGTGGAATGCTTTAATCACTACCTGATGGGCCATACAAGTAGAAGCATGGAAACAACAGTGTTGATAATGATTTGATCTATCCAGGGCTTCACAAGAGGTTTCAAAAGGAGAAGAATTTTAGTGTGTTGCCTAGAGATTGTTCTTGTGGTATTTTGGTGAAGATTGTGGCAGCTCTTTGCCCTTGTCTGAGGAGCCTGCCTTAGGCTAAATTGAAGAGCTTGGATTAAGTCCTGTGAAAGAGGAAATCTTAAAACAGCCTAGTACAGACTATTGTATAGTTCTTAGCGATAACTCTAATGAAGATTTATAATGAAACGTAGCAAGTAGAACAAATAAAAACACAAAATATTCAGACTGAGAAAAGAGGCACCAGGAAGTGGAAGAGAACTAAACCCTTTGTTCAACAAGATGAACAGATTAAAATTTGCAATAAAGGGAGTGGTGACCTCAGGGCAAGATCCCAACGAGCTAAATTTCCAATTTGTGAAAAGGAACTAATGAAAAGCATATAGCCTGGTATCAGGAGTGTCCTTGCATGGAGGCCTAAATAGGACATTTCATAAAGCTAAAACCTATAAAGTTAAAACCTTGGAGACCCTAAGATGTTAGAGATGCCAGAACTGTGGGAAACCTGCTGAGGAAAAGCTGCTAACAGGGGATGGAACCATTCCAATAAAGAGAAGTGTGTTTCAGTCAACACAGCTGAAAAGAATTGGATAGCTGAAGAGCACTTTGGTGTCAGATATGGAGACGCAGAGTTTGGAGTTTGTCAGCTCATTTTTCTGTCTTGCTTTGGTCAGTATGTCCTCACTGTTCTCCCTTCCCTATGTTTTGGAATAGTATGTATATCCTGTGACATTATATGTTTGAAGATTGATTTTGATTTTATAGATTATTACAGTGAAGAGATTACATGAATCTCAGAAGACACTTTGAATTATACTTTTAAATAGGTTTATTACTGTTCTAGACTATGGGAACTTTTGAAGGTGGACTGAAGGCATTTTTTGCACTTTGATATGGCTATAAGCCATTGGGGATCAGGGAATAGAATGAAGTGGTTTGAAGGAAAATGGCCCCCAAAGAGTATAGCACTCTTATAATGTGTGGTCTTGTTGGAGAAAGTGGGTCACGGTAGAGGCAGCTTTGGAGATCTCATATATGCTCAAGATATTGCCCAAAGACTTCGTCCACTTCCTGTTGCCTGACAGTCGAACTGTAAAGACTCTCAGTTCCTTGCTCAGCACCCTATCTTCCTGTGTACCACCACGTCACATCATGATGACTATGGACAAAACCTCTGAAAATTTAAAACACTATAATTAAATGTTTTTCCTGATAACTGTGACCATGGTCATGGTGGCTCTTCACAGCAATAGGAACCTTATGACAATATATCAATAAAATGATATTTATAAATTTTCATTTAGATTTCCTATATATAAAATATGTAAGTTTTCTAGAGTTTATCACTAATCAATAGATAAGAAGCAAATGTATGAAAAACCACTTAATAATATGTTGTCATATGAAAATTTAAGATATTGTAAAGTCAGTAATTAAAAACAATAAATATTTATTAGAGGACCAATTTTCTGAGGATCAATTTTCTATTTTTTTTTCTCCATGGTTATTTGGTATCATACCATGGACTGAACTGAATAGAATTACCACTCTACAGATATGTGCTGTTATACTAAAAATTTATACCTATATTTAATATGAAATTGCTAATCTAAGACATAAATATCAATGTAATATAATATCTATGTACAAATTATACAATGTTGTGTTTCATACATTTTACAAAAATATTCAATTACAAAGCTTTTGGCATTTAAAAAAATCAAGCATTATTATTTATTATTATGCATATATTATATGCATATATATAGGCTATTTCTATACACTGTTATTTTGGTTGGTTTAATAAAGAAGCTGACTAGCCTATAGCTAGGCAGAATACTATTAGGCAGGAGAACCAGACTAAAGGGACATAGGGAAGAAGAAGGGCACGATTGAGAATTGCCAGGAGATGCAGAGAGCAGGAGGTGAACTTATCATTCTGAGAAAAGTTACCTAGTCATGGAGTTGAGCACAGATAAGATTTATGGGTTAATTTAACTCTTATGAGCTAGCCATTGACAAGTTTAAGCTATGACTAAGCAGTGGTACAGACGTAAAAACACCATCTACACACACACACACACACACACACACACATATTCACAGAGTGAGATAAACACATACTGTATAAATACACACACACACACACACACACACACATACACCAACAGGTTGCAAATCACTGTCTTAACCCCTTCGTGCATTACTTTGCATTTGTTCCTATTGAAGGTGGTGACTTATGACAAGTCTTAAAATGGACGTTAGTCTGAGAAATACTGCATGATTGAAAGTACCAGATCCCCCAGCAAAATGTTCTCTCATTCTTTCTCATAAAAATGCAGAAACTTAAAAAAGATCAGGCTTTATAATCAACCTTAAATCCTTCATGTCAAATTTACATCCCATAATTAGGCATTTTTAAAAATTCTCTTCTGTCTTGTGAAGGCAGATTTTCATAATGAATATATTCTCTGCATGAGAAGTAGAAACTTAGAAATAAACTTTAATACTTTTGACTCACTGGATGTGGTGATTTGTTAAAAAATATAAAAGAAAACAAAGAAAAGAAGAAAATACAGCTAAAGGGAATGATACTATTAGAAGGTACTATTGAAGTAGAGGCATGCAATCTTGTTGCAAGAAATATATTACTATAAAGGTGGGTTTTGAGGTCTCATATATGCTAAAGGCATGCCAAGTGAGACCACTTCGTGTTGTGAGCCACCCAAATTAAATGTTTTTCCTGTGTAAGAGTTGCAGTAGTCATGGAATGTCCTCACAGCAATATAGACCCTAACTAAGATACTGGAATTTTGTAAAGACACACAAAAAAAGCCTTTGTGTGTCTTCCAGCTTCAAAAAAAATCTTTTGAACTCTTCATAACTGAATTTCAGTTATGTGCAATCTTGTCCTCAGTATATCAGTATATTGACCACCTACAACTTCCCTTTTCCAATATGTAAAGTTCTAGAAAACCCTAACCAACATTCTTTCTCAGGAAACTATCAGAACAGTAAACATTACCCATAAATATCATTTCTAATAGTAATTTATTTCCCTTTTCCAAATTGTATTGTAATTAGTTTTTAAGTCTTATTAATATTATAGCTGAAGTAATTGATGTTCTTTAAATTTTTCTGTGTTATATATTTGGATCGCATTATATTGGTTGTAGAAATTTGCAGGCTGCTTTGCATGACAATTACAACAAGTTAGTGAACTTTATAATGTACCTGAAAATGAATATGACATTTATGGTAAAATTGTAAATATTTCTGCATATGAATTTATATTTTTCTGTATTTCTCAGAAGTCAGAAAAGTGGCATTAGCAATTTTCTATAATATGCATTAAATATAAAATAAATGTCATTCTAGTTACATTACCAATTTATGTAAGCAATAATGAAACATAAAACAACAGGTTGTAGAACTGGATAAACGTGGATGATGATATTCCTACATACTAATACAGCTGCTAAGAGAAATAATTGATATATTAGAAAATCAAGTTGTTGGTCAATCCACATAAAAACTTAGGACTTTAAAGGCAGTTAAGCAGTCGCACAAACCAAAAAAGATTATATTCCCGGAAAGAGTCAGATAAAAGGATAGAATGTGTGACTACTCAATGTTTTAAGTAAAACCGTGCTAATAGTTCACTGTGACTTAGTGGTTATTAATGTGCATAAAGTACAAAGATTGTTGAGTCTAATTTATTAAGACACTGTGTAAGATATTAGGTTACAAAAGCACATATTCTACAATACCCTTTGTTTAGTTTACTTTTAAAATAAAGTCATGTGCTAAGAGTTTGTACCTACTATGCTTAGATGCAGCATTCATATTGTGTACAATGTACAAACAATGTTTAGATATTTGCTAGAATTTGATAATTAGTTTTTTGACCTGAAGACAATTTGTTGATTATATAAAAGTCTCAGAATATGGTTGAAGTCAGTCTCTTTGTTTTGCACCTGGGAATATCTGTCTGGCAGACAAAAGGAAACTAACATAGAACAAAGAGAATGGTTAAATAACTTGATACACACAGTGACTGAAAAGTAGGTTGGTGTTATGACAGAATACAGTGTACTGGGAAGAATGTATTTCAGAGAATAAGTTGATAATCATAGAACGCTTTAAATACCTTAGAGATAATGAGAAATTAATGAAGAATAAAGGAGTGAGGATAATAACCACAATATGAGTTTAAGACAAAAAGAGAAATCATGCTCTTTACTGGAGTCTAGGGTAAAATAAATACGAAAAGAAACCAGTTAAGAAATTGAAATACACAATCATGTCAAAATCATGCCATGAAACACAAGGCACAATGTACTATCTCTAGTTATTGGTACGGAAACCACCAAAGAACTCCAGAACAACATTCAATTCGATATGGCTCTTGCCTTTGGTTATCAACCATGGCTACATAAGAGCCCATTGCTAAAGACACTAGAAACTTTGGCTGTTAGACACAGAAGCACCAATTTTAAAACAGCAAGTTAAGCTCCAACTACTTTTCACGGGGTAACTCACTGCTTGATGTTTGGATTTGAGACTTCCTCCAAAGGGTGTTTTATAAATGATACTTGGTACTTTAATCTTTTATAAAATTTTATAAAGGACAGAGATCCTAAGTAGAAGAATGTGTTATTTTGTTTGTTTGTTTTTCTAAGTGGGTGTGCTAGCAAAGTCCCTTCTTTATATTTAGGCTTATACAAATAGAGATAGGCTGCTTGTTCAGGGTAATTTCTTTCTGCAGTAGAAAGCAGTCGTTGAAAAATACATACCTCATCAGAGTGCTAAGAATGAGTTCTTATGATAGATGGGACATCTGTATTATCCTGTTAAACATCATGGAGTTTGAGGAAGAATCACAGAAGATAAGGCAGGAAAAATATGAAAGTTAGAGTATGGGGCAACAGTCTGTGAAATTCAGTCTTGTAGATATAACATGGTTATTGTACATACAACTTCAAAGTACCTATAATTATCTGCAGTAAATATACCTAAGAGCAAACTGCTTAATTCCTCTCTGGATTGGGTAGGTGATTTGCAGGACCCACCTCATCTGATAAGCTATTGTCAGTGGCAGTACTGAAGGAAAGAGAATCATTTTTTTTTATCACAAACCATTTAATCTTTACTAACTTAACATATTTTGTATGCTACAGAGTACATATTATTAATATATAAACTGTTGAGAATCATTCTTTATTGAGAATATGACAATGAATACTTCCCTATACTCCAGTGAATGGCCTATGAACAATGCACATGTAGATTGCCATCACAAAATGTATTAAATTATATTTTCTAGAACTTCTGTATAGCATTACTTTGCTTGGGCTCTTTTATTCTTACTGGTTTTTTTCCTTATATATTATTAGTTTCTGGTTTGTGCTCTTATGAGATTTTGAGTGTGTGTGTATGTTTCCTTTTTTATTATTTTTATGATTATTGTTTATTGTTTGCTTTCAACAGAGAAAGAAAAAGAGTATGGAGATTGGTGGTTTGAGGGGCAGCTAACATGGAATGATGTAGGAGCAGCTGCGGAGGGAAGAATTTGACCAGAATATATTGTATGAATTTTTTCAATAAAAATAAAAGTTGTTGTTGACAATCTGGTCACCAGGCAGAGGCGACTCCTCCCTGCAGAGCTCTCCTGAATCCCGTCCCAGCCTTCATCCAGGTACACCTTCCTCTCTTCCCCCCCTCCCCTCTGGAGACACAAGGTCTCCCCAGAGCTGCTCCCTTGCACGCTGGGCCTGGACTGTAGGCTCAGTCCAGCAGGGGCAGCTCCGGTGCTTTGAGAGCCTGCCTGAGGACAGGCAAACCCTGTCTCAGCTCAATCACATTCCTGGCCAGCAAGAGAGAGTGAACTTCTAGCAGACTTCCATTGGAGGAGGGGTGAGTTTTCTCCTGGCCAGAGGGCTTTCTCTAGGAGGAATTCAGCCTTTCCCCACCCCACTCGACAATCTGGTCACCAGGCAGAGGCGACTCCTCCCTGCAGAGCTCTCCTGAATCCCGTCCCAGCCTTTATCCAGGTACACCTTCCTCTCTTCCCCCCTTCCCTCTGGGGCCACAAGATCTCCCCAGAGCAACTCCCTTGCTCGCTGGGCCTGGGTTGTGAGTGCAACCCAGTAGTACGGAGTGCCTGTGTTTCAATAGACTGCCTGAGGAAAGGTAGGCCTTCTGTCAGTGAATTCCCTGCCCAACAAGGGAACCTGACCTGGTACTAGAAGATCCAGTAGAGAGCATTTGAAGGAAGAGATGGGCAGACGCCAAGGCAAGAACTCCTCCAACAATCTAAAAAACAACATGAAATCACCAGAACTCAATGACCCTATAATAGAAGGACTTGAACCTCTTAATTCAGAAGAAGCGGAAAAAAATACCATTATGAAAGCAATAGAGTCCCTTAAACAGGATATGAATAACTCCCTTAAAGAACTGGATGAGAAGTATAACAAAAAGATTGAAGAAATGAGTAAAGAAATGGATGAAAAATATAAAAAAAATCGAAGAAATGAGTAAATCCATGAATGATATACTGGGAAACCAAGAAAAAAACAATCAAACAGGTAATGGAAACAGTTCAAGAATTGAAAACTGAAATGGATGCAATGAAGAAAACACAAAACAAGGGCCGGCTGGATATGGAAAATCTAGGTAAACGAACAGAGACTACAGAATCAAGCATAACCAATAGGATACAAAAGATGGAAGAACGAATCTCAGAGTCTGAAGATACCATAGAGAAAATAAATGCTCTGATCAAAGAAAACAGCAAATCCAACAAATTCTCATCACAAAACATTCAAGAAATCTGGGACACAATAAAAAAGCCAAATCTAAGAATAATAGGGATTGAAGAAGGAGAAGAACTGCAGATCAAAGGACCAGAAAATATATTCAATAAATTATAGAAGAAAACTTTCCCAATCTAAAGAATGATATCCCTATGAAGGTTCAAGAAGCATACAGAACACCGAATAGGCTTGATCAAAAAAAAAACATCCCCTCGCCATATAATAATCAAAACACAAAACATACAGATTAAAGAAAGAATATTAAGAGCTGCAAAGGAAAAAGGGCAAGTAACTTATAAAGGTAAACCTATCAGACTTACACCGGACTTCTCTATGGAAACCATGAAAGCCAGAAGGTCCTGGATAGAGGTACTGCAGAAACTAAGAGACCATGGATGCAAGCCCAGACTACTATACCCAGCCAAGCTATCATTCACTATCAATGGAGAAAACAAAATATTCCAGGATAAGAACAAATTTAAACAATTCGCAGCCACAAACCCAGCCTTACAGAAAGTAATAGAAGGAAAATCGCAGCCCAAGGAGTCCAACATTGCCAGCACTGCTTACAATAACTCAGACATCTAGCGACCCTTCACGAGCTTAACTCAAAGAAGGGACACATACAAACTCTATTAATCAAACAAACAAAAAATAATAATAACCGGAGTCAACAACCACTGGTCATTAATATCACTTAATATTAATGGACTCAATTCACCTATAAAAAGGCACAGACTAAGAGACTGGATACGAAAACAGGATCCAACATTCTGCTGTTTACAAGAAACACACCTCAACCACAAAGACAGACATTTACTCAGAGTAAAGGGTTGGGAAAAGGTTTTTCAAGCAAACGGACCTAAGAAACAAGCAGGTGTGGCCATTCTAATCTCCAACAAAATTGACTTCAAACTAAAATCAATCAGAAGAGATGGAGATGGACATTTTATACTCATAACAGGAACAATTCATCAGGAGGAAGTCTCAATCCTGAATATCTATGCCCCTAATATAAAGCCTCCTACTTATGTAAAAGAAACACTTCTAGAACTCAAGGCAGTCATCAAACCACACACACTAATAGTAGGAGACTTCAACACTCCTCTCTCACCAATGGACAGGTCAATCAGACAGAAACCTAACAGAGAAATAAGAGAATTATTGGAGGTATTGAATCAAATGGACTTAACAGACATCTATAGAACATTCCACCCAAATAGGAAAGAATATACCTTCTTCTCTGCAGCTCATGGAACCTTCTCGAAAATTGACCACATACTGAGTAACAAAGCAAACTTCCACAGATACAAAAAAATATTAGTAACCACCTGTGTCTTGTCAAACCACCATGGATTAAAGTTAGAATTCAAGAACAGTGCTACCCCCAGGAAGCCATCAAATTCATGGAAGTTGAACAGTCAACTACTGAATCACCCCTGGGTCAAGGAAGAAATAAAAAAAGAAATTAAAGTCTTCCTTGAATTTAATGAAAATACAGACACAACATACTCAAACCTATGGGACACTATGAAAGTAGTGCTAAGAGGAAAGTTCATAGCACTAAGTGCCCAATTAAAGAAAACGGAGAAAGCACACATTGGAGACTTAGCAGCACACTTGAAAGCTCTCGAAAAAAAAGAAGCTGATTCACCCAGGAGGAGTAGAAGACTGGAAATAATCAAACTGAGGGCTGAAATCAACAAAATAGAAACACAGAAAACAATCCAAAGAGTCAATGAATCAAAAAGCTGGTTCTTGGAGAAAATCAACAAGATCGACAAACCCCTATCCAAATTAATCAAACGGCAGAGAGAGAACATGCAAATTAATAAGATCAGAAATGAAAAGGGGGACATAACCACAGACACAGAGGAAATTCAGAGAATCATTAGATCTTACTACGAAAATTTATATGCCACAAAGTTGGAAAATGTAAAAGAAATGGACATTTTTTTAGATAAGTACCATATACCAAAGTTGAGCCAAGAACAGGTGAGCAATCTAAATAGACCTGTCAGTCATGAAGAATTAGAAGCTGTTATTAAAAATCTCCCCACCAAAAAAAGCCCAGGACTAGATGGTTTCAATGCAGAATTCTAGCGGAACTTCCAGGAAGAGCTAATACCTATACTCCTTAATGTATTTCACAATATAGAATCAGAAGAATCACTGCCAAACTCTTTTTATGAAGCTACAGTTACCCTGATACCAAAACCACACAAAGACACAACCAGGAAAGAGAATTACAGACCAATATCACTCATGAACATTGACGCAAAAATACTCAACAAAATACTGGCAAACCGAATCCAAGAATACATTAGAAAAATTATCCTTTATGATCAAGTGGGCTTCATCCCAGAGATGCAGGGTTGGTTCAACATACACAAATCTATCAATGTAATCCATCATATAAATAAACTGAAAGATAAAAACCATATGATCATTTCATTGGATGCTGAAAAAGCATTTGACAAAATTCAACACCCATTTATGATAAAGGTGTTGGAGAGACTAGGGATACAAGGATCATACCTAAATATAATAAAAGCAATATACAGCAAGCCGTCAGCTAACATCAAATTGAATGGAGAGAAACTCAAAGCCTTTCCACTAAAATCAGGAACACGACAAGGCTGTCCACTCTCACCATTCCTCTTCAATATAGTGCTTGAAGTTCTAGCAATAGCAATAAGACAACATAAGGGGATCAAGGGGATTCGAATTGGAAAAGATGAAGTTAAACTTTCGTTTATGATATGATATGATAGTGTACATCAGCGACCCCAAAAACTCTACCAAAGAACTCCTACAGTTGATAAACACCTTTAGTAATGTGGCAGGATACAAGATCAACTCCAAAAAATCGGTAGCCCTCCTATACACAAAGGATAAAGAAGCAGAGAGGGAAATCAGAGAAACATCACCTTTCATGATAGCCACAAATAGCATAAAATATCTTGGGGTAACTCTAACCAAGGAAGTGAAAGACCTATTTGACAAGAACTTTAAGTCTTTGAAGAAAGAAATTGAGGAGGATACCAGAAAATGGAAAGACCTTCCCTGCTCTTGGATTGGGAGAATCAACATAGTAAAAATGGCAATTCTACCAAAAGCAATCTATAGATTCAATGCAATTCCCATCAAAATTCCATCAAACTTCTTCACAGACCTTGAGAGAACAATAATCAAGTTTATATGGCAAAACAAAAACCCAGGATAGCCAAAACAATCTTATACAATAAAGGAACCTCTGGAGGCATTACCATCCCTGACTTCAAACTCTATTACAGAGCAACAGTATTGAAAACAGCTTGGTATTGGCATAACAGAGAAGTCGACCTATGGAATCGAATAGAAGACCCGGGTATTAACCAATAAACTTATGAACACCTGATTTTTGACAAGGGAGCTAAAGCTATACAATGGAAGAAAGATAGCATCTTTAACAAATGGTGCTGGCATAACTGGATGTCAACCTGTAGAAGAATGAAAATAGATCCATATCTATCACCATGCACAAAACTCAGGTCCAAATGAATAAAAGACATCAACATTAATCTGACCACTTTGAACCTGTTAGAGGAGAAAGTGGGAAGTAGTCTACAAGATATAGGCACAGGAGACCACTTCCTAAGCAGAACCCCAGGAGCGCAGACAATAAGAGAAACAATAAATAAATGTGACCTACTGAAACTGAGAAGCTTCTGTAAAGCAAAGGACACTGTCAGTAAGACAAAAAGGCTACCTTCTGACTGGGAAAAAATCTTCACAAACCCTTCAACAGATAAAGGTCTGATCTCCAAAATATACAAAGAACTCAAGAAACTAGACACTAAAACTCTAATTAACCCAATTAAAAAATGGGGTACTGAACTTAACAGAGAATTCACCACAGATGAACTTCGAATGGCTAAAAAGCACTTAAGGTCATGCTCAACCTCCTTAGCGATCAGGGAAATGCAAATCAAAACAAGGTGTAAGATATCATCTTACACCTGTCAGAATAGCCAAACTCAAAAACACCAATGATAGCCTATGCTGGAGAGGATGTGGAATGAGGGGAACACTCATCCATTGTTGGTGGGAATGCAAACTTGTGCAGCCACTGTGGAAATCAGTGTGGCGGTTTCTCAGGAAACTGGGAGTCAACCTCCCTCAGGACCCAGCAATTCCACTCTTGGGAATATACCCTAGAGACTCCCTAACATACTACAAAAGCATTTGTTCTACTATGTTCATAGCAGCACTATTTGTAATAGCCAGAACCTGGAAACAGCCTAGGTGCCCCTCAATAGAAGAATGGTTAAAAAAGGTGTGGAACATATACATATTAGAGTTTTACTCAGCGGTAAAAAACAATGACATCTTGAATTTTGCATGCAAATGGATGGACATAGAAAACGCTTTACTGAGTGAGGTAAGCCAGACCCAAAAAGAGGAACACGGTATGTATTCACTCATAAGTGGATTCTAACCATAATTAAAGGTCTTTGAGCCTATTATTCGTGATCCTAGAGAAGCTAAATAAGAAGATGAACCTGATGAAGATTATTTAGCTATCCGCCAGGAGGTAGGAAATAGACAAGAGTCCCAGGTAACCTCGGGTGCATGGGGGGGTGGGAGGGTTGTCGGAAAGGGAGAGGGTTAGAGAGAAGGGAGTAGGGGAGGATTGGGGAAACATCGGGGGACTGGGATGGGGGGGTGTAACATGAGGGCCAACTCGTTGGGGTTTCTGTCCCGCCCAGTACCCCAACAAGCCAGCAAGCCCCAAGGAAAATCACACACAAGACTCCATAAGATTATAAACTGATTGGCTCATTAGGTCAGGCTTCTTATTAGTTCTTATAACCTATCTTAACCCATTATTCTGATCTATTTTAGCCACACAGGCTCAGTACCTTTCTCAGTGTGACAGCTTACATGTTGCCTCTTCGGTGGTCTGGACAGGAATGCTGAGGGAGCTCTGCTTCCAGAATACTCCCAGTCTCTTTGCTCCACCCCTACTTCCTGTCTGGCTTTCCCGCCTATACTGCCTGCCTGGCCAATCAGCGTTTTATTAAAATATGATTGACAGAATACAGATAATTCTCCCGCACCATTTCCCTCTTTTTTTTTTTTTTTTAAAAAAAACAAAGGAAAATACCCATAATCCATTTGTTGGGAATGTGGGCGTAGTATTTCAGGCTACTTCCTGCTGGTTGGGGGCGCTGATAGTCTTAAGGGGACCTAAAGAAAATTTAGAATTATCATCAAGTCCTGACTGGAGTATCCTGTGAGTCTTGATCATCTCAGGCAGCAGTCTTGAACCTGTTCTGGATGAAGAACTCAGACATCTGGGCCATCTGTTCCTGTCGGAGATTTCTCAGGTGGCCTTCCTTGATCATACTGGATTTTTCTTAACTCAGAATAAATCCAAAGCCTCTCGTTTTCTCTGGAAACAAAAACAAAATCTCTTCTCCAAAGTAACATACCTTTTGACTTCAGTTTTGAAGCCAAGGTATTTTCAAAATATCTATATTGGATTAATTCAGCAGCATTTATAAACAAAAGTCTTTTAGCAGCTGTTGCTCCTTCCTCAGCATTCAAACAATTCAAAGAGAGCATAATAACATACGGTATCAAGATTCTCTGTGTATTTTCCATCTTTATTTTAACTTCTATTTCTTTTATTTTTACTTTTACTTTTTGAGACAGGTTCTCTGTATATCTTTGTCCTGGAATAACTCTGTAGACCAGGCTGTCTTTGAACTCACAGAGATCCTCCTGTCTCTGCCTCCCCAGTGCTGGGATTAAAGGTGTATGCTACCACACCTTGAACTCACAGAGATCTGTCTCTGCCTCCCAGGCATTGGGATTAAAGGCGTGTACTACCACACCTTGAGGTCACAGAGGTCAATCTACCTCTACCCCTTGAAGTCACAGAGGTCAATATGCCTCTGCCTCCCAGGCATTGGGATTAAAGGTGTGTACCACCACACCCAACTACTCTCTTTCTTTCCTTTTAACTTTAAGAACTTTAACTTTTAGCCTGCATATACACACTGTAAACCATTTAGAGGTTTTCTTCATCTTTGAATCTCTCTTTACTGTTTATCTCTCTTTTTCTGACCACATGAGCCTTTAATTTACAAAGCAATATGGGAAGCCGTGGCTTTGACAGCTAGATCCAGCTCATTCCTTAGCTTTCCAGACTCATAGCTGAGATACCAGCCACAGCTGTGTTCACTGCCACAACTCTGTCGTGTTTCAAGGTCCTTGCTAGCAAGCAAGCTGCATCATTCTGCTCACAGACCACACTCAGTCGGACTGCCTGCCTGCAAGAGTCAGAGTTTGTCCTGGCAGGACAGCCCAGAAAGCCGGCACTTCAAAACAGCACAGCTTTTTTCCTGCTACGACCGAAAAGCATGCGCTCAGCTCTCCACCAACAGCATCCAAGTGTTTCGTGGCAGGACCTCCCAATGAGCTGCAAGGTTTTGCAGCCAAGGCTGAGTCAAGAAGCCTCTCCTAGATGAGAGCACTTGCCCGCCTCTAGCAAGCAGAGCAGAACCGAAAAACTGCTGCCACCAAGAAAACATACCCCACTCTACTCTTTCCCAAACTCTCCCAGGCCTTCCGTGGACTCACCTATCCACGTCTGGGCGCCATATGTAACATGAGGGCCAGCTCGTTGGGGTTTCTGTCCCGCCCAGTACCCCAACAAGCCAGCAAGCCCCAAGGAAAATCACACACAAGACTCCATAAGATTATAAACTGATTGGCTCATTAGGTCAGGCTTCTTATTAGTTCTTATAACCTATCTTAACCCATTATTCTGATCTATTTTAGCCACACAGGCTCAGTACCTTTCTCAGTGTGACAGCTTACATGTTGCCTCTTCGGTGGTCTGGACAGGAATGCTGAGGGAGCTCTGCTTCCAGAATACTCCCAGTCTCTTTGCTCCACCCCTACTTCCTGTCTGGCTTTCCCGCCTATACTGCCTGCCTGGCCAATCAGCGTTTTATTAAAATATGATTGACAGAATACAGATAATTCTCCCGCACCAGGGGGGAGGGAGGAAGGATGGATATGGGATCAGGTAAGTATATACCTCAACTAAGGGAATCATTTTAGGGTTTACAAGAGACTTGATTATAAAGGGGATCCCCGGTCCAAGGAGAGATCCCCAGATGGTTCTCTGGACAGAGGAGAGGGTGCCTGAACCGGCCTTGGCCCACAACCATACTGATGAATATTTTACATGTCCCCATAGAAGCCTCATCTGGCGATGGATGGAGATGGAGGTGGAGAACCACGTTGGAACACTGGACCTAGCTCCCTAGGTCCAAATGAGAGGCAGAAGGAAAGAGAATGTGAGCAAAGAAAGCAAGGGCACAGGAAACCTTCATCCGACGTTGGATGGCAATACAGATGGAGACCCATATTGGAACACCGAACTGAGCACTCCACGGTCCAAATGAGGAGCAGAAGGATGAAGAAAATAAAAAAAGTAATCAGGACTGCGAGGGATGCGAGCACCCACTGATACAAGGGGACTGATATAATGAGAGTTCACCAAGGCCGGTTGGACTGGGACTGAAGGAGGACGTGATCCAACCAGATTCTCTGAATGTGGCTGTCCCGGAGCCTTTTTGTAAAGCCATTGACAATGACACTGGGACTTGCTTCCTCTGCATATACTGGATTTTGGCGCTCCAGTCTGTTTGGACTCTCACCTTCCCTGGACCTGGAGGGAGGGGGGAGGAACTTGAACTTCCCACAGGGCAGGAAACCCTAACTGCTCTAGGGGATGGAGAGGGAGGAGGAGAGGGAGTGGGGAGAGTGGGAGGGTGTTGGGAGGAGGGGCTGAAATGGAAACTTTTATAATTTAATAAAAAAAAGAAAAATAAACAAAACAACAACAACAAAAAAATAAAAATTGTTCAAAATGACAATGAAAAATGCAAATTACATATAGATGTACTTATGAAACATAAGTACCCTCTTTGACAAAGATTTAAATTCATGAAGCCCAAGTTATATGACGTTTTTGTACCTTGAAGTTCCATAGTTAAAAAAAAAACCAACAACTGTTGGTTTACCCCCTGAACGCCCTTCATGGTATGTTTTTTTAATTTTAAAAATCTTGAACATTTTTGCTTTGTAATTATTTTCATTATTTTGAAATTAATTTGAAAATTAATTTCATTATTTTGACCACATAATTAATGTGTGGATATACATAATTAATTTTAAAGAATAATGAACAGTAAGGGAAAAGACTTTATAAAGTATTTATGATTATGAACTCTGGTATCATTGGAGAAAAGTGTCTGAAGATTTAACATCACTTGTCTTCATTTTCATTCAGTATTCATGCCATTGCACGTGCACAGCATCTAACAATGAATTTTAATGAATAATTGGAAATACGGATTCATATTCATTAAAAATGCATGGCTATGTTTGAATGGTATTAAAATCATCAACCACCCAGCTTAGCAGTGCATTGTTTATCAGATTTTCATCCATCGATCTCTTTAAAAATGCCTTATTAACATAACTGGAAAAATTGCTAAGCCTATGATTAAGTTTCTTTTAGATGGATTTAAACATTACTACACTAAATGCGAAACTTTCACAAAAATTTAACATGAACAAGATCTACTTCCTAAGAAACTATTTTAATTAAAATAGGAAAACATAAATACCTGTATAATCATCATCATTTATGATATGGAATAAGAATCTGCAATACTGATTAGAAGTCTGTGGAAAACTTGAGGAGTTTAAGGGCAGTTTATGTTAATCCCAAAGATGAGAGGAGAAAGACCACCCACTGACCCAAGTAATCATCGACAAATTAAAGCAACTTTTATATTCTTGTATATGGGCTCTCTCCTGCTAAGGTGGGTGTTTGAGAGGTCACATTGGATGTGAGGAAGTCAAGGCTTTTATAGCACAGGAGTAAGGGGCTTACAAAAAAGGGATTTGGTTGGCAAAGTATGCAGGATCACAGGAGCGGGACATAAGTATAACAAGTTAGGCGGAATGACCACCTGAACCAGACAGACGTGGTTGCAAGGTGAGCATAACAATATGGTTGCAAGGTGGTCATGACAACAAGTAGCCATAACAGACCATTAGAAACAATGGTAAGGTTTCAAGATGCTTATATAAAACTTTTGAAGCAAAGAAATGTTAGCCATTCCTGAAACAGGCAGCACAGGAATATTTGTCGTTAAGGTTACAGGAAGGGAATAGCCCAATCTTTGAAAAACAGAGTTTTATTTATAAACAGTAATGAACCTGGTATGACTTTACTATAAGGTGGTGGATTTTAAGTCTAAGATGGAATCATGGCAGTTCTACACTTACCTCAGCCTCTAACCTGGTTGATCACACATATATACATGATAGCTATATCATATACGTGCATATATATGCAATTACACAAGGGTGAAAAAATGAAATGACAATTACTTCAAAAATTTTTCTTGAATTTATAGAGCAAAAGTATTGAAGCATAATCATCAGTTCAGTCATGGATTAGCTAAGAAGTGTAAGTGAAACCCCAGTGAAACCATTAAACTGTATTACACCCTAGGTAGAAATAAAGGTTTATTGAGGATCAGACTGCTAAGGCTCTCTCTTGGGGTCGGGACACAGCTAGAAGCAAAATGGTGGAATGCAAATGGGTGGTTTTGCACTGTTGGGATAAACAGGGAAACTGATGCTCTTGACTGAGATAGCTGACCATCAGGGTTGGATTAAAGCAGCTTTACCAGATTTCTGAGGAGTGGTAAATTCAGGTTTCTACTTACCACAAAAGCAGTCCTTCTTCTTACCTGATCAGAGTCTTTCACTTTTGGGAATTGGCACCAGCACTCCCATTTTGTGGGAATCCATTTGTGCCTAACAAGAAGATGAAGGTATTCTTCCGCCATGATTTTTTAAAGTAACAATCAAATGTCTCTCCTACAGGTGCTTTCAACTAGCTTTACTATTGTACTGGCTTTCTGTATTTTTTTCTATTTATTTTTGTTTTTCTTTATGTATATGCCTGTTTTTATAGCTTGTTTGTTTGTCTATGTAACATACAGGCCCGGAGCTTGAGGAATGCAGTAGAGGCTGAGGAATTCTCTGGAATGGGAGTCACAGATGGTTGTGAGCCATATGTGTGCTGGGAATCAAAGCTCCGATGCTCTAGAATAGCAGCCAGTGCTCTTAATCACTGAAACACCTCTCCAACCCAGCCTTGGTTTTCTTGCTAAATCAATCTTTACAATATTTATGATGTACAATTAAATTATTCCTTGTTACCACTGTGTTAAAATGAAGACTTCTATCGAGGTAGATTGGAGATTTCTAGCGTTGGGGTCCAAATCCTGACCCAGACTGTGGAAAAACTGAAACCTGTGACAAGGTCTGAGAGGAATACCTTTAGCAGGGATAAATCCACTGGGGCAGGGATGTAGAAAAAGAAGTCAGATAAGACGGATAAAGATACTGTTTGCTTGAACTTTGCTTGCACTGTAATCTTTAGTAGCTAGCTACGATGATAGATAGATAGATAGATAGATAGATAGATAGATAGATAGATAGATAGATAGATAGATAGAATATTTGGAATTTTTTTTAAAAAGGCTCATTCCTGAATAGAACAGAGTCCTGTGTCTGACAGTAGCTAAAGTGGCTGAAGCTACCCTAGGTTTCTTCTATAATTTAACATGTGAGATGTACACGGTGTTTTATATTATTTTGTTTGGTCTTTTGTTTGTTTGTTTCATTTTGTTTCTGTTTTGTTTTTTCAAGACAGAGTTTCTTTATAGCTTTGGAGCCTGTTCTGGAACTAGCTCTTGTAGTCTGGGCTTACCTCGAACTCACAGAGATTCTCCTGCCTCTGCCTCTCGAGTGCTGGGATAAAAGGCTTGCACCACCTGGTAGGTGTTTGATATATTTTACAGTTTTGAATTGAATATTCAGAAACCTTCATTTTTATATGGCATTTTTAGTGTAGAATCCTCATGTGTGGGATTAGTACTTTCCTAAAGAAGCCTCCAGAGAGTATGCTAGGACTCCTGCTTGAATGAGAAGAAGCAATGAAAGTCCCATCTGTGGAACAATGCAGAGTTCTATCCAAAGCGTGGTGACATAGTCAATGTCAGCTGAAACCTCAAAAGTCAAGAAGTTATGAAATATTTATTTTTGGTTATGAGCTTTAACTATCTTAATTAATGCAGCTGTGTTTAAATAATCATCTCTTACACAGTGCTTTCCAATATCTATCCCTACACAACTACTGTGCAATTTTTTAGCTGTTTTGTTCAACAAATGTCCTTTTTAGCCAAAGTGTCCTCCAAAACAATGAAACCTCCTTCCATCTCATGTCTGTACACACACAGTATCATTCTATTGATCCTCCTACAATCCACGGCCATGGGCAGCTATGCTGCACACCATTTACTTTGTTTTCATAAACACAGATACGTTTTTCTGAACTTTCAGCAAAACAGTTCTAAACTAACTACACATATTATTTTACAAAGAAATAAAACTATTTTCCAAGAATATTATCCAATCCATGTAATTTTTCTCTGTTTTATGGTGCCTTTATACGGTAATTCTATCGCTTACAACTTCATCTCACAGACAAGATAACAAAGAAGTTAGAATGTCAAAGGAGCTGCTTTCAATTAAAGAGGGTTGACTCTATCTTATGTGGTCACTAATTTAATAAAAATTGATATCAATGGCAAAGGTATAAATAATATATTTTAGTTGATAAGTTCTCTGCATTTTCTACTAGACAATATTGAGGACTTTGATAAAGCAGGATGAGCTTAAACTAGAAAGTATTTCATGTTATTCACAAACAGGAGTCAGAAGGATTTACAGTTACTAGCCTTCCTAGCATATTATCAGAATATCAGATTTATAAAAAAACCACATGGCAGAATATTTATTTTAGAGTATGATATCTTCATAGTAGTAAAAAATAATGCTACGTTTTCAGGACAGAACATTTCTGAATTTAATATTCAATTATCTACCTTTAAAAATGAAAGGGATAATGTATCTTATGAAAGATAAGCATACTATATATTTTAATTGCTGTAAATAATTTAACATCATTTATTTACTTACTTTTCATAAGCTTTTTTAAAATATAGAGGGGTAAGTAGATTGATGTAATTATAACTGCTCATTTTAACAAATTAAGACCTTTGAATTTAGCTTTCTATTTAAATCATTCTTGGTTCACACATAAACTCCAAGATAAATTCAGAAAATTAACTGCAATTCAAAGATGGGTGCCACTTATAGAAACAAGAAAAGGTTTTGAAGGTCAAAAGTCTATGGCATGAACGCAAACTTTGTTTCAACTAATATCCAAAATTCCAGAAAACCTAGATATGATTTTCTAGAATGATATGGCCATTAGAGTCTGTAGAATACTTATATATAATAAAGTTTCAATTGTTAAATGAATTTCATACTATGTTCAAGGAAACCCATTTTAGAACGCATCTACTTGAATAAGATATGTCTGAGAGGTTATTCCAGAGTGAAGATGATGTCATATTCATCTATTTTAGTCTATCAGTCTCGCACAGTTATAGAAGATTTGATGAGTTTTCAACATTCCTAATATATTCATCCCTAGGCACACATGAGCATCTGTTTCTTATTTGGGATTTGATTCTTATATTTTAAGTTAGTTAAGCTGCTGAACGTGCGCTTCTTTAGAGTCTCATTAATTTTAACTACCATTTGTTGACTTAAGGAAGATTGTCATAGTTCAGAGGTTACAAGTAGAAACAATCACCAAATCAAATACAGTGGTGCAAGCCTCATGTGTCTAGCATTCTGCTGGACTTGTTACTCTCTAGTTGGAATCAATTACCTGTCTGCTTAAAAACACTGTTTAGAAAGACTTTTGTGTTCCACTTGAATAAATGCCTTCATAATAAATAGCACAAAAAATAAGACTGTCATATGTGTTTTAAATTCATCTCCTACATTACCCTCTCAGGAAACTAGGGTTTATACAAAGATGTATAGAAGTATATCGATGTTACTAATCCTCTTAATGTGTTTATTTAATATTAAATTATTGTTTTCACAGTAAAATCAGCTATGGAAGGTCCACACCAAAACCTTTTGTGAGTTGATCCATGAATTAATCTGTGCTATCATGTAGAAAGAGAGTCAGGAGACAATTTAATTATAATTTATCTTTCTCCACTAGTTGCACCTTAATAGATTTTTCAATATTTCACATTAATTCAAATACATTTTTCTAAGAATAGTAATGTTTTCTTTTGGAGATTATCATGTCATTTCAAAATTTAAATAATTTTTATCAACCTTGAATAACCTTTTCCTGGATCCTTTGCAAACCTCTTAGTAGTGACCATAATTAAGTCCATGAATATATATTGATCTTATGCTTATAAACGTAATTTGAAGATATAAAACTAGTTTTAAAATAAACTTCTAAACTTTCTAACTCCTGAATGTTTTTCTAGCAATGGTCCACAGCACACATGATTGTTAGGCTTCCTAAATTATGATATAAGTCTCGAATGTAATTTCTTTTCATTCTTCTGTAGTCATCTGCTCTGACCCATGCGAGCTTTTACTCAACATTATTAAATACCATTTTGAATATTTTAAACTGTTGGCTTTTAGCATTTTCTCTGACTACAGATCAATTTTATATTTAATTCTTGATAGATTATATAGTCAAAGACTAATATGGAGGCATTATCTATATTTAGCTTCAAGTCCAAAAAATAAGAAGTATGCACATTTTAAATTTTATATACATTGGCTAGGTAAAAAATAAAATCAATTTCTCCTTTCTAAATGTTAGGTATAAATTCCTAAAAAAATGTTATGCTTATGTCTTTTAAGAAAATTTTTTTCCATAATGATGGAGACATGAGTATTGGTTAGGTTTCCAAGGAGATGTTAAATTATATGTAAAAAGTAAATGAGTTTCTTGGACAATTGGTGGCTTTCTGCACATCATTTGCTCCTTTTAGCTCTCTATGATTTTGTGATTATTCAAAGGCTAAAATATTTAGTTTTATCTTTTCTTTCTCTTTTCCTCTGTTAAAATTTTCTTTACTTTCTAAATTACTCTACGTAATCAGGATTGCAGCTGGACCACTTCTTTGTCCAAGGCATTAAATAATATTCTTTATAGAATTTATTGTTTGTTTTCTCTCTCTCTCTCTCTCTCTCTCTCTCTCTCTCTCTCTGTGTGTGTGTGTGTGTGTGTGTGTGTGTGTGTTAGTGTGTGTTATAAAGTAACCATAAAAGAGGGAAACAGAGAGACACAGAGACTAGGAACCTAATCTACATTGCAAGGGTTCGAAAATCACTGTGTAAGGGAAGTTTTGTAAGCATTATTTCCTGCTTAGAAAACTCATCATTAATCATCAAGCACTTGGTTAATTCCTACCCATATTGTATAGTGTAATATTCATAAAACAATTTCTAATAATTGTTAATGTTTAAAAATAAAATATCTCAGAAACATTCAAAATAACATTTGATCAGATACCTGGGCACTGTGAGTTAGTTATGTGGAATCATATAATTAATCATCTCCACTGAGTTTACAGTTATTTTAGCAAAATTTGATGATATTTAAATAATCATGGTGTTGAACATTCATAGAGAGAATGAGCTAAGGACTTAATTGCTGATTTTAGTTAACTGAGTTATAATTATTATTAGATGTCTTAAAGCTATTACTGTGCTTATAAGAATCTTAATTGCCCCATCTTAAGAATTTTATCTTGAGTAATGATAATCAATATATTAAAATAATGACTGAAAATGTGTTCAAAGTAGGAAACAAATATTTTGTTGTAAGGTGTAATCATTGTTGACTGACTGCATA
The DNA here is from genome assembly GCF_982192425.1 of Myodes glareolus. Taxonomy (NCBI): domain Eukaryota; kingdom Metazoa; phylum Chordata; class Mammalia; order Rodentia; family Cricetidae; genus Myodes; species Myodes glareolus. The sequence goes on from NC_142037.1 coordinate 59,679,189, forward strand.
GTAAGAAGGCTGTTAGTTTATTCCTGCCTGCTCAGCCTCCCGAATGATCACTCAGAAACTATATTATTTGCAATACTGTTTGCCAATAGCTTAAATGTATTTCTGGCTTACTCATATGTCCTAAACTAACCCATCTCCATTAATTTGTGTATTGCTATGTGACTGTTGTTACCAGGTAAAATTCCAGCATCTCTCTCCGGTGGGGCTACATGACTTTTCTCAGATTCTGCCTTCTTTCTCCCAACATTTAATTTAATTTTTCTGCTTAACTCTATTCTGCCCTATCACAAGCCAAAGCATTTTGTTTATTCATTAACCAATAAAAGCAATGCATATTCAGAAGGAGTTACCACATCATCTCCTCTTTTCTGTCTAAAGAAAAAGGAAGGCTTATCTTTAACATGGTAAATTTACATCAAACAGTTATCAAGCAATAATTATAGTTACAATATTTATACATACTTTATCTTTTAGCATAACTAAGAAAAACTATAATATGTATCTATTCTTCAACTCCATCAAAGACACCAGGAGAATATAGTATGCATGTATACATATGCTTATAGTTTTTAAATTTTCCTCATATTGAGTATAAATAAAAGATACCTTTTCCCCTATCTCTTCTCTGTTCTTCCTCCATCTTGGTTATCCCACTCCCTAAGGTTCTAGACAACCGTTCCCATCTGCCCTCCTCTTCCCCTTCCAACATCCCTTCTCCTCCCACCTCTATGTTGCCTATTTTGCTAGGTGATCTTGTCTATTTTGATTTTCAGGTGGATCGATACATGATTTCCTTAGGGTTCACCTTACTACTTAGCTTCCCTAGGATCATGAATTATAGGCTCCATATCCTTTGTTTATAGCTAGTATCCACTTATGAGTGAGTACATACCATGTTCATCTTTTTGAGTGTAGGTTACCTGAGTTAGGATGGTATTTTCTAGTTGCATCCATTTACATGCAATATTCAAGATGTCATTGTTTTTTTACCACTGGATAGTACTCTAATGTGTAAAACATGTAAATATGTCACATTTTCTTTATCCATTCTTCAGTTGATGAGCATCTAGATTGCTTTCAGGTTCTGACTATTACAAATAATGCTGCTATGAACATAGTTGAGCATAGTCAAGATGGAGGGCAGAAATGAGAGCAAGGAAAGAGAAATGTTGATCAAGTGAGCCATTATGGGGTTAGCAAGAATCCTGGCTCTAGAGAAATTCCCAGGAATCTAGAAGAATGACCCCAGCTAAAACCCTAAGCAATAGAGGAAAGGGTGCCTGAACTGGTGTTGAAGGAGACCACTTGATGATTCCCAGCAGCTTGGTAGCTCAGACCTGAAAGAATCACACAGAAATCATATTATTTAAATCACTGCCTGACCCATTGAGGAATTCATTGAAATTGATGAGCAGGTACTGAAGGTAAGATTTAGCTTCATCAGTATGTGCCAGACCCTAGGATGACTTACACAGAGTTTTACTGCATATCCAGTAATTTCCTCAGAAAGATCATCTAGCACAAAGTACCCTAAGGTAGTCAAAGAATATGCAAGGAAATCAATAGGTATGAGTGATCTAAAAGAAATAAAACAAACAATAGTTTCTTATGGGCTGCATTCACCATTTGTCAGGGAAATGGTAAAAATGTGACCTTTAAGTACTAAGACTACTTCACATGATTGGCTTCAATTAATCTCAACATTCCAAGAAAATGGACCTCAGCTGCTTTGGAAGGGTTATTGGAGAAAAGAGGCAAAAATTTTAGAGCAATTGGGGAAAACAAAAGCATTTGAGACTTCCAAAGATCAAATTCTTGGCGAGGGTCATTACTCTGATCCTCGGGAACAGGCTTGCTATGATTATCACACCTTGTCCCTATGTAGCACAGCAGCTTTAAATGTTTGGGATATGATTTAGGAACTAGTAAATAGGACTGAGTTATATATTAGGGTTAAACAGGGCCAGAGAGAACCCTGTACTGTCTTCTTACAAAGATTAACTAAGGCTGTACAATTAGGAGTGATAGAACCTGAAGCTAGACATACTAATTGAATCCATGGCTTTTGGAAATGCCAGCTTAGAGTGTAAGAAGATCCTTGGACCTTTACAGATTAGATCAGCATCCATAGATGAATGGATCTTACATACGATGAATGTTGAAACATTTGACTATAGTACTAAAGCTTGGGTAGGAGAAGTGATTTCCAATGGTATGAGAAGACACCAAATGCCAAATGTTTTAATTGTGGAAGAATAGGACATCTAAGAAGGGACTGTAGACAAGGAATTCTTACGAATAATGTCTCTTCTAGGAATAGTAAGACTAGGAGTACTCAGCCTTCTGGTATATGTAGGTGTGTCAAAGGCCGACATTGGATTAATTAAAGTAGGTCAACAACAGACAGACATGGCAATTCAATACCACCAGGAAACTCCTTGGTGGCCTCTCACAGGCCCCAACGTCAAACCACGCCCAGTCATGTCTCACCAGGATCAATTATAGTGTTAGCAGAAACCTGGCTCTAGAGAAAATCCCAGAAATTCACAAGGATGACCACAGGTAAGATTCCAATTAACAGAGAAGAGGGGTCCCAATCTTGACTTGCCCTGTAGTCAAATTAATTAATATCTTAAATATCACCATAAAACCTTTTATTCAGCAACTAATGGAGAAGAAGCAAAGTCCCACATCGGAGCACTGGACTGAGCTCTCGAAGTCCAATTGAAGAGTGGGAAGAATGAGAATATGAGCAAAGAGGTCAAGACCATGATGGGTACACCCATTGAAATGATCTACCGAACCAAATGAGAGCTCACCAATACCAGCCATACTGAGAAGGAACAAACTAGTCCCTGTGAATGTGGTTGGCAGTTGCATGGCTGGGTCAGACTGAGGGGCTACTTGCAGTAGCACCAGGATTTATACCTAGTGTTTGTACTTGATTTTGGGGAACCTATTTTCTTTGGATGGATACCTTGATCAGCCTAGATATAGTAGAGATGGCCTTGCAACTTCCGCAAAACAATGTGGAAGTATACTAGGGATGGCTTTACCTCTCTGAACAGTGGATGGGGTGGGATTGGGGTTATGTGGAAGGAAGTGAGGAGTGAGGGACTGGGAACTTGGATTGGTATATATAATGAAAATAAGTTTGTTTTCTTTTTAAAAAGTAAATAAATAACCAGTCAAGACAAACTTTTAAAAGAATAAACCATTTTAATCAGTATTATAAAGACTTTGTCTGGCCTTTTTCATTAGCTCCAGAGATCTACAAGTTTGTTCAGCCTTTCACTAAAATGTACTTCCTCAGAAGAACTTCTTTAGACTCTAAGATGTCTAAGCAAAACCATGCACTATAAATTTGGAAGTTATCCAAGTACAGATGGTGAGAAGGCATTTAAGTCTAAGAAGTAGCATGCTCAAAGGCTCTGAGGTGTGAGACAGCATGACCTGACCAAAGCAATATCATTATTCATCCTGTCACTGTTTCAAAGGAAAGAAGTGGGCTTTATCGTTGCATAAGAGTTAATGACTGTGCAACTTACATCCAAAAATATAATTGGCATGCAGTATCAGGTAAGATAAAAGTACTAGTCAAACTGCTATTATTCTTATTATCGGAGAAACATGCAAGTTAAAAGCAAGTTAGAATTCATATACACTTCATTTTTCTCCTGGAAAAGTAATCAGACTACAGGGATATGCACATGCCTTTTTATTTGCTTGTTTTTGCTAGTATGTGTTTACACAGGTACGAAGGTCTGTGTTTATATGTGTCAGTATATGTTTGAGTAGGGATTATATGTGTGTGTATGTGTACAAGGGTATATATATATATATGCATATATACACATTTCTGTATGCTTTTGTTTGTATTGTGTATATATTTACAGGAGTGTGTGAGAGTGTGGTTGAATGTGTATGTGTGTGACTAGGTATGTGTGTGTTTGTATGTGTCTTTATATCTGTGTGTGTGTGAGTGTGTATGTTTGTACATGTCTGTACGTATGTGTTTCTAAGATGATATTCCAAGGCATCCATGAAATAATGTTTTTAAGTTTTGTTTTTGGTAAAACTGATGTTTAATAGGGTGAATGTTACATGAGTAATTAAGAATAATTGTTCTTTGGACTAAATGAATGTTTAAATTGAGGATCAGTGTAAGGAATTATTTACTAGTAGTTATGTTGTTATTCAATAAAATGTCAAAGTTTTAAACCATTGAAAATTGTCTTTTAACGACGTAAATTTTAATTCAATGCCATTTTTTCTATTATTCTTAAAAATAATTATACTTTAGAGGTATAGTAGCAAGGACATCCTGCTACTAATAGAAATAGAGGTAGAAAATATGAAAATCATAAAAATAGAGCAATAAATTGACAAAGATATGGCTACATAAGTTTTGACCAAGAGGGCAAAAGTTATACTGGATGGGAAACAATCTACTTTACAGGACAGGTTGTACTGGCAAAAGTACTTCCACCTGCAGGACACTGAAATTAGATCCATAACTTTTACTGTGTATAAAACCAATTAGATGTGAATCAAAGACTTTAATTTAAAACCTGAACCAGTAAAACTGCTTTTATTCTCAGTTCTTGACACCATTCTTCTAGCAGAGAAGTTTGCTTCTAGCAGAAGTACAATTGCTTGCATTTTCTATCTCTGAGTGGCCTGAATAACCAAATCAGTCCAATTTTAAACAAACACAGAGGAATACGTTGGTCTTATGTTGTATCTTCTTCTATTTTACTAAAATCATAAAACTGAGACATTATCAAACTTTTGTCTTCCTTTTGGGAATATAAAAGATGTTTAATTAATATGGTTGCTACAAATATTTTCTTTTTAATTGCCAGTGTTCCTTAACTGACAGCAATCTCTACTCTTAATTGTATTGACAAAGAGTTTGACTTTAAATGATACAAAGCTTAAAGGTTAGGGAGTAAAGATATAAACAAAATGAGATATGTGTGTATGTGTGAGTGTGTGTGTATATTAGGGTACTCTCTCTTATCTTTGGATGATGAGGCCTTGTGGACCTCGATAATCTTTTTCTAGTCTTTGCCTGTCAAAATCCTAAAATTCACATCTGTGGTTAATTCTGACAGAAAAATGGCTGCCTGCAGGTGTGCTCTCTAGAATGTGACTTGAAATTTCTTGCATCTAGGAAAGAAAGTTTATACAACTGATAGCAATAATTGTCATGAATAGTTTAAACACAAAATGATGTTTTTTTGGTAATCCTAATGTTTACTTCATGAGAGGAAGACAGATGAAATAACATGAGCTCACCTTCTCCCAATACGACTAAGCGCTAAACAGTGTATAGTTCTAATTACTCAACATTTTTAAATCTTCTTTAAATGGTAACTCAAAAAGAATAAATACTCTGTCCATTTATCCACTGAAGGCCCATAAGTATATAAAAGTACATTTGATATGTTTAGTAAATGATGGTATAGAACCAGACAATGTAAGAATGTATTGTTTTGCCAGTAAAGCAATAGTGACTAGCATTTACTGTTTCATGTAAACACACGCAGACAGAGTGACAAATTGGCCATGAAAGCTTTCATTGTTCTGGGGTTCTCAGGTAGACTACGGTCCTCTAACGAGGACTTTGGGGTTCCTCCCCAAGGTTCTCTTCAGGATTCAGATTGGATGCTACAGGAAGCAAAAGGAACTTTATTCATACGGTATCCAAGAACAAATGAGCTTTTTCACACACCATGCTGTTCTGAACAAGTCCCTTTATTCTCTTGCCTCTATGCTGTCCCAATTCTCCTGTTCGAGTTCAAATTCCTCCTAGCTTCTTCTCTAGTCTAAAAACTCTCCTTTTCACATGGGGTTTGATGCAATGAAAAAAAAATACAAAAATTATCATTGGTCAAATGCATATTCCTAGGATAAGTGATAAAGTCCCGGGCCATTTTCCACTGCAATACAGGGGGTTCAAGGTTTTAGGAGTGATACTGTGACCAGACCAGGTGGGAGGGCACAGTGCCCAATGACAAACTTTGAGTCAAAGCTGTATTGTCAGCACACTTGGCAAGCAAAGAATTGGTATGCTTTTCTTAGGGTGTTGTGTGTATCAACTTTGGTTGGACATCTGTGACTCTAACCTTGTGAATAGCTGTAAGGTTTTAAGCTTATGATCTATTTACAAAAGTGCCTAGTCTAATTTGACCTTGCTTTGAGATAAAAATAGCCTATTGTGTGTGGTTAGTATGAGCGAAAAGAACAAAGCATGTTTTTAAGTGTTTGCAGTCCTCTTGGGATAATAGATCTAGTTATGCATCATGGCCTAGTATATTTTCTACATATCAAAAATTATACAGATAAATGAAAAGTCATCTTTCTGACCATTCACAGATATGTGTGTGCCCAGTAGATGGACTATTTTCATGAGATAAACATGTAAGCAATGAGAAAACACCCAATCCTATTCTTAGGGAAGAAACTACAGATACAGGCAACTGGTTTTCAGAATCCTATAAGCCTTGCTAGACAGGAATATCTCCATCAGAATCTGGTGGGTTAATACCTGAATTACTAAATGTCATATGCTGTATACTTCCATGCCCCTCAACAATCTTCATTTCTGTGGCTCATCTCTCTGTGATACAATGTATTTATAAGGAGCAGATTTTCAGTGCATTGTATACAGTCAAAATGTGAACTACACCTGAGGAAATAAAACTACCAATACATATCTATGGCTAAAAGGAGTGACCTCTCTGTCTTTTCTAATGCCAGTTCAAACCCATTCCGGCTTACCCTCTCTAATACAAAGACAACTAAGAATAAAGCCCTCTTCTGAACAATACCCAATTATTTCTAAGCCCCACAATCTTGCACAGACTCTGAAATGGACACCATAAACTATAGACCTGTAATATCTCATTTCTACAACACATTTACTGAGAAACCTTATAATGATTGTTCTTGCTGGGCATCAGGCTAAACTGTCAAATCATGTAGCAAGCCCTGCTTGTCCTTCTCTGAAGCAACTGCTGTTCAGTGGAAGGTTATCTGTTCACAGTGGTGTTGGGTACTGAAGGGGATTTGATTGATTACTAAAAACATAAAGAAGGGGAAGGTTAATAAGACCAAGAGACTGGGGAAAAGAAGAATGGTGAAAAAGAAAGGATAGAAAGTGGGCAGGGAGAGAGAATTGAGTATTCACAGACTTTGAATTACAGATAAATCACTTTTCAGATGATTTCAGATATTAATATCCATTGATTCTTCAGTATTTATAGTTATACATTATAGACTGCAAATTGTAGGTAGAATGTAGCTCCATAGACCAACTTTGTAACATTTTTTCCTTATTTGAGAGCAAAGAGCGTTTAGCAAATCAGCTAAAAGAGGCATATTTTATTTTCAGAGTTATTTCTAGCACCAATAAAATGCTATATTAAGACAAATAATTCTAAGAATTTTAAGAATTTGTGAAACACACATTGATCAGAAACAATGAAATACAAAATAAATATAATGTGCAAATATATGCTATACATTTTATGGATTATTTAAGAAATTATCATTTAGGAAATTGTCTTATATGACAAAATATTAGGACCCTCACCTTCAAATTGATGTGTGTGTGTGCATGTGTATGTGTATGTATGTATTACTATTTCTCAGTAAATCATTTTAGAAATATAGATGTCTAAATCATGATAATTCATGCATAAACCACCCTATTATTATTTTTGTCTTGGTGACCGAGAGAAGATAGAAAGTCTTGTGTGAAATGTTCACAGTCTCCATTTTTACTTCCTAATAAATATGAATCAGTGTGTGAATTTTAGTGAAGATGAAGGACCTTGAGATCCTTCTGTCACCTTGCTTTGTCCGGTGATGAGATCATGAGGTCAGATCCCTGCCACCTCAGATAAAAATTGATGTAAATCCCTCATGAAATTATATCACCTATGATTTTCATCAAGGATAGTCTAGTGAATCAGCCCTTACCACATTTATATTAAAAGGTGAAATGTACAATGTGTTGCTCTTTGTTAGACCAGCATATATATTTTAGAGAAAGTATCTGGTCTCCCTGTTAACTCATACATAACTTGTTGAAGCTAGGAAAGAGACACAAATGCCAGTTGGATTTATCTCTTTGTCTTGTAAAAGGTGAACATTGTGTGGGTACTTTTGTGAATTTCATAATTTTTTAGATGCATCTTATTCTTAAGATAAATACAAAGAGCCAAGCAGTGGTTTTGCATGTCTTTAATCCCAGCACTCAGGAGGCAGAGGCCTAGTCAGGCTTATCTGTGAGTACGAGGCCAGTCTGGTCTACCAGAGTTTGTTCCAGGACAGGCTCCAAAGCTACACAGAGAAACACTATATTGAAAAACAAACAAAGAAACAAACACAAAAAGATAAACATACAGAGCTGCAGAGCTAGCAAGTCACTTGCTGCTCTTGCGGAGAACCTTTCTTCCATTCTAGACACCTACATATTGCATCACAAACTTCCTAGAACTTTTGTTGCCATGAATATGGCATCTTCTCTGACCATCATAGACATCTTAATGTGTGTGGTACAGAAAACACATAGAATCACATAAATTGTAATGTATATTATTTTTTAAGCTTTAAGATTATAATATAGATAGTTCACAAAATATTATTATTTTTTAAAAAGAAAACATCAGCAGAAATATGTTTCTAATAACATCCATGTGTTCCTACTAATATGCTATCAGTTTTTGCATAGGTAATACATCTCATTATAATGGAGTTGAATCTATGCAGAATTCAAATATGGTAGCATAAGACTTAAGCTTATATCTTGTAATCAATCAGGAACACAAGGGTAAGTGTGAATCACTAAAAAATTATATAGCTAAACATTAAGTAGAATAACATTTATTTATTAGACAAATTTGGACTGTCTTGACATTTTCTAGATTTCACAATTCTTGTATCATTTTCCAGTCTTTCATTTCTTTTTACTACTTATGAATAATGGTTCACCTGTTTTTGCTATGTTTTAAAAGATCTGAAGCCAATTATGACGGTGCATGCCTTTAATCCCAACACAACAGGGGCAGAAGGAGGCAGATCTCTATGAGTTTTTAGCCAGTCTGGTCTGCACAGTGAGTTTCAAGACAGCCAGGGTCACAGAAAGAGACTGTCTAAAAATATCAGAACGAGAAAATCTATCTTTAGTAAAGCACCTTAATCATTAATCAAAAACCAATACAGCTAACTATTGTTTATCTCTATGAACTTGGAGGTAAAATGTGATAATGTGGTAGTTCTAGTTTGTCCATTAATGAATTGCTTGGATACTATATAGCATTATTGAACATATAAAAACTTCACATCTATCATCAGCTATGTTTTAGGGAACATAAAATACATATTGTTTGAGATTATGTATTCCTTGAAAATTTAAAATATATTAAGTGTATGAGGGTGTTGTATGAGTGATGTAGATTTAGTGGTCATTGACTAGGCTTTTTTTTATGTCAAATTTCCTTGAATTAGGCTCACCTGAGAAAAAGGAACCTTAATTGAGAAAATGTCTTTATAAGGCTATAGGCAGACAAGACTCTACTACATTTTTTTTAAATGAGTGATTATTGGAGGAAGGCCCAGCTTATTTTGGGCGCATATGCATCTGAGCTTTTTGTCCTAACTTCTATAAGAAAACAGGCTGAGCAAATCATGAGGAATAAGTTAATAATAACCACCGCTTCATGGCTTTTGTATCATCTCCTGTTCCCTGGTTCCTGCTCTGTTTGAGTTCCTGCCCTCATTGTCTTTGGTGGTGAGCTTTGGTATGGAAATGTACAGTCAATAAACTCTTTCCTCCCCATGTCGATTTTGTTTAGGTGTTTCTTCTCAACAAAGAAAACGCTGACTTGGATGTCATATATGGTGTTCACAAGCCCACATAACACAATTAAGAAAAAGAGAGTAACATAACAACAGATAATATAATAAGTGACTTTTGTTAGTGATTTTTTTTACTTATGTATAGAAATATGGTAATTCTTCCTTTTACTTTTAATTCAGGCCTACTTAGAAAATGTTATCTTATTTTGCAAACCATATTTAAAATTTAATACTTTAATACCATTAAATTGATAAAAGATAAATTGCAAAAATTTAAGGAAATATATATTCTTTATTTCTTTATATATCTAATCTATTTAACTTTAGTATTCTAATTTATATAGAAGACCAATAAAATGGGATCATATAAGCTGTGAATGTTTGAATCCTTTATCACATACTATCCAAATAATTACAGAATTTAGTAGTCTAACCATGTATAGAAATGCAATTAATATTTAATGTGTGTGTTGTTGTCAGACAGAAGAGGATATCAGATCCTCTAGAGTTAGAAGTAGTTGTAGCTGTGAGATGTGGGTACAATCAATTGGATTCATGTTTTTTGGGAAAAAAGTAAGTATTCTTACATACTAAGCCATTACTCCAGTGCTGACAATAATTTTTTAATTTGCAATGTTTTTTCAAAATGTATTGCCACATAATTTTCTCTTCTAATACATTCTAGAAATATAAAATCATATGCATAGTAGATATCATTATACTATATATGATGATCTTTAATGACAATATATATAATTATATTATATATTTAAGTTATAGAACAATACTTAGTGTCCTCAACATGATAAGTTGTGAATAGACATTTTAGTTAGATAATGTTTATAAATGTCAAATAAAATTATATATACATGAATCTTTTTAAAGGCTAAAAATAATTTCTTTTGAACAAGCTGAGATTGCAAAGTTACCTTTATTTTTTTGAAGACTAGAGTAAGAAGTGTAGACATAGAAATATGAAAAAGGTTAGATTAAATTCTCCTTTTTATGTAGGAATTTTCTATACAGTTATGCAATTTTATATTACAAGCTTGATCCTCTAGGCACATTTTCCAAGGTTTGTATTATTTCCCATTAAAACTCAGGCAAAACAAGTCATAATTTCAAGTCCATATGGAATGCTAAACAATCTGTTAATTATTAAGTCTGAATCAAGAGTGTATTATACTGCATAAAATAAACATAATAAGGTAGATAATTTAGAAAAACATTTCCAGTACTTTTTTCTGAACACATGAAACAAAAGTTTCATAATAATTTAACAGCAAAAACTACCTAGTGCAGACATAAAACACTAATTACTGGTGCAGAATCTAGAAATGAAACAATAGTTGCCAGAATTTTTATTAAGAACCTACTGTCAACAATTCATTTCTTTTTCCTCTTTATCTATGGCAGAGCTCTTCCCAGGGGCTTTCCTGTCTGTGCATTGTCAGCTGATGGCAGGAGGACGAGTGTGTGCTAATGAGAAGATTTTCCCTCTATGACTGTCCTTCAAGTGTCTTTCAATATTGATAACTAGCCCCGGTTTTCCCAACAGTTATATGCATGTTTCTTTCCATAGTTCCTTTATGTCTTAATGGATGTCACTATGCATGAAACGAACTCAAGTACACACATTTATAGCTTATTTTTTTTAACACAGATGAATGACAAGTTTGAAAAGAGTTGTAAAAATGTTCTCCAGTAAATGATAAATTAATTCTATCTTTCCCACTTTGCGTTTTCATACAAATTGTGCTTATCAGTTAGAACTAAATTTGCAGCTTAGTGTTTATTGACCATTCTGGGCAGAGATATGCACCAGGCTTTGTCTTTTGGGCCACTAACCAGCTCCCAAATTATGACACAGAGACCTCGTAAAAGTTGTGAATGCTTGGCCTTAGCTTAGCTCTTTTCTGACCAGCTCTTTTAACTTGAATTAACCTGCTTCTCTTTATCTACCATTTGCCTCAGGAATTTTTAATTTCTTTTCTTATGTATATCTTACTTATCTTCACTATTTCTCCTGTCAGGCTGTATCTTGTCTGGTTTCCAGCCCCAGGTGTACCTCTTGTTCTTTTCTCCTTCTCCTATTCTTCTTTGTCTTAAATGTCTCCTCCTATTTATACTCTCTGCCTGGCAGCCTTGCCTATCCCTCTTCTGCCTATTTACAGACCATTTATTTTTTTATTAGACTAATTAGGTGTCTTAGGCAAACAAGGTCAAACAACTTTTCATTATTAAACAATTTCAATGCAAACAAATGCAACACATCTTTACATAACTAAGCTAATACTCCACAGTGATGTGGAAGTGCCCTCTGTGTGTTGCTTGTATTGGTTAATGAAAAAAGAAAACTAATTTGGCCTGATAGGGCAGAACTTAGGTAGGCAGAGAAAACAGAACTGAATTCTGAGAGAAAGCAAGCAGAGTCAGAGAGACATCATGGACCCACTAGAGCCAGACATCCCTAGGAAGCCACGAACTCGTGGTGATATACAGATTAATAGAAATGGGTTAAATCAAGATGTGAGAGTTAGCTAATAAGAGGTTAGAGATAATGGGCCAAGTAGTGTTTTAATTAATACAATTCCTGTGTGGTTATTTCGGGACTAAGCTAGCCGGGCAGCCACGTCGAACAAGCAGGTCCCTCCTCCTACACCACAGTATGAACAAATGCAACACATTTTTACATCATTAAACTATCATTCCACAACACAGATAGCATTCCTTTATTAAATTCTTAATGCGTACCAGAAAAAGTGCTATATAATCTACTATGTCAGACATATACTAAATACCTTTTACGAAGCAAGTATCTTGTATGTCCTTTTGTCATTCATGGATTCTGGATGCTACTATAAGATAATATATATTATCTTATAATATATATAATATAGAAATATATATATACACACACACACATAAAGATACATAAATTTACTTATATTACCTTATAGTAGCATCCGGAATCCTTGGATGGAAAAAAAAAATAATAAGATACATACATACACACACACACATCATATAAGTAACAAATAATGGAACTGGAACTTAAACTTAAGGTCTTCATATTTTAATCTTTATTAAATCCCCAAACCTGCGTTTGTGCAAGCGTGGGTGAAAATGAATGTTCTCAACTATATACTGTCTGTACATAAATATGGACTGAGTTGTATTTTTTAAAGAGAATTCTGTTTTAGAGTTTGGGGAATGTTGGTAATTTAATTCTTACATACACCAAATTATTTTCTATTACTTGATATGACAATTATTTAGTTAGTATGTATGATGAATGTTATAATTTTGGGAGGGGTTGTTTTTCGAGTCAGGATTTCTCTGTGTAACAGTCCTAACTGTTCTGGAACTAGCCCTTGAAGACCGGGCTGACCTTAAATTCATGGAGATCTGCCAGCCTCTGCCTCCCGAGTGCTGGGATCAAAGATGAGTGCCGTCACTGCCTGGCGAATGCTATGATTTTTAAAGAAGTTATTAATATTATGGATAGTCTAAGTATCAAAGAACAATAGCAAGGAAGATACTGTCTTTAGGCTGTGACTGTGGATGTAATTTTATTCATTGTTTCTAAGTCAGGAAATCTTTAAATCTAGCAAGCTAATGAGAAATGGAAAGAAACTGTAACTTTTTTTTACTTTTTTTATGATGCTGAAAGGAGTCTAACATCATATGTAAGTTATTACGAATGCAAAAATATTCTGTTATACAGAAATAGCTTGGCTTCCAAAGATTACTATGTTAAGAAAAAAGGTCAAGTACATGTTTAAGGTAATAAAAGATTAAACTCTAGATTCCACACCAAATTAAGAGGACAAGACTTTCAATGAATTGGTTGGACCACTGACCACGTACAAGTATTTGAAATATATTATGGCTGTTTTTTTGTTTGTTTGTTTGTCTGTCTGTCTGTCTGTTTCATATAATATATGACAAGCAAGACTTGGATTATATCTACATTGCTTTATTGATGTTCAGTGCCACAAAACCTATCGGCGAATCAATCCCACACCAGTTATGTTTTAAGGGGTTATTTATTTTGGGGGGTAAAACTTACATACACCATAAACCGTCAGGAAGGGAGCCTAGTCGCTGGAGCAGGAGCCAGGAGCAGGAGCTGGGACCAAGTGCCAGAACCAAGAGAGCCTAATCTGGGATCTGTGTCTCTTTTTAAAAGAGAAATATACCACGCCCCAGTGGGCTGGTATTTTAGCGGCTATTGGCTGACGGAGCAGAAGGCGGTCCCTGCTGCACTGTGGGCTTCCGCAGCATAACCAAGAAATGCGAGTTATTATGGACAGGAGTCAGAATTAACATCTGATACTGGAATTAGAAAAGGGAAAAATACCCTGAATTAAAAAAAATCAACCAAAAATACAGATATGTGATAAAACTTGAAAACAATATATAATACTTACACAGCAGCATATGTTCTTACATGTACATAGATAAGCAATCTTAATATGCTTTCTCCCACACAATGCAGGCAATATAGGAGCATTGTTATGTTATTTGGGGAGTGAACATAAGTGTATGATAAAATATACATTGTAGGCTAATTTTATACAATAAGTTAAAAGTAGACTACTGTTGTGCAATAAATTAAAGAAAATTCAGAATCTGAAACAAATATGACAAATACAGGATATAAAAACACTGCTGGGCAGTGATGGCGCACGCCTTTAATCCCAACACTCGGGAGGCAGAGTCAGGTGGATCTCTGTGGGTTCGAAGCCAGCCTGATCTACAGGAGCTAGTTCCAGGACAGACTCCATAGCTACAGAGAAACACTGTCTCAAAAAGCAGAAAAAAAGGAAATAAAATCACCACTGCTCCTGCAGTCAGAGACCATCACAAGAACTAGTTATAAGTGGGGATCATGATTAACAGAACTAGCCATATCCACGTAATATTGCAAGGAATGCAATGTGATAAATGCAGATGCTTAGTTCCTTAAAAAAAGTTCCCTAAACTTTTAAATAAAAGGTCTCTCCTCGTTTATAAAGATCAGACTAGCTAGTCTGGCAAAGATTAATGGACTCAAGAGAAATGTTTCAAATGATTAAAAACACACAAAACTAAAAAAAAAAAAAAAAAAAAAACAAAAACCATAAAAGTCATAAGGTTTGAAAAAGTAAGTAATAAATTGAAAGATACATTTACTTCATAATAGGTTTATCAGGAGGCAAACAAAAAAGGTTACCACCCCACACCTTAGCATAAACCATACATACTAGACTAGTAAAAGACATTTACCAGGGTTGAAAAGAGACCGGAGTCAGCAGGTTCAATGTGTTTATCTAACCCAAGAAAGGTCTGTTGAAGTATGACAGAAATCTTGATACATCTTGAAAAAAATGGAATCATCTTTTAAGTGAACATATTGCCTACTCCTAAAGTTAGATGAAAGTAAGCTCATCACTGTAATCTTGGTAGAAAGGTGGATACTTTTGTCATTTCTGGAAAACAGTCATGTCAACAACATTTACTGAGATAAAAATGAGTATATATTTATATAAATCTGTGTCTACATGGAGAAGTCAGAGAAAATTTTAGATTCCAATTTGTTGGCTTTTAAGGAATTCTACAGTAGGTGATAAAAACAGATGGTATGTGTGATGTCTTTATTTCAGCAAAATGAGGAACAAACAAAAACAGATGTCTAGCGCATGAGAATGAAGATTGCATAGAGTGTCATTCACACAGATATGCTTAACATCTTAAATATGAGTTACATTTATGAAAAAATAAGGAACATTGTGGATGCTTGCCTAGCTTCAACATTAGTCTTTTTTAACTTGTTTTTATGTACTTAAATACTGAAACAATCATCTACATATCAAAAATTCCTACCTGAGATAATCAGACTTACCCTACACAGTTTTGTGTTTTCTGTTTCGATTTTGGATTTTTATTACAAATTTTCAGCCTAAATATCATCAATTCCAAATTAAAAAAAAGAATTTTTATTTAATTGGGTAAAAATAAACTGTTCATAATAGTATTCTCCTCTAGCTACATCTACCAAGAAACCTGATATATGTGTATTGCATGAGCCCAGGAATTCAAGGAAAACTTACTGAGTACTAATGTACAATATAAATATATGTAATTCGACAAAACATAGTATATATCTTTATCATATATATATATAGAATATAGAATATAAAAGTTTGAGAGACACTGTAGCATAAGGCAATGTTTAATCATTTTGTCTTTTATATAAGAGTTTTAAATATTTGCAGACGCCAGAGATGAATATTGTCCACTTTATTTTTTGTGTCTGGATGTCTTACTGTACATAGAACTTATCCATTCTGCTAGACTAGCTAAACAGCAAGCTCCAGGGGTCCTTATGTATTTTTCTTAATTGTGAGGGAATTGCAGGTTGGTTGTACCTGACATTTTACCTGGTTGCTGGGGAAACAAACTGAGGTTGTCATGTTTGCAAACACTTAATCATTTTACCAACTGAGTTATCATCTTCACCTCAGATATTCAAATTTTATTATTAAGTTGTATAGGATCAATTCCTATATCTATATCAATTCCTATATCTATCTTAAACCATCTATATAATGATTGTGAAATTATGCTACAGCTTCATACTCTGATTTCATTGTGTATGGAATAAAAAGAGCAATATATAAAAATTATGATCTTAATCAATAGCAATTATGTTTCCCAAAATAAGAATCATGAAACCCTCACATAGTGTAATATGTATTAGGTACTAAATATAGCTTAGTCATTGTCTTAGTTAGTGTTCTATACTGTGAAGAGACACCATGGCCATGGCAACTCTTATAGAGGAAAGCATTTAACTAAGGCTTACGGTTTCAGATGCTGAGTTCATTGTTATCCTGGCAGGGGGCATAGCAGCAGGCAATCAGTCATGGTTCTGGAGGTATCTGAGGGTTCTACATCTGGATCCACAGGCAGTAGGAAGAGACAGACTCTGGTACTGGTACCAGTTTGGGCTTTTAAAAACCCAAAGCTCATTGCCAATGACACACTTTCTCCACCATCTTAATCCTTACAAGTGCTACCAAACCGTAAGCAGTCAAATATATGACCTTATGGCAGCCATTATTATCCAAATTACAACAGCTATTGTAATTAAGAAGGAAAATATCTACACCTAGAATAACCTAGCTCAGTGCGTATTTTATGTGTGCTACGAGGCTTAGAATATTCACAAATATTTCATGCTAAAGTAACAATTGATTTTATTTCTTTTCTGTGTCCTCAATTTAGTATATAGATAATAAAATAATATTTTCTGAAATTGCTTCAACTTCAGCCTTAATGGGGGAAAAACACTTTTTACATCCTAGTTATACCTGCTATTTATTCTAATTTGATATTTAGTCAAAAAACATATCTGAGTATTCTATAAGTGCTTAAGAAACATTCTAATAAAATGGGGTTAACATAAAGACAGAGATTCTGGTATGCCCCACTTTCAGAAATAGTAGGCCACAAACAGATTTATTTTTAGACTTACAATTAAGTACTATGGACTTTGGGGATACGTTACAATTTTCTATTAGTTTCCCAGATAGTAGCAAGTATTTTATTTAGAGAATAATTCTTTGCCACTTTATTCCCCTTTTTTCCCTATTTTAACCACCCTGGCATAATTAAATAATAAAAAGTTCAAGAGGAACAGGTCATGATGTCATTGAACCTACTGCTATCAAATTGTGTAAAACAATATGTTATATAGATACTTATTCCAAATACTTTTTTTATACTCACAGAGAAGTGTAACTTTAACTTATCCTCAAATAAGCTGTTTCCTCCAGCAAATGGAGACCCTTACAGATAATTATCACTTGTAAATGCTAAAAGCAATGGCCTGTGTTATATCTATATCCAATTAATAAAGTTACAACATAACCCTTTTTATAATGCCCAGGATGATAGGAGATGGAAAAGAAATGTGATAAAAGATAGGACCAAGACATCTAGTTTTCTGGGAGATAGTAATTTCTAAAAAAAGAAAAGAAAAAAAAATAATTTAAAGAGATAGGAACTGCAGGGCTAAAGGAAGAAGGGAGTGTATCTAGGAGGAGTTGGGAGGAGGGATGAGAGTGAATGTGATTAGAGATCAATATTGGTCATATAAAATTTTCAAAGATAACAAAAATTCTGTATTGTTTTAAAGAAGGATCGGATAGCCATTTGACACTGCCTACATCTTGGGGGGAACTATGATACTGTGTATACGCACACACACCCCCACACCCACACACACCCCCACACACACCCACACCCACACACGCCCCATATATATATATATATATATATATATATATATATATATATATATATTCTTTTTTACTGCTTATTCACAGGCTTTGTTGAACAATGCCATGCAGGCAGGAAAACCAAGCACATGGAATCTGGATTCTGTATTCCATGTTTGTAACTTTTGTTTTGTCATACACTAATTTAGAAGAGTTAAGTAGCCCTGTTTCATTTTGATATGTGCCATATTAGACTGGAAATAGATAAACTCATTGAATTTCAAATTACCAAAGGCTCTCTTTCCACATAGTTTATGGCTTTAGGTCTCTGCACCCTCTCCCCTCTGCTGCTAGAAGAAACCTCTCAAATGACAACAGGACAAGATATTTATTTAAAGCAAAGCAGAATATCATTAGAAATAATTTCATTAATTTTATTTTGCTTTTTTAAAAAATCCAGTAATGTTTGTTTCTCCTATATATATCTGGGGTATCCAGTCTCTACTTCCTGGTAATCCTGGCAAGGTAGGGCATAGGCTCCATCTCATGGTGTGAATTTCAAGCTAAATGAAACTTTGGTGGAGGGTTTTGTGGCTAGGTTGGTGTGCAGGTTTCTCTTATCCTAGCCTGGAGAGAACCTACCCATTCCAATGAGACTGTAAAATAGGAATGCAGACTCTAAGCCTACACAATTTCATTGTCTCTGTGTCAAGTGAGGTGAGTGGAAGTTGACCTTGGCAGTGGGGTGGGGCCCACTCTCAATTTTCAGAGGGCAAACTTCTGTCCCTCACCTTGAAGATAGGGAACTTGTTGAATGGGGACAGGAATGAATGTAGGAGTCAGAGGGCATATGTATGGCTCACATTAGGTCATAGATACTGAAATGGTAAGTACAGAACCTGCATGGGTCTGCACTAGGTTTTCTGCATATATGTAATACTACTTAGCTTAGCGCTTTTGTGGTGCTCCTAACAGTGGGACAAGGTATATGTCTGATTCAGATTATTCATGCTCATAAGACTCTTAACACCTTATGGGTTGCTGTGGTAGTCTGAAAGAAAATGACTACATAGGCTCTCTATTGGGAGTTGTGACCTTGTTGGAGTAGTTTTGGTGATGTTGGAGGAAGTGGATTACCGGGGAGGGATTTGAGGTCTCAAATGCTCCTGGCCAGTGTGTCTCAGTCTCTTTTAGTGACAGCTGATCCGGATGGAGAACTCTCAACTTCTTCTCCAGAACCATAGCTGCCTACCAACTGCCATACTTCCCACTATGATGATAATGGAATAAGTTTTGGAAACTGTAAGAGATTCCCAATTAAATGTTTTCCTTTGTAAGAGTTGCCATGACAATGGTGTTTCTACGAAGCAATAGAAACCATAGCTAGGATATAAGTTGGTAAAAGGGACTGAGGTACTGCTGTAATAGGCCTGGCCATGCTCTTGTTTGTACAAACGTATATTTTGGGAATTTGGATTAGGAAAAAAAAACAGCTGAATTCTTTAAGCAGAATTTAATAGGTCATAGCAATAGGAATATTGAAGGCAATGGCATTGAAGGTGCTTTGAATTGTGAGGGTGTGGTCAAAAGGCTACACAAGAGAAGAATATTTGTATGGGTTCTAGAGATCATTCATGTGATATTTTAGCTAAGAATGTGGATGCTTCCTGCCCTTGTCCAAAAAGTCTCCCTGAGGTTAAACTGAATAGTTTTGGATAAACTTCATTGGCAGAGGAAATTTCAAAACAACCTACACTTGACATTGTTATGTGATTATTAGTGGTTAATCTTGTACAGATCTATAATGAAAGGGAAAAATATAAAATGTACAATTTGAGAAGTAAATGATACCAGGAAGTGAAATGGAGCTAAGCAACTAAAAGGAAAGTCTGATATTAAATGGAGTAAAGGGAGTAATAAACTCGGGGACAGGCCACAATGAACTTAGCTTCCAAACTTTGAAAGAAAACTAAACAACAGCCTAGGCTCAGGCATGGAGGTACAAAACCTTAATCAGAGGCAACTATCTCTGAGTTCAAGGCTAATCTTGTCTACATAGGACCAAGATTAGTCAGTCAAGGAAACCATCAAAAATAGTAAACTGGTGAAGATATAATTGAAGGGGGGGGCACATTTTCCAGCACCAGCGAACAACAGATCATGGCTATATCGATCATGTAGTTCTGCCTTCAGAGTCAAGAATAGAAGAAAGAGGTTAAGGACTCTCTCTCTCCATGGCTAAAAAAAGCTGAGACCAGGCATGTATCTGGGGTGTCCCTACATGGAGGTCTAAAGATGTCATTGTTTGAAGCTGTGAAGTCTGGATAGCCATGGAAACCACAAAATGTTGGAGATGTCAGTGCCATGGGGTACATCCCAAGAAAAGCTACTAACTGAAAGTGGAACCAGCCCAAGGAAAAAAGAAATGATTTGCAATCAGTAAATCTGAAAGAAGTTGGAGATGTGAAGAAAGTTTTGACATTAGATATTAAGAAGAAGACCTTGGAGTCTGTCCAACTGGTTATTTGTCTTGCTTTGGTCCAGGATTTCCTTACTATGCCACTTTTGAAAAAGTATATCCTGCGTCACTATATGTTGGAAGTATGTGATCTGTTTCTCATTTTTATTTTACAGAGATTACATTTAAGAGATTGTATGAATCTCATTAGAGACTTTAAACTTTGTACTTTTAAAAAATCTTAAGGATATTATAGACTATGGGGGCTTTTGAACTTTGACTAAATGCATTTTTCTTTATGATATAGGTATAAGCCTAAGATAGCCAGTAAGTGGAATGTAGTCGCTTGAATGAAAATGGCCCTGTAGGCTCATAGGCACTGGCACTACTGGGAAGTGTGGCATTGCTGGGACAGATATGGTGTAACTGGAGGAAGTGTGCCACTGGGGGAAGGGCTTTGAAGTCTCAGATGCTCAAGCCTGGCCAACATATTGTGGTCCCTTTCTGCTACCTGCAGATCCAGATGGAGAACCCTTCATCTCCTGTACCATGTCTGCCTTCATGCTGCCATGTTTCCTGCCATGATGTTAATGGACTAAACCCTCTGAAACTGTAAGCCAGCCTCAATTAAATGTTTTCCTGTATGAGTTGCTGTGATCATGGTGTCTCTTCCCAACAACAGAAATCCTAACTAAAATAGTTGCCTTGATGAGCCTCAATGTGAGGAGTTTGCTTTTTTTATTGTATCTTTTTGTCTTGTTTGACTGTCAAACCCCAGACACCTGCTTTTTTTCTGAAGAGGAAATGGAAACAGAAGAGATCTGAGGCAGAGAGGAATTTGGGGAAGCTAGGAGAAGTGGAGTGATAGGAATCTGTGGTTGTGTTGTGTTGTATGACAGAAAAAAAATCTATTTTCAATTAAAAAATCAAATGATTTAACTTATGTAGGTTTGTTTTTAAATTGTCATGTGTCTTAGAATGATTAATGCCATTCTCCTCATCCACATGAGAGAATAGAAACAACCAAAAGTTGTTTGAAAAATTGTATAACATATTCTATTTTGTAATAAATATAAAATTAATTAATAATTGGGCATGATATGGAGATTCTGAAATATTAGTTTAACTAAATCTAAATTATACAAGCTATATTATATAGAGTAGTATATAATAGATAGAGGTGCAGATATACTGAGGTAATCAATATATCTATATTATATATACAATTCGTGAATTGTAAAACATTACATTTTATTCTAAAATTAATAATATTTTTATTTATGCTCTTGCAGGGTTGCTTATGAAGTGTTCGCCCCAAAAGCACACGAGTTGAAAGTGTGGTCCAAGTTAGTTAATTCAATGTGAGTGGATCATGAGGTCTTTGACCTAATGAGGAGATTTATAGGTTAATAACTGAATAGAATTTCAGGAAATGGTAGAAAGTTAGGGGTTGTGTATAGTTGGAAAATATGGGCAGTCATTTGTAAGATAATCTAATATTTTTGTGCTGGTTCCACTCTGGGTTTCTGCTTCCTTGTTGCCAGGAGATTTTTTTTTCTATGTCATAATCATCTGTCTTGCATTAGACTCAAAGCAATGAAGAAAGTCATGGACTAATATCTAAACCAAAGCCAATTCTTCCTCCAATTAAGGAGTTTGAATAATTAGTTAGAAAAGGCAAAGTTATTAACTCAATTACTTTCATGAACAATAATACTTATGCAAAAATACAAATAAATAATAATATAACATCTAACAAACACATAAAATATGTAATAATATAAATATATAATTTTTTTCCTTATCTGATGAAAGGAATTTAAATTACTTTAACATGTGAGAAGCTACATATGGTCAGTTTAATTTTCACATGTACTGCTTTACAAAAGAAAATATCTTGCAATATCAATCTCATATTCTTTCATAATTCTACCTGGTAGCTTACATGGTGTCTTAGTTGAGGGTTAAGCTTCTTATGTTTGTTGTGAACATCTGAATATGTTACCCAGTGAAATGTGGGCTCGGATCTATTTACTGTCACCACCTGTAATATTTGTAAAGTAACTTTTACTACTATCATTATTGTCACTACTATTAATTTTAACTCTGTAATGTCTGAAGTACGTTATATAATATTGATTATATGGACATTCATAGCTTTAAAATAAATAAATAGAAAAAAATAAATATATTCCCAATAAAATAGAGGGAAATGGAAGTATATAAATAACAATATCATTTTAATAATGTATTATATATATATATATATATATATATATATATATTGACAAAAATTTTACATATGGTGAGTGAACAATTGTCCATTATATTGTATTTAGAATATTCCTCAAGTATGAATTGTTTCCATTGCCACATCATGAATTATTCCTTTTCCATAACAGTGTGGTCATGCCTTTTATTCAGCAGGCCTGAATTTAACAATTCCAAATTTTATATCTGCTTATCTTTAACCAGTATCCAGGGAGATATTTTGATTACATGTCTTAAAATACATGAACTTTATGTGTCATTTTTTCTCTCTCTTGAGAACTATATTTCCTTATTTACTCTTTTATGCTTTAGCACATGAAAAATTCTGCTGGTCAATTAAAAGATGACAGGAAGGCATGTTTTGTTCTGTCTTTGAAATACAGACAGAAGAAGAAAGGGTTCATTAAAACAGAGAGTCCACTTATTTTCTAAATGCATCACATGTGCCTTTAACTACTAATGCTGCCAGAGACTTCCCAGGCTTTGTTTCTCCAGAGACTAGACTGGACAGTGCAAAGAAGCTAATTAGGTGGTACATGTTCAAGCCTGTGTTCTTCTGTGAGCTGTGATTTGAGCCCCTTGCAAAGCTTAGGATTGAGCTTTTAAATTAGAAAGCATAGTAGCCTAAGATGGATCTTTTAAACCTAGCATTATGGCAATGTTTTTGTTTGGCTTTGTTCTGCTTGCCCCTAAAATATTAGTAGGAAAACTTATTCTCTAAAATTAAAATAAGGAAATCCCCAAAGCACAGCCTATAATATGTTATATCTTATAAAGAAAATCAGTAATTTACTTAAAAGTAATTACAGGTGAGCGACATTCCTGGCCAGCAAGAGGCAATGATCTTTTAGCAGGCATCCATCGGAGGAGGGGTGAGTTTGCTCCTGGTCCACAGCAGAAGCCCCGGCAAGGAGAAATTCAGACTTTCCCCGATCCCCTTGACTACCTGGTCACCCTGCAGTGGTGGCTCCACCCTGTGGAGCTCTCCAGCCTCCCATCACAGCTTTCATCCAGGTATACCTTCCTCTCTTCCTCCCTTCCCCCTGGGGCCATAAGATCTCCACAGCTCAGCTGCCTTGCGCACTGGGCCTGGGCTGTGAGTGCAACCCTGCAAGAGGGAATGCCTTTGTTTCAATAGCCTGCCTGAGGAAAGGTAGGCTTTCTGTCAGTGAAGTCCCTGCCCAACAAGAGAACCTGACCCGGTATCAGAAGATCCAATAGAGAGCATTTGAAGGAAGAGATGGGCAAAAGCCAAGGCAAGAACTCCTCCAACAATCTGAAAAACAACATGAAAACACCAGATCCCAACGACCCTACAATAGAAGGACTTGAACAGCTTAATCCAGAAGAAATGGGAAAAAATGCCATTATGAAAGCAATAGAGTCCCTTAAACAGGATATGAATAACTCCCTTAAAGAATTGGATGAGAAGTACAACAAAAAGTTTGAAGAAATGAGTAAAGAAATGGATGAGAAGTATAACAAAAAGTTTGAAGAGATGAGTAAATTCGTGAATGATACACTGGGAAACCAAGAAAAAACAATCAAACAGGTAATGGAAACAGTTCAAGAATTGAAAACTGAAATGGTGGCAATGAAGAAAACACAAACTGAGAGCCGGCTGGATATGGAAAATCTAGGTAAACGAATAAAGACTACAGAATCAAGCATAACCAATAGAATACAAAAGATGGAAGAATGAATCTCAGATGCTGAAGATACCACAGAGAAAATAAATGCTCTGATCAAAGAAAACAGCAAATCCAACAAATTCTCATCACAAACCATTCAAGAAATCTGAGACACAATAAAAAAACCAAATCTAAGAATAATAGGGATTGAAGAATAAGAAGAACTGTAGATCAAAGACCCAGAAAATGTACACAACAAAATTATAGAAGAAAACTTTCCCAACTTAAAGAACGATATTCCTATGAAGGTTCAAGAAGCATACAGAACACCGAATAGACTTGATAAAAAAAAATCCCCTTGCCATATAATAATCAAAATACAAAACATACAGATTAAAGAAAGAATATTAAGAGCTGCAAAGGAAAAAGGTCAAGTAACTTATAAAGGTAAACCTATCAGACTTACACCGGATTTCTCTAAACAATCTAAATAGACCTGTTAGTCGCGAAGAATTAGAAGCTGTTATCAAAAACCTCCCGACAAAAAAAGCCCAGGGCCAGATGGTTTCAATGCAGAATTCTACCAGAACTTCCAAGAAGTGCTAATACCTATACTCCTTAATGTATTTCACAATATAGAAACAGAAGAGTCATTGCCAAATTCTTTCTATGTAGCTACAGGTACCCTGATACCAAAACCACATAAAGACACAACCAAGAAAGAGAATTACAGGCCAATCTCACTCATGAACATTGACACAAAAATTCTCAACAAAATACTGGCAAACCAATTCCAAGAACACATTAGAAAAATTATCCATTATGATCAAGTAGGCTTCATCCCAGAGATGCAGGGCTGGTACAACATATGCAAATCTATCAATGTAATCCATCATATAAATAAACTGAAAGAAAAAAAAACATATGATCATTTCATTAGATGCTGAAAAAGTATTTGACAAAGTTCAACATCCCTTTATGATAAAGGTGTTGAAGAGATTGGGGATATAAGGATCATACCTTAATATAATAAAAGCTATTTACAGCAAGCCGACAACTAACATCAAACTGAATGGAGAAAAACTCAAAGCCATTCCATTGAAATCAGGAACACGACAAGGCTGTCCACTCTCCCCATACCTCTTCAATATAGTGCTAGAAGTTCTAGCAATAGCAATACGTCAACATAAGGGGATCAAGGGGAATCAAATTGGAAAGGAAAAAGTTAAACTCTCATTATATGCAGATGATATGATAGTGTACATAAGCAACCCCAAAAACTCTACTAAAGAACTCTGACAGCTGACAAACACCTTTAGTAATGTGGCAGGATACAAGATCAACTCCAAAAAAATCAGTTGCCCTCCTATACACAAAGGATAAAGAAGAAGAGAGGGAAATCAGAGAAACATCACCTTTCACGATAGCCACAAATAGCATAAAATATCTTGGGTTTACTTTAACCAAGGAAGTGAAAGACCTATTTGACAAGAACTTTAAGTCTTTGAAGAAAGAAATTGAAGAGGATACCAGAAAATGGAAAGATCTCCCTTGTTCTTGGATTGGGAGAATCAACATAGTAAAAATGGCAATTCTACCTAAAGCAATCTATAGATTCAATGCAATCCCCATCAAAATCCCATCAAACTTCTTCACAGACCTTGAGAGAACAATAATAAAGTTTATATGGCAAAACAAAAAACCCAGGATAATCAAAACAATCTTATACAATAAAGGAACTTCTGGAGGCATTACCATCCGTGACTTCAAACTCTATTACAGAGCTACAGTATTGAAAACAGCTTGGTACTGGCGTAAGAACAGAGAAGTCGACCTATGGAATCGAATAAAAGACCGGATATTAACCCACAAACCTATGAACACTTAATTTTTGACAAGGAAGCTAAAGTTATGCAATGGAAGAAGGAAAGCATCTTTAACAAATGGTGCTGGCATAACTGGATGTCAACCTGTAGAAAAATGAATGTAGATCCATATCTATCACCATGCACAAGAATCAAGTCCAAATGGATTAAAGACATCAACATTAACCTGACCACTTTGAACCTGATAGAAGAGAAAGTGGGAAGTAGTCTACAAGACATAGGCACAGGAGACCACTTCCTAGGTAGAACCCCAGTAGCACAGACAATAAGAGAATCAATGAATAAATGGGACCTCCTGAAATTGAGAAGTTTCTGTAAAGCAAAGGACACTGTCAGTAAGACAAAAAGGCTACCTTCCAACTGGGAGAAGATCTTCACCAACCCCTAATCAGACAAAGGTCTAATCTCCAAAATATACAAAGAACTCAAGAAACTAGACACTAAAACTCTAATTAATCCATTTAAAAAAATGGGGTACTGATCTGAACAGAGAATTCACAATAGAAGAACTTCGAATGGCCAAAAGACACTTAAGGTCATCCTCAACATCCTTTGCGATCAGGGAAATGCAAATCAAAACAATTATGAGATACCATTTTACACCGGTCAGATTAGCTAAACTCAAAAACACCAATGATAGCCTATGCTGGAGAGGATGTGGAGTGAGGGGAACACTCATCCATTGTTGGTGGGAATGCAAACTTGTGCAGCCACTGTGGAAATCAGTGTGGAGGTTTCTCAGGAAACTGGGAGTCAACCTCCCTCAGGACCCAGCAATTCCACTCCTGGGAATATACCCAAGAGATGCCCTATTATACCACAAAAGCATTTGTTCCACTATGTTCATATCAGTACTATTTGTAATAGCCAGAACCTGGAAACAACCTAGGTGCCCCTCAATAGAAGAATGGTCCAAGAAGGTGTGGAACATATATACATTAAAGTTTTACTCAGCGGTAAAAAAACAATGGCATCTTGAATTTTTCATGCAAATGGATGAAAATAGAAAACGCTTTACTGAGTGAGGTAACCCATACCCAAAAAGAGGAATATGGTATGTACTCACTCATAAGTGGATTCTAGCCATAATTAAAGGTCTTTGATCCTATAATTCGTGATCCTAGAGAAGCCAAATAAGAAGATGAACCTGAAGAAAATCATGTAGTTTTCCTCCTTGATATTGGAAGTAGACAAGAGTGCCAGGCAACAATGGGTGCACGGGGGCAGGAGTGGATGGAAGGGGAGAGGGTTAGAGAGAAGGGAGTAGGGGAGGATTGGGGAAAGCTTGGGTGATTGTGATGTGGGGGAGGGAGGAAGGATGGATATGGGAGCAGGGAAGAATGTAACTCAACTAAGGGAACCATTTTAGGGTTTGCAAGAGACTTGATTCTGGAGGGATTCCCAGGTCCAAGGAGAGATCCCTAGTTTGTTCCCTGGACAGCAGAGGAGAGCGTGCCTGAACTGGCCTTGGCCCATAACCATACTTGAATATTTTGCATATCACCATAGAACCTTCATCTGGTGATGGATGGAGATAGAGATGGAGACCCACATTGGAACACTGGACTTAACTTCCTACTTCCAAAGGAGAAGCAGAAGGAGGGAGAACGTGAGCAAGGAAGGCAGGATCAGAGGTAACCTTCACCTGATGATGAATGGAGATTGAGACAGAGACCCACATTGGAGCACTCGACTGAGCCCCCAAGGTCCAAATTAGGAGCAGAAGGAGGGAGAACATGAACAAGAAAGGTGGGACTGTGAGGAGTGTGTTCACCCACTGATACAAGGGGACTGATCTAATGAGAGTTCACCAAGGCCAGCTGGACTGTGTCTGAATGAGCACGTGATCAAACTGGATTCTTTGAATGTGGCTGGATTCTCTGAATGTGTCTGGCATGGGGACTGTCTGAGAAGCCATTGCTAATGGCGCTGGGACTTGTTTCCTCTGCATGTACTGGATTTTTTGGATCCTAGTCAGTTTGGATGCTCACCTTCCTAGACCTGGAGGGAGGGGGGAGGAACTTGAACTTCCCAGAGGGCAGTAAATGCTGCCTGAGTACCTTCTGCTGCCTCATCCAATAGTCGCTGAAGCATGAGCCCCTGGTGCTGCTGGAGCGCCTTCTGCTCCATCAGCCAATAGCTGCTGAAATACCAGCCCACTGGGGCGTGGTATATTTCTCTTTTAAAAAGAGCCACAAGTCTCGGCTCCGGTCTCTTGGTTCCGGTGCTTGGTTCTGGCTCCTGCTCCCAGCTCCGGCTCCAGCTACTAGGCTCCCTTCCTGACGGTTTATGGTGTATGTAAGTTTTACCCCTCAAAATAAATAACCCCTTAAAACATAACTGGTGTGGGATTGACTTCGCCATTAAGGAAACACTGACTGCTCTTAGGGCTGGAAAGGGAGGAGGAGAGGAAGTGGGGGGAATGGGAGGGTATTGGGGGTAGGGGCGGAAGTGCAAACTTTCATAAATTAATAAAAAAATATTACAGGTGTGTTATGCTATCTGCATTATAAATAAGTAAATTTTATTTAGTTGACATCACGTATTTTTCGCTTAAATACATTTTGTTTTAAATTAGAGACAAAAACCCTCAACTTTGGACTCACTTAGCACTCATGATGTTCACACTCACAACAATCATCCCTCCTTAGCCTGACACTTTGTGGATTATGATGAGTCATATATATGGCTGATACCTTTATGTTTCTTACATTATCTGTGTTCCTATAAAACATTTGCTTTATTTATGTAACTAAATATTAGAATGACTCCCACAGAGTCCCATTCTGGGAATACCAGGTAAAACAAATTTATTCAAAAGTTTAAGAATTCCAGATATTACACATTTTAGTTTTGGCCTGTAAATCTTTTGGGAAAAAGAAAGGATGATTTTCAAATTGCTTATCTAAAGTTTTCTGGGCTTCAAATGTTTGAAATACTGTTAAGGACATCCTCATCAGGAAAGATCTATGAGCTATACTAATTATAATAGTCTGTTAATCTTGGTTTTGTGCACAATATTTCCCAGAGACAACTAAAACTCAATTACATCTTAACTTTAATGGTAAAAATAAAAATGCTGCAGATTCCCAAGTGGCTGCATTAGTTAGCAGGTCATGGGACCATGCCACAAGTCCCTGAGTTGGGGCAGGTAGTGGGCAGCAGGTGCTGACAGCAGCCAGTCCCAGGCAATGATGGAACATGAGACTACAACAGAGGTCTCCAAAGGTGGCTGGTCCCAGGTGAGGAGAGACAGATGGATAGGCACACCATGCAGAGTGAGGTTAGATATTTATTTAGTGGTTTATGGAGGGGAAAGGGAGAGGAAGGGGAGAAGAAAAGAGAGGCAGAGAGAAAGAGAAAGAGAGAGACTGGGGAGAGACAGATGCTGCCTCTTCAAGAGGGAGACAGGAAAAGGAAGAGACTCAGGTTGTAAGCAGAAAGGAAGATCTGTCTTCCTTGGCAGATGGGGGAGGGAATAGGCATGACTTGTCTCTTAAAGAGACAGAACAGACCATTACATTCCTATCTCTTTTTTAAAATAAAAAGGCAAAAGGTTAGGCACCACAGGTTAAAATTTGGGCAGTGGATTCTCAAGACTGCTTCCTGCATATTTATGGGCATCATCTTTGAGGGGGAACCTGAAAAAGCTGGGTACTGGTCACATCCTGGTGTAGCTGGATTGTTTGTTCCTGTCTGGTGTTTGTGGTATGGAAATGTCTTGTGTCTCTTACACCTGTATGTAGGGCCCTGTCTTCCCTGTTCCTCGAGGCCAAAGCACAGGATGCAAGATTTGTTTACACTAACCAGTTTAGCTTCCCCTGCTCATTCTGCCAACTGGAGGGAATTAATTCAAAGCCTTGTTTCTGTCATTGCTGTGATAATTTCATCTGCTAAGAAGGTCCTCACAGGTGCCCTAAATCTCCTCCCATCTGTCTGTCAGGGTTCCCAGCTCAATACCCCCTGCATGGAGGCTCAGGCTGCTGGCGCCAAGCAGTCAACTCCCCTCTTTGCACTCCCAGGTGGGAGGGGGCTCTCGACCTCTTGCCTCCAAGTATATAACTATGTGTGCTGAATAAAGATTGACATTTAACCCTTTGGGCAAATTATCCGGTCTCTGTGTGTGTGTCTGTTCAACTTCTAGGATATTGATCCAGACTCGTGGTTCGGTATAGGAAGTGCGCCCTGTATCGGGTGTGGGGATTCGCAGAAAAGCGCGGGACACCTGTATAAGGTATTGGCAGAACAGAGGACAAAGTTAGGTTAAAAAAAAAAAATTAGGACCAGGCAATTGAGAAGGGTATATCTGACCTATTTAAGTAGATCCTTCAATAAAACTCCCTGGAACTCACAAGAACTTTTTGGGTTTGTGAAAACAGAAGTTTTAGACATATACACTATATCAACAGTAGCATGTTTACATCAGAGTGACTGTGACCAATATTTTTGCACAACGAAAAGTATTTTTAAGACTATGGAAGGCAGTATGAGCGAGAAATTTGATAGTGTGCACTTGTCCTCACCCCTTTATAACTTGCAGGTGTACTCTTTAATAACTTGTATTTGTAATTTACTGAAATTTGTTTTGTGAGGTTGTCCTTTTAAACTGACAAAACCTCTCAGCTGTCAAAGATCTGTCAGAGATCTTTGAGAAGGATAAATTTTACTTGAGTTATTGATTATAAAATGACAGAGAACTTGCTTGGTTGGCACTTAGAGCTACTCCTCAGGGTTCTCTGTGGTTGCTGAAGCTCATATTTGCCTTTTGCTGTTTAATGCAGGGCCTGCCAGGCTCTCAAAGATCCTGAGGGCTAAGAAATCTATAGGAAGACAAGCCTACCTTTACCGGAGAATCTAGGCTGTCAATTCCAGTGATTCTTTCCATGTCTGGAGATCTTCAGTTTATGTGAAAGGCAGTTTTTCCCAGTGGTCAGCACATGGCATTTGAAGCAAATTGCTGATAGATGTTGTTCTGTGCCCATTTGTCTTCTGTCTTCCTTGCAAGAAATAGAGTGCTATTGTGAGGAGCCAACCTATCTCTTTTTGTTATGAAAAGTTTTTTAATTATTAAATATTTAAATGTCATATTCCCCAGATCTATGACAGTTGAGGGCTGTTTATCAGGTAAAACTACCCTATAGAATCTGCTTGGGAGCTGGGTCTGAGCCTGACTGTACTGGCTCTTAATAGGTAAGATTTATACTTGTAAAAAGACAGAAAGGAATAAAAAAAAACTGCTTACGATAGAAGGTTAATGGCAAAACTGACAATAGCATAGAACATATTAATATATTTTAAATGAGGGTTGAATTAAACATAAAGTATTTTTATAAGAGACTGAACAGTACATAATGGTTTAAAACATGAGACTTATTGTTTTGTAGTATGAGAAACAGTTAAGCTGACCAGAATAGGGAAAACTAACCAGTTTGTTTTTATGCCAATGGTGTGCATAGAAATCATGCTGTGGGACTCACACTCAGACATATGAAACACGTGGTTATTGTGGGGGAAAATATACCAAAATCTGGATCTTGACCCCAGGAGAGGAGCTCATGGTGGGAGAGCCTCCCAAGTCTCATGGCACCAATAATGGATTAATAAAAATTACAGGATTCTTCTCTTCTATTTCTGGAGTCCAAGGTTTGGCTATTAGCCACACCTGTTGACAATAACTTTGAGGGAGGAGCACAATAACCTTGAAGGACCTATACATAAGTTCCAACTTTCTGACCTTTGGTCAACATGGAAATAGGTTAATATTTTCAGGCCTCCACGCACTCTGTGGTATAATTCTACATTTTAAGCATCTACAATATTTCTTGATTATTTGCTCTGTGTAGTGGGATGTTATGAAATGACATAAATAAATAGATTAGTTCCAAGGTATCTGGTTCTTTTTATATTTAAAAAATATCCCTTTGAATTTTCAGCTTTTTTTCTGGCAAACTTGATAAATTCATTTATTTCTTCTTTTAGGGAGACTGTAGCTTTTTATGGATTTCTGCTCAATGCATGCACAAACAATGAATTTGGTTATCACTA
The DNA here is from genome assembly GCF_982192425.1 of Myodes glareolus. Classification (NCBI taxonomy): domain Eukaryota; kingdom Metazoa; phylum Chordata; class Mammalia; order Rodentia; family Cricetidae; genus Myodes; species Myodes glareolus. The sequence continues at coordinate 59,711,617 of NC_142037.1, forward strand.
CTATCTCTAGGTAATTCAATGACCTTAAGACACAGAAATCATATCATTAATTTATATGACAGACTACTGTAAACCACACAAAATTAAGAGATTTAAAGACAAAACTACATAATTATGTGGGAAATAGATGACCTCGTCCCATGTCATGATCAGTTGGAAAACAGAAAACAGATACTGGAACTAATAAAACTTAAAATAAAAAGACAGGCTAACTGGAGATGCATGTTTATTCTGTGGGAGTAATACAACTGAATTTCTAACACCTGTCGGCTCTGAAAGATTATGTAGTTGTGATCTGTTTACTGAAGAGTGATAACTTGAATGAGGGGGCTATTGTCTGAGGGTGGCTGTTGTTATGATTTCAACCTAAATAAGGCTGACACTTCCAAGTTCTAGGGCCATGCATGTGAGGACAAGCCCTCAGGCAGAAATGCCTAATTGCCCAGGGGATGTTAAAGGGCCCCATGTGACACATGTGCATGCCTGGTTGCAACATCCATGTATGACTCAGCTAAGCGCATATACGTAAGGCCCATCATATGCATATTACGTAGTCACATCAACCCTTGTGTGAATGCACTAGACATCTTTTAATATTGCTCCCCCAACACTGACTTCCCCAGACCTGTACATGCTCCCTCTAATAAACTCCTAAGCAGTATTGTTGAATGTTCTGTGTTTCCTTTTCACTCGTGCCAGGTAATTTCAGCTATAGTCAGATAACGTAATGGAGTTTTCAAAAAGATACAGACTAGTTTGAACAAATAGTCCAAGATTGAACAAATACTTAATTAAGGCACTTGGAAGCTGTGAAGTTACCAGAACACAAACTGGGAGAAAATGAGACCTTTCATCTTTCTGTTTCTTGTTTTCTTTAGTCTAACTTATTATTCAAGGGACCAATGAGAAATGTGATTATTTTTTAATTCTTAAGTTTAAATTTACAAACAGAAAATTAGACATAAGTGTACATATAACACTTAATGAACAATACACTTCCCTAAGTGATGTTATTATTTTTGTCTGCAGCATTGTCACCAACCTCCATTCCAACCATACATGGGAAAGAGCTAATTAAAAATAAGGTTCTTAAGTTGAAAGGCAATTTAATCAATTAAGCATGATCTAGATTTTAAATTAGTGTCATTGTTTGGTCTAATTGTTTTTTGATTTCAAAAGACTGTTATTGCAACACTTATTGTCAACCTGTAAAAAAATGAAAATAGATCCATATCTATCACCATGCACAAAACTCAAGTCCAAATGGATTAAAGACATCAACATCAATCTGTCCACTTTGAACCTGATAGAAGAGAAAGTGGGAAGTAGTCTACAAGATATAGGCACAGGAGGCCACTTCCTAAGTAGGACCCCAGCAGCACAGACAATAAGAGAAACAATGAATAAATGGGACCTGCTGAAACTGAGAAGCTTCTGTAAAGCAAAGGACGCTGTCAGTAAGACAAAAAGGCTGCCTTCTGACTGGGAGAAGATCTTCACCAACCCCTCATCAGACAAAGGTCTGATCTCCAGAATATACAAAGAACTCAAGAAACTAGACACTAAAACTCTAATTAACCCAATTAAAAAATGGGGTACTGATCTGAACAGAGAATTCACAACAGATGAACTTCGAATGGCCAGAAGACACTTAAGGTCATGCTCAACCTCCTTAGCGATCAGGGAAATGCAAATCAAAACCATTTTGAGATACCATCTTACACCTGTCAGAATAGCTAAAGTTAAAAACACCAATGATAACCTATGCTGGAGGGGATGTGGAATGAGGGGAACACTCATCCATTGTTGGTGGGAATGCAAACTTGTGCAGCCACTTTGGAAATCAGTGTGGAGGTTTCTCAGGAAACTGGGAGTCAACCTCCCTCAGGACCCAGCAATTCCTCTCTTGGGAATATACCCTAGAGATGCCCAAACATACTACAAAAGCGTTTGTTCAACTATGTTCATAGCAGCACTATTTGTAATAGCCAGAACCTGGAAACAGCCTAGGTGCCCCTCAATAGAAGAATGGTTAAAAAAGGTGTGGAACATATACACATTAGAGTTTTACTCAGCGGTAAAAAATAATGACATCTTGAATTTTGCATGCAAATGGATGGACATAGAAAACGCTTTACTGAGTGAGGTAAGCCAGACCCAAAAAGAGGAACACGGTATGTATTCACTCATAAGTGGATTCTAACCATAATTAAAGGTCTTTGAGCCTATTATTCGTGATCCTAGAGAAGCTAAATAAGAAGACGAACCTGATGAAGATTATTTACCTATCCGCCAGGAGGTAGGAAATAGTCAAGAGTCCCAGGTAACCTTGGGTGCATGGGGGGGGGTGGGAGGGTTGATGGAAGGGGAGAGGGTTAGAGAGAAGGGAGTAGGGGAGGAATGGAGAAAGCTCGGTTGACCGGGATGGGGGGAAGGGAGGAAGGATGAATGTGGGATCAGGGAAGAATATATTTCAACTAAGGGAGTCATATTAGAGTTTACAGGAAACTTGATTATATATGGGATCCCAGGTCCAAGGAGAGATCCCCAGATTGTTCTCTGGACAGAGGAGGGGGTGCCTGAACCGGCCTTGGCCCGTGACCATACTGATGAATATTTTGCTTATCACCATAGATCCCTCATCTGGTGTTGGATGACGATACAGATGGAGGCCCACGTTGGAGCACCGAACTGAGCCCCCCAAGATCCAAACGAGGAGCAAAAGGAGGAAGAAAATGACGAAGGACTGCGAGGGATACTATCACCCACTGATACAAGGGGTCGGATCTAATGAGAGTTTACCAAGGCCAGATGGACCGTGACTGAACGAGCATGTGATCCAACCAGATTCTCTGAATGTGGCCGGATTTTCTGAATGTGGCTGGCCTGCAGTCTTTCTGAGAAGCCATTGACAATGACACTGGGACTGGTTTCCTCTGCATATACTGGATTTTTGGGATCCAGTCTGTTTGGATGCTCACCTTCCTGGACCTGGAGTGAGGGGGGAGGAACTTGGACTTCCCACAGGGCAGGAGACCCTGACTTCCCTAGGGGACAAAGAGGGAGGAGGAGAGGGAGGGGGGGAGTGGGAGGGCGTTGGGAGGAGGGGCGTAAATGGAAACTTTTTATAATTTAATAAAGTTACAAAAAAAAAGAAATTTTATGAACCGATTTCTCTGTTTTATGGAAATATTGTATATTTTCTCTATAGATTTTGTTGAAGTAGCAGATTATATTTACTTTCAAATGTTACTCTGACTTTTACAAGTTAAAACTATCTTCTAGGAACCAATAGAAATTGGTCACACAATCCTATCCTCTAAATTAATTCTGATTTTGATTTGCTATTGTTTTGTTTATTTACATCTATGCTAATGAGAATGATTTCCTAAAATTTCTTCCTTTCTAGAATTGTTTTTATGTTTCAAATTCGCAGTTATAACGTACTCAAAGATATTTAGAGAATAGTTTTCTATTACCTGGAAAAATATATTTACAATAGGCCATCCTCCTCTTAAAATTATTAGAGTAAATTAACACTCTAGCTGCTTGACTCTTGATCATCCTATTTTGGAGGCTTTAAAAACATTGTGTAGATTTTCAAGTTTTCTTGTACGTTCCCAAATTTACAAATTTCACAGCATTTCTAAATTGCATATTTTTAAATTTATTTGCATAATACTTTATATTTGTTTCTTTTGTAATAGTTAACTTTAAATGGTATTTCCTTTTTTTTACTCAACACTAGCTAACTTTACATACTTTTAAAAGAAGTTACATTGACTAGTTTTGTCCACTCGACATTGTAGACTTACAGGGTAAATGATTCTCAATGGGTTGTTATCTATTCAATTTGTCATGTGTGTATGCCTGCTAGAGATTGTCTCCATTACATTTATTGATGTGGGATGACTCAGAGGGTTGGGCGTGGCATTATATCCTAGTTTTAGGTTTTAGATTCAGTGAGAGTAGAGAGATTAAGCTAATAGTAACCGCACATATATTCATTTCTCTGTGATTTACATAGTGGACTTGTAACTAATTCATGTCTATTTCTTCTACCTTCACTTCTCTGTTACACTGGAACTATGAGCTGAAGTGAACACTTTCTCCCAAAGTTGTTTTGTCTTTTTTTTTTCCAGTAATAGAAATAAGACAGAAATTAGCACAGAGGGTGAGTGTATGGAATAAGTAAAATGCTGCGGATCCCCAAGTGGCTGCAGCAGCAGAAACACTGCAAGTCAAGAGGCAGTAGTGGGTAACTGGTCTGGTCGAGAGCAACCAGTTCCAGGCAGGGACAGTGCACAAAACCACGCAGGTCTGAGGGCAGCTGGTCCCAGGCAGGGAACCATGCAGTGGGCAAGAGATAGAGACATGGATAGGTACACCATTCAAGATGAGGTTGAATATTTACTTAATAGGTTATGGAGTAGGAAGGAAAAAATGGAGAAAAGCAGAAAGGCAGAGAGTGAGAGAGAGAGAGAGAGAGAGAGAGAGAGAGGAGACAGAAGCTGCCTTTTCAAGAGTTAGATGGAAAAAGAAGAAGATTCATGTTGCCAGCAGGAATGAAGATCTGCCTGCCTCAGCAGATGGGGGTGGGTGGGCGTGGCTTGTCTCTTAAAGAGACAGGACAGAGCGTTATAGTTGGGATCATTTTCATGGCAAAAATTACTGTGTAGTTCTTCTATCACAAATTGTGTTTTATCTAGAATGTGGAAAAATTTGGATATTTATGGTAGAAAAATCATTGAACACTGTAAAGAGATTAGGGGGACAATCTTACAGATGAGAGTGATCATGGAAGGTAAAACTGCTAAGTGAACCATGGATAGAAGAGGGATGGCTCATAAGGTTCCAGAGAAAGGTAAAGACTCCGTGAGAATTAATTCTTCCAAGGATATGGACTCTGTGATAGTTTCCTGATAACCTAAGATATTTGAATTTAAAGATTAAGACCGCTGAGGCTGGTAGCACACATCTGAGCCCAATACTTTGTTCTAAGTAGTAAACTTTGAAGTTCCAGAAGAGTACAGGATAAACAGAAACCCAGTAAAAGGAAATAAAAGAGAGATAGAGATGGAGAGTTAGGGGTAAGAAACAAGGAAGGACTGATATTTTGTATTGAGAAAATTTTAAGGCAGCACAGTATAGAGATCACTGTTAAAGAATCAGTAGTAATAGACAGAGATGGGTACTAACGTAGAGAAGTCAGCTGTGCTGCACAAAGACAACAGAAAGTGTCCCTTCAGGATCAGCACACAGGAGTTGACACAGTTGTGGTCCCAGGTTGCCTCTGCTGTATCTCAAGCTGACAGCAGAACTTGGCTATGTCATAAGCACCATATAGTACTGCTTTTGAAAGTATTAATGATATAAGATTACATGTGTGTAGTGAAGAAAGCCAAAGACTAAGAGAACCTGCAGGTACTTTGAGATTCAGAACCTAGGAGCTTCAAGATTTGTTTTCTTTCTTCTTCTTTTTGATTGCACAGTACTCATATTCATATTTTTCTCCTTTTTGAATAAAAATGTTTGCCATGTGGCATAATATGTTAGAAACATGTAGTATGTTTCTGTTTTTATAAAGGTCAGAGTATGTAAACTTTTAAAATGTTGAATGCTTTTAAAGAATTTGAGGATTTTCACAATGAGACAATATTTACATTATGAGATAAACCTGAAAATTATTGTTTCTTTTTAACAAGTCTGATGGAGCTGGGATTTCTAGTTTTGTCAATTTGTCACAATGTATCACTGGGATAAGAGTCTTATCGAAGAACCCTCCAAATCAGGATGACTTGTGCACATGTCTTCAGGAGTTATTTTTCGCTGTGTTAATTGATATGGGGATATATGGTCTTTTTTGGGTAGATAGAGCAAGCTGTGTTTCAGAGTGGAAACACAGGTGGGTTTGAGGGCAGAGCTAGTAGTTTGTAGGGGTTGCTGGCTGGTTTTAGGTTTTCAGTGGGCCTACACACATGAACTATGTTGACCTTTTAATATAGATTTTTATGTGGTGATGATCCTCCCATTACAATTTTTTTCTGTTGTTAATTTACAGCTGTAGTTTTACCCATGTTGTGAATCTCAATCCAAACATCTTACATACAGATGGTTCTAGACTACACCTGTACAAACCCCAAAAGATTGAGATTCATAGGCTTGAACACTGTTCCAGGCCCTCTATCAAACTGCTTAGGTCATTGTCTTCTGCATCACAAGAAATGAAGATTTCTGTTTCTGGTTAGCTTTTGGTTCTTATGGCTCTAACCCTAAATTTCAGCCTTTCATAAAATCCAAACATTAACAATATAAAATATTTTAGAAGCACAAATGTCCCATAGTTTTAACTTTTCTTAAAAAATGAAAATCTCTTAAATGTCTTCCTGCAATATCAAAAAAAAAAAGTAGCTCTTTGGCCCTACCCTCAACAACATACACTTAGCCTTTCTTTTAGATCTCTGTCTGCCCCATTTCACTGTAGCTCGTGTTTTTGGTGACTTTCACCTAGCTTTGGCATTTCAAAAACTATTAAGGTTCATCCTTGTAACGTAACAGTCTTTGGGACTCTAGTCCTACCATACATTTGTAAACCTCGGCTGTTTCCTATGATCCCTTTATGTCTGTATAATCATAATCCCCTGGGTAACTCTTAAATTAGCAAAGTCTAGCAGCAAAGCCAGGTATATTTTGAGTATAAAAACACTGAGATGCAACTTTAATACTTCAAATCATTCATATACATTCATATACATAAAGTATTAAAGTATTACAGCTGCAGTTTTGCCAATATATGTACCTTGTGTTTAGAATGGGACATGAGTCATCATGCAAAAATATATCCCAAATCAAACTGTCTTGAAGATCTGTTAAAAATACTCCATGTGGTCACCTTTAATCAAGATGGTGCTGAAATCATGTGGCATCCATTTTTATTTTTCTATCAAAATGGAAATATAAAATTCAAAATGAAATCATTCCTTATGGTTTCTTTAAAATTACCCATGCATAGATTTTAAGTTATCAATTTCCAATGTTACTAGTTAAATTGTAACTAGTTTTATTTCTATTTTAACAGATTTTTGACCATATCTAATAAAATAAACTTCGATCTGCAGCTACAGAATGTTCACATAAACCAATAAACCAAGACCAATTTCTTTTTTCTTTTTCTTTTTTCTTTTTTTACTCTTTTGCTTTGTTTTCTTCACCTAGTCATTGTCAAACTAACAGAGTGACAGAGGAAACTTTTAAATAGATTTATTCTGATTGCTATCTAAATCTGAACTTAAACGTGTTTCTCATCAGGCCAAAGGCATCTTTGTTCAATTCATAGATGTTCTGTGGACAGCAGATAAATTTTATTGCTTCTAACAAAAGTCTTTAGTTCTTGATAAAAAATCAAAGGTATGAGTCTATGCCTTCTATTTATACATACTCAATATCTAATTTTTGTCTGCAAAATGGATTTCAATTTGGGCCTAAAATGTTTCAAATTTACTATTTTTCTTTAATTACATAAGCTTTAACTTCTGTTCCTAGTTTATACTTATCTCAATAAGTTTCCACTTCTCTGGCAGACAAACCTAAGCATAAGTTGCTGACTATAACCTGCTATGATTGACTGCAAATCCTGGACTTCCTGAAAGCTCATGTGGACCAGTCCAGCTGATATGAATTCTCCGTCTCTTCAAAAGAGTCTGTGACCCATATGCTTCTGATTAGTGCCCCACTGTTGAATTCCATCCTAACTTTTGGCTAGCTTTTCAGGTTACTTGGGCCTTGATGACAATGCCCCAATGTCAGCTTGAAGTAGTTGCAGAAAGGCACACATCGTTCCATGCTCCCTGCCCAGAAAAGGTTGTAATGCTGAGACAAGGGGGAGCTCCCTGGCATGGGGAACAAAATGATTACCTATAGTTCCCACTGATATACCAGAAAATTAGTCCCAGATTTGACAGATAATGCTCCTACAATAACTAAAATAACTAAAATAACTACAATAACTAAAATGCTCCTACAATAAAAAGACATTTTGGCTCTTTATGAAGAACCACAGAACCAAAGAGAGCATTCAGGATTTCAATTACAATTTGGTTGTACTCAAAAGATCAGAGATACAGGACCTGGTAGGATGGCCACTCCCCTGGAAAGATCTTTTAGCTAATGGCTCCTAGTGATTGGGTCCTGTCGTTGGTACTTGTGAAGGGGGAAATATAGGACCCATCTTTGACAAGCTCAATAGAGGCCTGAGTCCCAGTAGTTTTAACTCAGACCATACCTAGTTACAAAAAATACTATAAACTGAGAATATCCAAGCACCACCCAGGAACAGATCATCCAAAGGATATTCTAATGTTCCAACCATTGCAGATAGGATCACCTGCCTGTATACACACTGCTAATGTAACTTTTCTGATATTTGCTTTTAAATAGTGCCCTCTAGAAAGGCAGGGCACTTCCTCTCACTGCTGCACTGATGAGGTCCCTGGTAGAATTTAATGGTTTACTCAATAAACCTTGCTTTTGCATTTCAGTAAGTCAGTCTCCCTGGTGGTCTTTTGGAGTCCCCATGGACTGGGTATAACATGTTGAGTAATGATTAATCTAAATACTTTCAATATAGCTTTCTTTGAAATATGTTGCAATGATTTTATTCTTCTGAGTTGTGTAATAGAATGAATCTTAATTGAACATATTTTGATATCTGCAGTATCATTTCTGATTCAATCTGGAAAAAGAATATTTACAAAAATAGAGAGAAAAGCAACACAAGACTCAGACCAGAAACTATATCCCTGGAGTATTTTTCTTTTTACAGTCTTAAATTATATGGAAAAATACTCAAGCTGACCTTAGAATAAAAGGGAAGTATGTTATAATACCTTGGTATCTGATTTACAAGTGTGAAAATACAATACTGCCTCTGTTTATTGCAAAGAAACAAAAACTGTATGTTTTGGATGGGAGAACTATTTTCCCAGGAGCAGCAAATGTAGAATAAATGAGTATACACAAGACAGTAAGTATTCCAGCCGGAGAGATGGCTCAGGGGGCAGAGCGCCCGACCCGCTCGCCCCGAGGACCCAAGTTCGATTCCCGGCCCAGCATGCCAGTAGTTCCGTTACCGTCTGTCAGCGCCCCCCCACCCCCGCAGCCTGCAGAACGACCCCCACACAATTTTCCACCGTCCACCGTAGATCCGCGTAGAGTAGTAGGCAAAAAATAAAATAAAATAAAAGACAGTAAGTATTGCCAACATTGATATTGGTATATTGGAAGAGTTGGCCTTGATGTAAGCATTAATGTAAAACTGAAAATAGACAAAAAAGCTATCTATCACACATGTAACTCTTATGAATTAAAAATCAAAAATCATACTGAAAACATGTTGAAAATGCAGAATATTCTCTAGTCTGCTGGTATATTTTAATATGTTCTTTCCCATATTACTTTTGTATTTTACCTCCTATTACTCCTTTTTTTTATGCCCTCTTAACATAAGAAAGCATGTGTGTGTATATAAATCCAATCTCTACAAAGAGAAAGAGAGTAGAAGAAATGCATCTCTTCAGTGATCTAAAAACACATTCATGAATGACTGAATACATTTTTTTAGTTCTTATAATTGTGGTATTATAATCATTTCTGGTGTAAAGAACTTGTATAACTAATATCATTGAAGTTCCTGTTCATATTTCTGCTAAGATGTAGGGACTTGCTTCTCTTCTAGAAACAGTTTTAATTTCCTTATTACTATTATCCTGGGTGTAACATACTAAACAGAAGTCTGAATGGATAGCATGAAATATGTACTAAGTGCCAACTCTAAAATAGGACTGTTCTTGACCCACAATGTTCGACAAAATTGTCTGCTGTGATAAAATGTCTCATGTGATTGTTATTTATACAACAAATGTAATTAAGTATTTGAAATATATATTGCCAGAAACTGAATTTTTGTTTTATTCATTTTTGATCAATTAAATTTAAGAATCATATGTGGCTAGTTGATTTTATATTAGTCAATCCAATTTTATATGTTTTTTTAATTTAATTAGTGAAAATATAAGACATTTTCCTGTCTTAAAATATCCTTTATTCTGTAGGGACCAATCTTGCAGTAAGTGTTTGATCAAAATCAAAGACCCCAATCCTCTAAGACCCCTATATCCAAAGAGTCTGGAATGTAATATTGAGTTGGAAGGTCACCCCAGCCCCTCCCTCTGGGAGTTGCCTTGGCCTGGACTCCACCTCCAGGAAGCCCACCAAGCAGTGACAACTCCCCAGGGAGATTCAGAACCACTCCCACAGGCTATTTAGGCTCCCACTGGGAAAAGGAACATGTGGTTTCCTGTTTTGTCTGTCTCCCCGCCATGCTTCCTTGCCGAGAGCGAGTATGGCTTCATTAAGTGTGGGAGTTTTTGATTAGGTCTAACCTGTTCTAATTGGAGATAATGTGCATCATTAAGAGGCCTGTCTTAAATTTTTTGCTAACAGTAAGTATAAAAGCAAATACTTTTGCAAAAGTAATTGGAATGAAGGTATGGTTTTAATATGACATAGGATACATAATGTTGGAAAAACATGAAGAATTTGTCTTTTTTAATAGTGATAAATTAGAAAAGAGTTTTAAATGGAAATAGTGACCATTTTGAATTTGTCATTCAGGGCTTTCTAAGTTCTTTTATATCTAGAATTAATAGAACCAAAGACTTCTTAGCTCCACCAACATCTTATAGACTAAAGAGTGTTGTTTTGTATTTTAACCTATGTGACATTCTGAAGATGAAGAAAAAATGACTCTGATTGTTTCTCTTGTGATACAGATCACTTTTGACACCTGATGAAAAAGAATTTCTCTCCCTTCTGAGATATATAATGAGAGGTTGGCAGCAGATATCTCTGGGTAACACTGAATCAAATTGGTTCCTACACTATTTATCTGGAGAACTCACAAGATGAAGGATTGATCCATCCTCAAGAACACCTTTCCATATATTTCAGATGCCTTTAGCAAGGCTCCATTGAGCCCATGGGTGTGTTTCTGCCTTACATCTGCTATAAGTAAGGACTCTGAGAGCACATTCATTCAGTAAAATTCATTGATTCTATCATCTAACACAACAACAACAACAACAACAAAAAACCACTTAGATCTGCCAGTTTACAATAAAAGGAATTATGAAAGAAGTAAATAAAGAGGTACAGGCACAAAGTGTTCCAATGTTCACATCAATTTCTAGTGTGATTCAAGTACAAAACCTTTCACAGCCATCCATACATTCTGCTATTTAACTGTTCCTTGGACTCTGTATTTTGTTTTTCATGCATGGTGTCACTGATATTTGATAACATGGCAAAGACTACATCTATTGCCTTGCCAAAGTGAATGAAGAGAGTCTACCATACATCAGTCATATACAAAGAACTATAGACAATAGAGGGAAGCTGGGAGTGAGAGAGGTAGCCTTATTCAGGGACGAACACAACAAATGATTTCAGTGCAAAACTGTCAGCCATGAAAACATATGAACAAGTAACAATATATAAATTAATGTTTAGTAATATTCACATACATATTAATAAGTTGATATTAATATGTATTTATATAATAACAATTATTAAAAGAAGAGACAATGATTGTGAAAGAGAACCTAGAGTGGTATCATATGGAAAGGTTTGGAAGGAAGAAAGTGAAGATATAAATTTTGTAATTAGAGAAAACAGCCTTGTAAGGCCTGCCTGTGCATATTACTATGGACTCAGTGTTGTGTCTTCTTTCCCTCCAATAGACTGAGGCAGGTCTTACTTACAGTAGGGAATGGTAGCTCAGAACTAAAGGCAAACACCATAAAGTAAAACACATACTCACAAACCATACTATAAATATTTACAATTTATTTTATTTTATTGCAGTACATTTGAAATATAGAAAATGTAAAAATTTGTAGCAATAAAATCTTTTGATTTCTGTGCTTCCTTTGCACATTTTTTATTTCTAAGACCTGAATTAATCTGAAACCATTTCTATTTAAATCACTAAGAACATTGTATTTAAATAAAAAGGACATATTTCCTAATATTACTTCTATCATATAATTGTACTACTTCATTTGCCCCTGATAATTCCATTGGGGCATGACTATGTGCTTTGTTTTTGCATGTGATATGAAATTCCATCCTAAATATCCGTTGATAACCCACCATCTCTGTTGAGGAGTTGTTTTTGCTTTTCTCTTCAAATGGAAGTTCCATAGATTCTTAAACTACCCTCACTTCTGTCACTTTCTAAAATTTCCTCCTACTTCTCTACCCTGAAGATTCAGTTAGTATTTCTGAACAACTGATTAATCAATACTTTTTATACACTCAATGTTTTGGTTTCATGTGCAGTTCATATCTTTCCCCAATTGTATACTCTTTGGTTGGAAGTATTACCTCAGCTCCTGTCACTTATTTTGGAATGTTGGCTGTAAAGTTTCATTTCAAGCCCCTGTTCCTTGGGAGTCACTCCCAAAGAGTCCTCCACCAAAAGAGCCCAACGAATGGTGACTTACATATAGGCCCCAAAGCCTTCTTCCATTTCTTAGAGCCCCTCTTTGACCCCACCCATCTCCACGATGTTATTTCACAGGTTCACTCTTCCTGCCAGATGTTTGCCAAGGCCAATCCATGGGGAGCTCTTCATATAGGTCAGTCTCTGCCTCAGCTTTGTGGACATCAACCAGGTGAAGATTGGCAGGCTAACTTCACCCATATTCCTCCTATTCTTCCTCATAGAAAACTCCATTATCGCCTAACATTTGTGGATACTTTTACAGGATGGATAGAAGTGTTTCAGTCCTCCAGGGAAACAGCAGATATGGTGGCTCAGGTACTCCTAGACCACATCATTCCTCGGTTTAGCATCCCAGGGACCATCTAAACAGACGATGGGCCAGCCTTCACTCCCAGAGTCATGGAGCTCATGTCAGTGGCTCTCAACAATTCCTGTAAACTCCACATCCCCTACCACCCACAATCCTCAGGGTCGGTAGAGAGGGATAATGGACTCATCAAACAACAGCTAATCAAGCGCTCCATTGAACTCAGTTTATCTTGGCCCTCTCTTCCCCCCATCGCCCTTACCCATTTCTGGGCCACCCTACCTTCTCCTATAGGTCTAATCCCTTTCAAGCTCCTTTTTGGAAGGCCCCTTCTCCTTACTCACCACCTCTCAGCCCAAACTCCTCCACTAACATGGTACCTACCCTACCTCACCCTTCTGAGTTACCTTCTCTGTTCACATGCTGACAGTTGTTTCCCTGTTCCCACATCAGTGGACCTAAATGCCCCTGAACCTGACCCACTCTCCCCAGGGGACAGAGTACTCTTCAAACAGCTAGCTCCTAGGTCTCTTGAATCTCAATGGACAGGACCTCAGACAGCAAACCTCACCCCCCTTCAGCTGCCAAGCTTCTAGGACTCTGATGCTGGTACCATCTCTCTAGGTTCAAGCAGGCACTTATTCAGGATACTCGTTCTGCCCAGCAGTTAGGACCTTCCTCCCTCCAGTTTTCCAATGTGCCACACTAAAGGGCCTATCTACTCCTCATCTCGGTACACTCATCTTTGTCAGTACAAGCAAGATTGGTAATAACAATATATGTTTTATCTCCTAGCCACCTGTCTTCTCATCTCCCTCAAGAAACAGATGTCTGAGGTCTCCAAAATGGCAGAAAACTGCATGCCACTCCAACTATGCCTCCTGTTGAGCATGAGTCCACCAACTCCCAACTCTTCCCTCTCTCCCAACACCCCAAGCCGGCAGGAAGTAGCCAGACTTGAGCCGGAGTCCCCTTTAATTAGAGAGTCTAAAATGTTTGTTTAGAAAAGTCACATCAGTCCCTTACATCCTTATCAAAAAAGTCTGGGATGTTTGGTTGAAAGTGTCACCCCAGCTCCTGGCATTCATTTTGGAATGTTGGTAAAATGTTCCATTTCAAGCCCCACTTTCCTGTGCTATTTAAAGTGCCTCACAGAGAACAAACTCGCAGTCTCTCTGGTTCTCCTTTCCCCGATCCGTGGTTTCCCAGCTTCCTCCCCAGGAGCCTAAAAGACCATCTGGAAGTGCTGGCATCCATTAAACCTGGCCTTTTTCTAATCTGGTTTGGTATGGTCTAATTTGGATTATTGGGTTGATGGAGAGGTTTGTCAGGCCGGAAAAACTTTACATATACACATGCTTTTTTGAAATTGATGTTTCAATTTATTTTATTTTCACTAATTTTTAAAAATATACTTACTCTTTCACTATTTCATGTTTGTCATAGTTTGAATGAATGTGTGGCCCTCATAGGCTCCTAGGGAGTGGCACTTTTAGAAGATGTGGCCTTGTTGGAGTAGGTGTGACCTTGTTGGTTTAAGTGTGTCAATGATAATGGGCCTTGGGGTCTCAAATTCTCAACTAAGGCTCAGTGTCTCACTTTCTTCACATTGTCACATGCCACGATGACAAAAGATTAACCTCTGAATTTAAGCCAACCCCAGTTAAATGCTATCCTTTATAAAAGTTACTGTGGTCATGATGTCTTTTCACAGTAATAAAAACGAGAAATTAAACAGCATTTTAATTTAAGAAAAAAAAATCTTGGAGGAATTCCAGAGAACATAACCCTCGGGATCACTGAGCACGAGTTATAAGAGATCACAAAGAGAAAGCAGCAAGAATGGGATAGGCATGGGTCTGTCAGTACCTGGCCCTCTGGATATGTCATGGCTGTTAGACTGATGTTTTTGTGGAACTCCTAACAGTGGGAGCACGTCCATCTCTGACTCTGTTGTGTGCTCTTTGGACTCTTTTCCTGTCATTGGATTGTCTTGTCAGCCTCAATATGGGAGCTTTTCCCTTGTATGTTGTTTTGTACTGTTTGATTGTTTGTTCTTGGAGGTCTATTATTTTCAGAAGGGAAATGGTTGGGGAGTGGATCCGGCACAGAGGAGGGGTGGGTGGGGAAACCTGTGGTTGGAATGTATTGTACAAAAGAAAAAATCTATTTTCAATTAAAAATTAAAATAAAAGCATCTACATAAACCCATTGCTAAATTTTAAGTTGGTCCCTGATCCCTAACAATCATCTTAAAAACTTGTGTTTTCACTTCCTTATATCTTCTACACATCATGCACAAGAATGGCATTTAAATTTTAGAAATTATAAATGACAGACCTCAAAACCAGATGTCTAATACCCTAAATATTTTAAAAGTTGATCCATTTCTTATGCCTTAGATAGCATGGTAGAAAATTTATTGGATTTATGAGGGTGTAACTGTGGTTCAGTGAGATCTGCAATATGATGGAGATTTCAAAGTACATTAGTCAACTCTTCAAAAGAATCTCTGAGACGTTTAACATCCTATGTTAAACATTCTATATAACATCCTATGTTGTACATTGAAGACAATTCTTGGCTTCTTTTATTTCTGAGTTGAGAACAGACATGCCTTGTAACAACTAACCTTGAACAAATATTCCTGGGTACTTTGTATATTTCTTTTCTCCTAAAGCCATGCGATCTCCTGGGTAGAGTTTTGCAGTAGGCTTATCTTTCACATCCACAATTTTTTTCACTAGCTTCCTTTAAAAACCGAGTAGTTTACCTGTGGTAATAAAGCAGGTGAGTCATGATTTCACTGCATTTGTCAAAGAAGTCTGTATGGTCTCTTGAGTCACCTGCCTTTAACATACAAGCAGACGCAGTAAAATTCTCTATCAGATTTTACAGTAACCTAGAGGAATAGTAAGGTTATTTTTTCCACAGACTTTGTTACATTGATGAATAAGCAGAAAAATATTCTCAAGATAACTAAGAAGTAAGGTAGGTGTGAATGTGTGTATGTGCGTCCAAGAAGCTTAAAAGTATTTTGTACTGATAGGACCTATTATGAAGTATACTCCTCTTCTTTGCCTTATAAGTGTCAAACCCAAAACACTGAAGACAAGAATATTTTCGTGCAGATGGATCATTATTCTGTCAGGAACATGTCCAGACACAAATTAATGACTGTACTGTTTGTTTTCTTTTGTTTTGGTTGGTTGGTTGGATTTTGCAGCAAATTGCTTATTACTATATACGAATAGAGGCTTGAGTTTAGATCAAAGATGAAGAAAAATGGTCAATTGATTGAAAACTCTTTCAAAACAGAAATGCTTTAATTTTTTTCAAATATTGAGCACTCACTAGCAAGGCCACTGGCTGTCATCAAACATTTGGTTATCTTTGCTATGTTTAATACAGAGTTAACCTTTTAAATATGTTATTAGACATAAATCAAAAACCAAACATTTAATTAGCAATGTGTCAGAGTTATTTTGAAAATACTTAGTGGAATATTTTGCTACATTTGCAAAAATGATGCTACGACTGCAAAAAAGAATTTACTGATGTTGGGACCCACAAATGTGTTTTAAAATGAGGACAACATTTACAGGAGTAAGAAATACTGCTACCTTTGTTTATTTAGATTAGTAATTCACAGCCATATATGCATTGGTGTATTCTTAAAGCTAGTACTTGGTTAAAACAGCCTTAAAGACTCAACTTTTTAAGTCTATATTTTTGAATATAGTCTTAGCTATCTCTATATGCTGATTTACTTATTTTAAAAATTAAATACGTACTTTAGTATTAAACCTGGTATTGTGATTCAGGCATGAATTATCATCTGCTCAAGAAGCAAAGGTGACATTTAGTCTGAATAAGGCAGAAACTTGAGGGTTTTTGCTCAGTGACAAAGAGCTTACCTAGCATGGACTAATCTTTTGTGTAAACCTGTAGTCATTTCAGAATGCTTGTACATCTTCAAAGATGAGTTAAGTATAGACTATAAAGCTTATGCTTAGTACACCATTTCTAAAATCTAAAAATGTTCTATGGATCTTTAACAATACAATATTGAACTAGATAAAACCAACACCACACATACTTTAAACACAATGCTGCTATTTTCTAGCCTGGTTTCTATTTTATTTTTAAGAATGTAAAACCATAACCTTGTTTAAGCAAGCTAATTGCATGACATAAAATTTTTCAAATTTTGTTAATATAGAAATGTTTTAAGTGACAATTGTATTACGTTCCACCTACCAGTTTCATTTGTAATACTTTGATCAAGAAGTATATATCATTGCAAAGTCTCTAAAGAAGAATTCGGGGAAAAGTGTAGGTATGCAAGGAAGAGAGGCTGACAAAAGTCACAACTTGTGTAACTCCAGACAAAGAATACCCTCAGAAGTGAGCAAGCAGAAGGCTTTGCTTGCAGAAATCAGGAAAGGAATAATTTATGAAGTAAATTGTAATTCAGATGTACGTCTGTTTCAGGGCAATTTTGCTAAGATGAGAAATATTCCTTCTCACACTCAATGTTAGTTCATCATGGAGCTTGGCACCTATGACAAAACAGAAGAATACATTTTCTTGCTCGTGATTCTTGTAGGGAAAAGGATTGTAGTCATTAGGCTGGATCAGAACTTGCTTAAAGGAAAGAAACACAGAGATTGTCTTGGCTTCTATTGCATAAAGTTAATCTGTTTGAGTTGGGTGAGATGAGGCACGTTTGAGTTTCCTGAGCCAAAAGAAGGAGCAGAAGTTGTTGCATAGGTTGTCTATATTTGCAACAGACAAGGAAGAGGGGCTTGAAAGTGTCACATTCACACGTGAAGCCAGCTGAAGCTGCTGATGCTCTATATCATGAGCAACTAGAATATAATACAGAGAGATGAGCTGGTGAATGATTTTGATTTCGTTTTTTTTTTGTCATTGTTGTTGTTTTGTTTTTCAATAATTGGTGTTTTGCCAAGTCTTTTACTGTAGAGTTCCTTCTCGAACAAACTTCTTAATTGTCTTATATCTCCCTATCTTTAAAGATCATGCGATGTTTAAAGAAAAAATTTCTGTAGCTGAACACAGATTAAAAAGCACAGAAAGGAAGAGCAATTGTTGTTTCACATCAACATCTGATACTTACACTGTATGATTAGAGACTGTTTCAGCTATTTGTTTGTTTGAATAAAAATAAATCACTAATTATTTGAATCATTCTTTGTAAACAGATCTCCGATATTGCATATGAAGCTGAAAACCTACTTTTGTTTCATTTGACAGCATTTTAACTCTAAAGGAAAAAATCATGCTTTTGAATTACAAGAATGATTATTTCAGCAGGAATTTAAAAAATAGCACAAATTTATATATATAGTGACACTGTTATGTCACGGCTATCAAGCAAAAAATTTGAATTGCCAACAGTAAACTAACAAAATATTGAAATGCTGTATCAGTTACACAATAAACACAGACATTCTAAAACTTTCTCCATAAATACCCTGCTGTTTGCAGGTGGATGCATGATAAATATCATCTAATTGAAACATTTTACAACCATTTTTATGCTTTAATTTATGGTTGAAAATATGCATTCCCTCAGCACGCCACTTGACATTTACAAGTGGAGAAAGAACCTGCCTCCCTTATTGCTTCTGATATAAAATGACAATAATAAAGAATGCCTAGGAGCTTTGAAGCAAAATGTTGACCTCCAAACTCACAATGACAAGGGTGTTGAAATTATTTCCTATCATAAATCATTGCAATGAATTGTCTAATGTGTGTTAAACAAACAAAAGAGAAACTTCATTAAAAGATAAAGTATGCTCAATCTAAAATGTTTTCCACTTTCTATACTTGTCTCAACAACAAAGCAAAGCAAAACAAAACAACAAAAAACCTAGTCTCAGTCATTCATTTTGCTCTACCTTTTTGCTTTAAGTTATCATGTAATTGAATAATAGTGATGTCATTTCATGGAACACACTTTGTGATTAACATTTTTTAAATTTTTTCAAGCAAGCAAAACATGACTGTGCTATAAATAGATCTGATACACGTTTTAATTCTCAATGAAGTCAGTGCTAGCCACTGAAGACATTATTACCTGAATAATAAAGCAAATGTGAGATACTTCATATATCTCTGATCCCTCACTAGAGCCTACCTTGATTTTTCTGACCTTGAAAAATAAGAAATCATATTTAATTGTGTAAACTTTATAATTACATCTAGATTTTAAAAATAATATATTATATTAACACATATAGCAACTATTAAAGTATTTTAAAGATCATCCAAAGAAAACTATTTTAAAAATAAGCATTTCTTTGTTTCAAAATTCTTTTTTTTAAAGTTTAACCACAGTTCTTATCAATCTATACATATTCCTACCCTTGCCTCCACTGTTATATCCTGCTGATGTCAAATAGGCCAAATGAGCAATGTATTACTAAGCCATACAGAATGGTATACCAGTTACAGTCGTTCAAGGAAACCATAGGAAGTTGCATAGTTATGTAATGGGTGCTTATTCTATTACTTTTACTTAGGGATGATGTATTTCTAAGACAAGAGAACATTACAAAATTGATACAAGAGCCTCTGTCTTAAACCTTCATAGTCAAACTCATTATCAGTTCAGTTTGTAACAGTCATCTCCAAGCTTCAAAAAAAATTATGAAGAAACTGATATTGCATCAGGCAAAATATATGAATAAAAGATAAATGAATGTTCTATTTCAGAGAGAGTGCTATGTGACTGGAATGTATCAGAAGGTAGGTGGAGTTCTGGAAGTGTTCCACTATAATTTGCTGCATGAATATTCATCATATCATATTCTTTACAAGCCATTGGCTTTATAACTGTTGCAACAATAATAAGGTTATATGGGACTATTGTTCCAACCTGTTCAAAGATATGGTAGTGGGAGTTATCTGTCATTCTGCATCTCAATTTAGACAAATAAGGATACCAGTTTTTGCAAGTGACCTTTGGAAAATATTTTATTAGTTTAAAAGATTTAAATTATACTGAGCAATGTATTTCGCCCCTTTTATTTTTAAGATTTTAATCTACATGCCTAGTGAAGGCAATTCTGGTGACAAAAATTAATTGAAAGAACTTAATTTCAAAGAACATTTGGTTTTATAGAGAAAATAAAATTCATTATGTTAAATTCTAGACTGTGAACTACATAATCACATAACTGTAAACTAGACCAGACTCAGTATACTTTGCTTCAGCAATGTTTTGGTAAGCACCATGGTCAAAGGCAACTCAGTCAAGAAAGGATTATTTTGCCTTTGACTTCCAGATAGCAAGGCATCACTGATGAGAATTAGGACGTGGACTCAGGCCAGATACACGGAGGCAGGGATTGAAGTAGAAACATTGGAAGAACACTGATTACTCAGTTGCTGCCCACTTTTGCTAACCAAGCTTTCTTATGCCTCCTATGACCACCTACAAAGTGATGGCACCACTCTAAGTGATCTGGCCTAAGATCGATCAGCAATCAAGAAAATGTCCTCCCACGTGCCCATAGGCCAATCTGATGAAACAAATTTCTCAAGCGCAATTCCCTTTTCCCAGGGATGTCAAGTTGATTACAACCAACAGCCATCATCGTGTGGAACATGGATAGTCATAGAGTCAATAAGTGCGGTCTACAGTCACCAATCTCTCATGCATGTATACCTCTCAAGCATTGTTAATTCATCAGAGCATTTTACTAATTCCAGGTTTCACCTGTACTTGAACAGAATTCCAAATGTTGTGCAAAAATGGCAAGGTATTTGCTAGAAAATTAGTTAGGCTTTGGATAAAACTCGTTCAATAAAATGGTACTTATAGATTCCCCTCCAAACTTCTTGACTTTAGTAGCCCTGGATAGTTGACCAGGTTCTCAGTACCAGGCATGATTTCCTTCTTTTTGAATTAGTCTTGGGTCTAGTTAGAGAGCTGTTGGTTACTGCAATAAAGTAGGTGTGCTATCGTGCTACACTCTTAGACTTATTGTCATTATTGGGGTTCATAACTTAATAGCTAGATTGGACTATTGGATACTCCCTACCCTAGAAGCTTGCCTGTTGCCTTCTGGTATCAAGAAATGGAGTCCTCCAGAAGGCTTTCAAATCAGTTCCCACTTAGAGGCTTCTTGGCCCTGTGTCTGCATTGTGTAACGTCCTTAGCAAGAGAAACTTATTTTGACTTCTGGACGCTATCCAGAGAAATAGTCTGTAATGTTTTGGAAGTCTCTGGATAATGCCAATAACAAACAACTGAAAAGAGGAATTCTTACTTATGTCTGAGTGCAAAGAATGCTTTTTGTAGAATCCTTCAGACAGAGAGTTTGAAAAAAAATACATTGGTGTTTTATTGAAGAGAAATGGAGGAGAATTAAAGAAAATTTAAACTAAATATGTAAAATTTATTTTAATAAAGTTGAAAATAATTGTATTGCTTCAATACTGAAAATGATCCTTTTTTCTCACAAGCTATGACTGTTATTTATTGAAAATTTTTAAGTAAAATACAATCATGTTTGTTTGTAAAAATGATTTATTTTGCATATTGTTTTAGAAAAATATAATTTTATATGATTTTGTATAGTCAAAACAATGTTCGTAAATTTTCTGTGTATTTGCATAGTTAAAGAATCTAAGATTAAGGATCTGACAAATAAAGACTAGAATAGTCAAAATACAGATGGGAATTAATAAAAGCAAATATTATCTTTAGTCACCATGCTTCAGTCTCTGTGGAAAGTCATATGTGACAGGTGACTGTGACACTCTTGCTCAGAGAAGAAAGCTATTACATGCATTTTACTTAATAGCTGGAAGAGTAATTCTTAGAAGAGGTATCAATAATAGAATACACCTTTGGAAGCAATTCAGAATCTTATGCATATAGATAATCTTTCCTAGAATTCTGTAGCCTATTTTCTTGAATTTTCATAAAAGGGTGACAGATTGTAATCTTAAAATGCATAGGAGAAGGGAATTGGAGCTGGAACTGAGAGGAGCGAAGGGAGGGAAGACTGTGGTTAGAATGTGAGAGAACTGTGTGAGAGAAGAATAAATAAAAAGAAAAAATATGTAATTTACTCAAACAAACAAAAGCAAAATCAACAACAAAAAGCCCTTTATCTGTAAGACAGCCTTTGAAATAAAGTAAGGTTAACACTATTGATAGTAATAACATTTGAGGCAACGAGTCATGCTTTAAAAAGGTCATTTCCTTAACACATACACTATATTTTACAGGATGATAGGTGAAACTTCATGCAGCGAAATGAATATTGCAAGAGGCTCTGACACAGCACACCAGAAACTACGTGACTGTGGAAAATGGCCTCCCACTGAACAAGCAAGCCCACAAATACAAGCAATTGTTCTATCTATTGAGCTTTGCCAATTTATAATTAACTTCTGACTGACCTCTAACTACTAAATGAAGCAAATGCGATACATTTTTTGCTTTGCTCTTTCCGTCTGTCACAATGGAATACACTGAACCAAATGATGAAATCTCTAGAGGGGCAATAGGGAAATAACACTGGAGGAAAAAAAAATAGTTGCCCGTTTTTGCTTCCAGGGCTCTGACAAAGCTTGAAGTGCCGGAGAAGTGATCTATCATTCAGCATTTACACCTAAATGTAGACTGAAGTAAGAGGAAGAATGAAAATACCCAAAGGGTCTGTCTATATATAGATGATTAAAAATATTAGTGTGCATTGGGGAAAGGGAAGAAGTGCACACTGTTCTGTTGTACAGTTTCCTATGGGGAAAGAAGGAACTGAGCGACTCTGGTGAAATGTGCTTTGAAATATCACTGTCATGAGCACAACTAATAGTGTTTCCTGAAACCTGACTCATAGATTCTCTTGTGTTGCTTTCTTCCTCTTTTGTTGAACAGTGACTTACTACGTATGCCCCAAATTAATACAAAGCCAGAACATCAAAATATTCTTGAGCAACTGGCTATACTGTAAATGGCCTGCTGTCTACTAAGACCCAGAAGAGGCAATTAGTAATATCTGGCTGTACACAAGAGCCATTGTGGGGTTTAGAAGCAAAGCTAATGCCAGATAAAATATCTACAATTTTTTGGTTAAAAAAGTGCAAGCTGCTCTTTTGAGACTCTCATAATCTCTGCTGGAGAGACTGAGAGAAAGTCCTAGCCCGGACTAAATTACATAGCAAAAGCTTATTTGAAAAGTAAGGAAAAAATAAAATAGAAAAAAAATCAATTAAAATTTGTCTTAGAAAATGAATGTTTAAAATTTAGCAATTAGCAGAGAGAGAGAGAGAGAGAGAGAGAGAGAGAGAGAGAGAGAGAGAGAGAGAGACTCAGATAAACCTGGAAAACTCCTTCAATAGAACAAATATAGTAATTTATTTTTATTTATTCCCACATGCCTAGTGCACACACAAACATACAGAGTATATGAAACAGAGAAAAAGAATTATGAGTTATACTTCCGTTTCATAATATTGTATAGTTTACTTGAACTTCAGAATTTTACTGAAAATATTTAAGTTCTTCATATATCTATATTAAACATTGTGAAGACTCATTGACTCATCTATACATGTTTTGATTCTTGAATACTTCAAACATATAATAATTATTAATTTTTAAAAACTGAAATATCAAGTTATTCTTCAATATAATTTACTCACAGCTACATACTATGCATATATATGTATAGTATTACTACATTCAAAATATCCAAAGTATTTAAAAAAATCAATATTTGTATGAATTTTCTTTTAATTTTAGTGAAATTCAAACTGGAAATGTATTTTAATGTATACTATTATATCATTCATGCACATGTTACAATAATCTTTTTTATAAAGTAACACTAATATATTCTTATTATTTTAATACAAAGAGAATTAAGGACTCTTATGCACGTATTCCTTTGATTACTACTCAGAGCAGATCAGTCTTTACCCAGGAATATTACCAATATGTTTTGTCACAAATTAAATAGCCACCATTTTTTATTAATATCCTGTCCCTAGAAAATTCAATTTTTATTCCTATTGTTGCTTTGTTGATCTATAGCCTCTTTTATTACAATCTTCAACATTTTAAATATGAAAGTCAGTCAGCAATATGCAATAAAATACATGTCACATCTTTAAAGTACAAATATATTTTTTATTATGTTATTGTAACAAAGAGTAGAAAAGGTTGAAGCATCTTTTCCTCTTATTGATGCAGCTGGTACTGTCTGTGACTATGGTGATCAATCTTCTAGGTGTCAGTGGATCCAAAGTTCAGATGGTTGTTCCTCTTGGTGCAGTCAAGGCCACAGTTCCAGTTACCCCTTTTGTCACTCCATGTTCCTGGAGGTCCCTCGGTGTTCCTGGGCTTTGCTCTGCTCCTGTGGAGTTTGCTGTCTCAGGCCTGCCTCAGTCTAGGTCGCTGACTTAGTCCTGTTTCCATAAATGTCCCTGGTCTGGGTCCACTCCTGTGGAAGCCTGAACTAGCAGAGATCTTTGGAGCTTCCAGATTCATGCCCAGAACTGCAGATGTGATCCCAGACTCACTCTCGGACCCACAGAGGTCTCTCTGCTATAGATACTTAGATACTGATACAAATTCAAATTATATTTATCATACTCAATATGCTCCTACTTCTGTTTACAATATTTGTACTTCAATGTAGTTATTTTGTCATATTGCATGCATGCATGTTTCTACCTCTGATTAAGACATTTTGTATAATGGTATAATTTTAGGATATATTTATCATATTGCACTAAACATTTCTACCTCTGAGCAAGATGCTCATATATTGTTTACATTTTAAGGTCATTGTCCATGTTTGTTGCACAGTTGTTTAAGACTGTTTAATATTCTAAGATGAAGTCTTAGTCTTTAAGTTATACAGGTATTAAGCATTATAGGTCAATCATCATCAGTGTTTGTCATACTTACATTTAGATTAATCAAGTTCTCTGAAACATTTTGGAAGCTGCTTGATTGCACTTCCTGCCTAATCAAGTAATATTATCTCCTTTCTCAGATCTTCAATGGGATTGAAGACTAGATAGTCATAGTTTCTTTGCTCTTATGACTTAGCCAAGCCATTTCTAATAGAAGACTTAGACTACTTAGGAAAGAATAATTATCAAAACCTTTAACATATATTTCTTTATTATTGTTTATGCTGGTTCAAATTCTATATTTTATACCTGATATCCATTCTAATTGCATTTGGTTTTGTATTTGGTTTCAAACTCTCTTATTTAGAGGAAAGCAGAAGGTGCTCGGGAACCTTCTTCAGCTAATGGACTTGAAAGGCTGACCAGGTTGGGCATAGCCTTGGATACCAAAAAAGGTCAAGTTCTCCATCATTCTCTCTCTCCTTTCTCACCTGGCTGTTGGAATGGGTTCCTGTTCCCAATTTTTCTGAGGACTGTAATCTGTGATTCTCTCCTGAATAAAGAACTCCTTACTATGCTCAATTCTGAGCTAGTGTGGAACTATTTTATTTGCATTCTCCTACAATTACAATCTTGAATTTTTAAGCATTCTCTGTACTTTACAGTAATTTTAATGCCTAGTATTATTGAATTCTAAGTCAATCAGTTTGAGACCATGATATAGCAGAGCTATAATAGAAAGTCAGTCTTCCATGGTCAATTAAACAGTAGTCTTCGATTATGAAACACCTAATTTATATATTGTATGGGTTTCTTTTTCCATGGAAATGTTGCATAGAAATATTTGTATCATGGAAGCTAATGTAAAAACCAAAACAAAATAAAGTTTTGCCACAGACAAGTACTAGATAAATTATTCATTAGGATATAGAACTGTCTTTTTTGTTTCAAATTCCTCATTGGGAAATATTAGAAGCATTGCGATTAAACAGATAAAAACTTTATTTCCCACCTGATGGGAAATAGATACTTAAATTTGCTCATGTATAGTTCCTAAGGAACACCTTCAATTTCATTACAATATATCTATTAGAAATCTGAAATAGTAATACAAATTTAGACAGATTATAGCAAAGCTTTTGTCATTTCCCTGTGCATATATGTTAAAGAAAAACTACATTGATAACTAAAGACAAGTTTTTGCCTGTGAATATGTTTGAAATTCTATGGCTGGATATCTATGGAAAGATTTGGTAAATGGGTAGAATATTATCTGTGACTTAAATACCCAAGTATATTTATGTGTTCATTTAAAAACAATGTTGCTAAAACATACAGGTGTGCTTCTCTGGAGTTTTCTTTGAATTTGAAAGAATTGCTAAGAGATATCACTGAATCTCTTTCAATTTGAAAACTTAAAATTAGTTGACACAAATGTAAATGAGATTTGCTTATTCTTTAATGAGAATCCTCAGTTCTACATTTGTTGGTTCAAGAGCTAATGTGGGGAAATAACAGACCTGAGTCTTTAATGTGACAAGGAATACAAAATAAATTACCTGAATGTATAACAATGAAGATTCTGACAGTTGAGCAGAGAAGTAGTGAGAATTTATCTTTTGTGTGTGTGTGTATGTGTGTGCTATTCTTCAATTGGAGTATTTCAGCTTTTCTTTAGAGTTTGCTGCCCATATTTCTGCTTTTGTATTTTAAGTAACATTTTTTAGATACTGATCATCCAGTTTCCCCTTCCTCCTCTCCTCTTTTCCCCCTTCTTGTCTAACCCCTTCCCCATTGGCTCTTCCTTCATTTCAATTCAGAATGGGGCAGGTGACCTATGGGCCTGAACAAATAATGGCACGTCAAGTTGAGGCAGAACCTAGGTCCTCCCCTTGTATCAAGGGTGGGAGAGGTAATCCATCAAGGGGAACAGGTTCCCAACAGATAGCTAAGTGCCAGGGACTGGTCTTGTTCACACTGTTAGAAGCCTTATCAGGAGACCAAGTTACAAAATTTTCACAAACGTTCAGAAGGCCCCAGTTGGTTCCAAGCAGGCTCCCTAACTCTTTGTTGTCTATATTTCTAAGCATTATCTTCCATTTCTGAGTGTGACCTATCTATTTCATATTATCATGGATTTCAGGAGTCTTATAGCATTTATGTTAAGATTCTATAAGCAGGTATTTTAAATTTTCTGGATTGCCGACAACAGGACATAATTTATATATCATGTCTAGAGACTAGTTAACCAGTATGGCCATTTAAAATAACTCTAAGCTCTTAAAATACTTAATATTATACAGATGATCATTTATTTTGGGAACCGTAAAGCCTAGTCTCAGATAAGCATTTGATTACCTGTCTAATGAATTAGCACAGGCAAGGCACCCATGGTAATGGACTCTCACTTGGTAAGGAGCATTAGTACACAAGACAGTGTAGGAATTGGCAAAATATATGCAGCTTGCAGGCTCTTTTCTCTCTCGTTATGTTGATGATTCTTTGGGTGGTTTTTAGTTTTACTTTGTCAGTATCACATGCAATAGCTATAATTTTGCCTGTAAAATTGTATGTTTTCAATTATTTTTCCCTAAGATTCAACAGAGGGGTAATGTTTCTCAAATCTGTTATCTGGAATTACTAACTACAGCTCTTAATCCTGGGAGAGATAGTCAGGTACATAAGAGAATACAACACTTGGAACCTTAACCGTGTCTCACAGTTCTGGAAAGGACTATAGGGTGTGCATACTCAGAATAGGAAAACACAAAACAAAGCAACAAACAAACAAATCCCAAGGATGGTCTGAGCTATCTGGGACCGCTTGAATGCAGTACACTTGTGGTCAGAAGTTATTCTTCCTGCCTCAGGACCTGAACAGAAGCCGAGGCTAGACATTGACATATTTGTGTGTGTGTGTGTGTGTGTGTGTGTGTGTGTGTGTGTGTGTGTGTGGGAGAATTGTCTATATTCTGTCAATTATGTTTTCAATAAAACACTGATTGGCCAGTGCCAGGCAAGAAGTATAAGTGGGCCAACCAGACAGGAAGTAGAGGAGGGTCAATGAGAACAGGAGAATTCTGGGAAGGAGGAAGCCCATTTCTCCTCAGTCCTGTCCAGACACTGAAAAAGCAAGATGTGACCTGCCCTGCCAAAAAAGGTACTGACTGAGTCATGTGGCTAACACAGATAAGAATAATGGATTAATATAAGTTATAAGAGTTAATAAGAAGCCTGAACTAATGGGCCAATCAGTTTATAACTTATGTAGACCTCTGTGTGATTTTCTTTGGAGATAAATGGCTGTGGGACCTGGTGGGAGGACAGAAACCAGGCAGAACAGAAACCTCACCAAAAACCCAACAACGTGTGTGTGTGTGTGTGTGTGTGTGTGTATTTGCATATATAAAATAGTTTGATGAAATTTTGATTAAATATTTAAATAGTGTACAAATATATGATTTTTGTACATTCATTAAATAGTATTGTAAAAGTTCTGTGTTCTCTCAATGAAATTTTATTGAGTGTTTACCAGTTATAAAAATATGTTCATTAGTCTGTTTTATCTAAGGATTGTTCTGTACAACTCACAAATAATAGTGACAGAAGAATATATGAATATCCAAAGCTGTTACATTGATATAGACAGTGAATTTTATATGTATGAGAATAAAACATTTCAAAAAATGTTTTTTCAGTGCTTAAAAGGAAAAGGCTCAGATACATTCATGACAGTCTAAGGAGGAGTTCCTCTAGCTTTTTTGGAACCTTAACTGGGAACAAACAGATTTATGGCGTCAAAGCAGGACAGAAATCGAGGACCCATCCCTGTAAAGCAGAGCCATGGTTGATAAAGATATTTAAGTACTGGCTTAGATGTGATGGTTAACAGATAGAGAGGTTTTTTTAAAGGAAATACCAGAAACACTGAGGTATCATTGTGGGCGTCTAGAACAATGACCCTTGGTGGTCTTTTAACAGAAATATGTTTTCGTGGGTTTTGAAGTTGTTATCTTCATCCTGTTGCTAAGCAATCTCCTTGAGAACTCTCTCTAGATCCTGAGGGGCACCTACCAGGATTACAAGTAATAAGGAAGAAACCTAACTCAGAATGAAGTAAGATAGTAGAGTATCTTTGTCATGAATCAAATTAGTCATCTTGTCTGAGAGTCCCAGGAAATATTTGGAGAAAATAATGAAATCCAATCCAAGGTCATATACATTCAGACCTTCAGTTTGGGATATTGTCACTTTGCCTGCTGAGAGTGATGAGGTGGGGAGAGGTGTGTCTCTGTTAACCAAAATTTGGACAGAATCAATTTTTAAAATATGGAATGTTTTTTATGTACATATTAGATAAATGTTGATATACACATAACAATTCTGCATATCTATATATTTTCTAATTTCATGTATATGTTGTGAATATGTAAATGTCATCATTCTTGCAAAACATGGTATATAGAATGTTGCTATTGTCAAATTCAATATTTTCTATGATGAAACTAAACATTCTAATTACAAAATAAGCTTTTAAATATTACATGATTGCTACTACTTTGATGTCCGACATGATGGACATTACTTGACAGTTTTTTTCTCTTTAATTTAAAATAGATTTTGAATACATTATATTCTGGTTGTGGTTTTCCCTCCCCCTTACTCCCCCCTGATCTTCTCAACTTTCCCACCCACCCAATTCAAAACCCATTCTTTTTCTCTCTTAATAGAATGCAAACAAGCATCATAGAATTACATAATAACAATAGTATAGTAGTAGTAGTAATATAATAAAAAACAAACATGAAAGGATAAAAAATTGAAAAATATAAGAGGCACCAAAGAAAAAACACAAAATACATATATTTTCAGAGACGCACATATCTGCATGCACAGATATTCTATAAGCTGAAATTAATTATAATATCTGCAAAAAGGACCTGTAAGGCATAAAAACATACTGACAAAACATCATGAGCTATGTGAGAACAAGAATCTCCAGAATTGTCACCGACTTATTTTGTTTTGTACATTTACAGTTGAACATGGGGCTGGCCATTCAGAGTTGTTTGTATACCCAGTGAGACTCCAATGGAGAAAGCTAATTTTTTAATTTTTGTCAGTAGTTATCACTTGGATAGCTCCAGGGTTAGAGATGAAGTCATGTGTGCAATTCCCTTTCAGTGTTGGCTATTAACACTAAGTGTTTAGATTAAGTATAAGAAAATGCGTGGCAACACTGAGGAGATGTGTGGGAAGAAAGATATCTTTCACATTTTTCAACCATTGTTTTAAGATTTAGCATTGCTTATTAAATGTTAGATTAATTTATGTGAAGTTTGAAAAATTTGAGAGTGTCATTTGAATACTTTACCTTGTATTTTTCAACTTCCTACTGAAGAAATATTCAAAATTTTCATTGATGTTAATTATTTCATATTAATTTGAATAATTAACATGCCCTTTATCTTAAATTGCCTATTAAAAATAATTTTTGAAACTAGGATAATGTGACTCAAAGCTAGACATGTCTATTATTTAGTCATTAGGAGATCAAACAAATCAATTAAGCTCATAATCTGTATATATTATAGGGCGATAACTTATAATATACATGAAATAACAAACAACAATGAAATTAATACACTAGTATAACTATTCATATGCTTATCCAAGCTTATTTGTATGAAGCAAAGAATATTGGAAAATAGTGTTTTACATTAATTTTTTATTGATTTTATTGAGCTATACATTTTTATCTGCTTTGCCCCATCGTCTCTCCTCCCTTCAACTCTCTCTCATGGCCTCCATGCTCCCAATTTACTCAGGAGATCCTGTATTTTTCTATTTACCATGCACATTAGATCCACATATGTCTCTCTTAGGGTCCTCATTGTTGTCTAGGGTCTCCAGGATTGTGATTTGTAGGATCATTTTCTTTGCTTTATGTCTAAAAACCACTTGTGAGTGAGTACTTGTGGTATTTGTCTTTTTGGATCTGTGTTACCTCACATAATATGATGTTATAGATCCATCCATTTGCCTGCAAATTTCAAAATGTCATTTTCTTCCCTGCTGTATAGCACTCCATTGTGTAAATATACCACATTTTGTTTATCCATTTTTTGGTCGAGGGGCATATAGGTTGTTTCCAGGTACTGGCTATGACAAATAATACTTCTATGAACATAGTTGGGTGTATGACCTTGTGGTATGATTGAGTATCCTTTGGATATATATATACCCAACAGTGGTATTGCTGGGTCTTGAGGAAGACTGTTTCCTTATTTTCTCAGAAATCACAATACTGATATCTAAAGGGGCTGTACTAGCTTGCACTCCCACCAGCAACACAGGAGTGTTCTCTTTACCCCACAACCTCTCCAGCATAAGTTGGCATCAGTGTTTTGTTCTTGGACATTTTTACAGGTGTAAGATGAAATCTCAGAGTTGTTTTGAATTGCATTTCTCTAATGGCTAAGGATGTTGAGCATTTTCTTCAGTGATTTTTCAGCCATTTTAGATTTCTCTGTTGAGAGTTCTTCATTTAGGTCTGTACTCCATTTTTTTTTTAAATTGGATCATTTGTTCTTTTGATGGTCAACTTCTTGAGTTTTTAGTATATTTTGGAGATTAGTTCTCTGTGTGAAGTAGGGCTGGTGAAGATTTTTTCCCTTCTGTTGGCTGTCATTTTGTCTTGTTGACCGAGTCCTTTGCTTTACAGAAGCTCTTAAGTTTCAGGAGATGGGACAATAATCTAAAATACCACATTATTTTTAAATATTCTCCTTGTATCATCAAAAGATCTCAAATGTGTATACACATATATTTAATCAAGTTCAATTTTCAGTGTTACATTTGGAAAATTTCTATTGAAAAAAATTATAGAAATTGAAGCTTCTTTATTTTAGATTTTGTAGGAGATCAACTGTTCTTAATTTTTAGTCTTGCTTTTTTGGATGCAAAAGAAGACATCGGAGGGAAACTTGGCAGCAACACATTCTAGAGGCTATCCTTAAAAGAAATAACAATTATTATCAGTGACTAAACATGAAAATCATGAGAGATACATATAAAACTGTGTCGAAATCAGATTCAAAAGAACTTTTTGTTTTTTCTAGGTAATAACAGTTTCATTTCTTCTAATAGACAGAAAGCATTGCAGAAAAGGAAGATGGAATCAAGCTTCATGACAATAGGTCCAGTTTCACTCATGCTATTACTAATTTGCCTTTAGTAGCTATATTGCTGAATTTAAAGATGATGTCTTTGTAAAGGCTTGAAAATGACTTGTTGAAGAACCTCAACTTTTAAGCTGCCAGACACTTGTAATGACTCATTAGAGACAACTGAAAGTAATTATTTTAATCAGAACGATCTGCCTTTAAGCATGATGATACTAGTTTGAATCAGGGAATCACATCGTATAGATAGAGTGCAGACTCTGTATACATTAACACCAGTCATCAAACCCTGGAAACATTCTTTGATTATATAATTCAAATTATTTTTCTTTACGGTATCTAAACTATTCCATTATAAATTTGCAACGTGATCCATTTTCCTAAGAACAAAATGAGAGAACAGAATTACATAGTAATGAACTCCAAAGCAAAACCTTTTGCACCAGCCTGCCCCAATGTATGGAGTCAAATTATTATGAAACTTTAAACTAATTTCCTTACCTTGTGCTCTTTTTAAAATTCTCTGTAAAATACATTAAAATGACAAATGTTTAGTCACACACACAATAATGACAGAGAACAAACTCCTGCAAATTGTCCTCTTCCCTTCCTACATGTAAAATAGCACAAGTAACATACTCACACATAAATAAACAAATTAAAAAATATAATGAAGAATGAATCTGAAAAAAATGGAAAGATTTCATTGTAAAATTGTAGTGATCAAAGGACATTGTGTTAAGGTTTCAGTAGGGAACATTAGGCTTCAGAAAGAATTATATGTTTTAGAATATGATAAATTTGGTAAACTTACATGCATTAAACACCATGATTCTAATATAACCTTACTGGAAATGATGAATAATAATTATATAGTGTGGTGTCCATAATGTCATTATAATATTTGAAAGTAGAAATGACATGATGACATCTTTGCTCATATTCTCACTCCTCCCACTCTTTGACTGGACTTTGGGAGCTCAACACAGTGCTCTGCTGTGGGTCTATGCCTCTGTTTCCATCAGTTGCTGGATGAGGGTTCTATGGAGGCATTTAAGATAGTCATCAATTGGACTTACAGGGTAAGGCCAGTTCGGGTACCCTCTCTACTTTTGCTTAGGGTCTTAATTGGGTTCATCGTTGTGGATTTCTAGGAGTTTTTCTAATGCCAAGTTTTTTGCTAGCCCCATAATAGCTCCCTCTGTATCATGAGAGGGCCCTGCTTGTTTGTGTAACAATGAGGGGCCTGTTTATTGTGGGTTTTTCTGTCCTGCCCGCCCCCCCAGCTTGTATAGTTCCAGAGAAAATCACCCACACAGAGGACTCCATAAGTTATAAAGCTGATTGGCCCATTAGGTTAGGCTTCTTACTGGCTAACTCTCACATCTTGATTAACCCATTTTTCTGATCTATGTTATCCATGTGGCTCAGTACCTTTTTCAGTGGGGCAGCTCACATCCTGCTGCTTCGGTGATCTGGGCAGAAGTGGGAGGAATCAACTTCCTCCTCCCCAGAATTCTCCTGCTCTCCATGCATCATTTCCACTTCCTTTCTGGTTTTCCCACCTAAACCTCCTGCCTGGCCAAACAGCGTTTATTTAAAACATGATTGACAGAATACAGACAATTCTCCCGCACCATCACTCAATCAAGATATTTCTTTCTTTGCTCTCCTTCTCTGCCCTTTCCACATCTCAATTATCCTATTTCCTCAAGTTCTCCTCCCCTTGGCCCATGCTTCCAATTTTGTCAGGAGATCTTGTCTCCTTTCTCTTCCACAGAAGATCTATATATCGTGTTTCTCCTAGGGTTCACCTTGTTACTTAGTTCCTCTAGGATGGTAGACCATGATGGGGACACCCACTGCAGTAACTTACCTGAGCTAATGGGAGCTTACCAACTCTGGTTGGACAGGGAAGAAACCAGCATAGGACCAAGCTTTACCCTCTGTATGTGGGTGACAGTTGTATGATTGTTACATACTCCAAGGCCACTGGCAGAGGCATCAGGATTTATTCCTACTGCTTGTATTGGCTTTTTGGAATCCATTATCTTTGGATGGATAACTTACTAAGCCTAAATGTAGGGGGAGAGCCTTGGTTTTTCCTCAAAGCAATATGCCTCACCCTCTCTGAAGAGTGGATAGGAGGTCGCCTGCAGGGAATGGGATGAGCAGAGGGAGGGGGAACTGGAGTTGGTATGTAAAATGAAAGGGATAGTTGTTTTCTTTTTATTTTAAATAAATAAATAAATAATACCACATTTTTTTTTTAAAAAAAGTGGCATCCTGAAACAGTGTCCAATACAGCCATAAAGCAAATGTTAGCTCTTGGACTCTCCTCTTAAATTGAAGTGAACAATTTTCAAATTTGTGTAAATAAAATACATAAAGCAAAATAAATTAGCTTCACAGCATCAAGCATTTTAAAGACATGCTTACTTATATTTATACTGACATTTAAATATTAATGTTAATGTTGCTTAATTTGTTTAATGCTGATAGTTATCATTAGTATTTACCATGCCTACTGATTGTAAATTCAATTCAAATTTAATTTGCATATTATTATTTGGAACTTGAGAAAATATAAAAACCAAAATTATATTTTGTATATTTATAATCTGAAGGAAATATATTTTACTGCATTTGAATGTATGAAATAATCTTGAATATGTTTGACTTCAAATACACAATCTATAAAAGGACACAAGCAAAAATTGTGTAAAAGCTTAAAGGAATATGTGAGTAGATCAAATAGATGGTTTTCTGGTCAATCATTATTTTCTAATTATTTCCCTGCCATATCCCCTGTTTGATCTGTACTACATGCCTTTAAAAATTTGGTCATTGATGGTATCTACATCATAGAGTCATAGGGGTTTTAAAAAATAAAAATAAAAGCCAAAACCTACCAAACAAGAAACTCACCACAGAGTTGGATCCCAGGCTTTTTGTTTTGTTTTATTTCTCTATTTTTTCACGGAAACTGTTGTTGCAGATGGCCAGCACCAGTCAGGCACAATAGCACAGCCGTCATCAGAGCACTTTGTAGCTGGAGGCAACAGTCCAATAATTCTTTGCTAACCAAGGGTGTCTGATGTCAAACAGAGAATCATGAGAGATGCTTGTAAAAATAACATTAGCAAAATAATAAATCATGAGGAATTATTTCCAATGTATGGAAAGAAATTAAGCGGTAAGGAGAATTCTGACAGTGTCCTAGTATGTGGGTTACTGCCTTAATTCGCTGCAGAAGCATCGTCTACTTTCAGGTGAAGGAATTCAAATGAAATTAATCTAAATCTGAGTACACAAACTAGGTGAGAGCTATGTATCAAATTTTCTCAGTAACATATATGCTTATAATTAATCCCCAGATTTCTTGAGGTAGAGTTGTTGTATGAAAGTCACATAGATTCATGTTGTGTGCAATATGAATGTTTTATATAAATGCACACTGGGAATAAACACACACAAACTTATTTTTAACACTGCAGTCTTATTAACTCATTTTTAAAAATGTTCACAGATGATTTACAAAATATGCTTTTTCTGGAAGAGTAAATAAATATATTTCTAAATGTTAGATCATAAAAATAATTGTTACTCTACTTTTCTCAAAGATAAATGGATTTTTTGAAACCTGCTGACATGGGAAATTATATCTTTGATTAAAATAACAATGATACAAAAATATCAAAGTATTCATTTATTTGTATATTCTAAATATAAAACTGGTATCAGTAGTAATTATGAAAAGATAATTAAATTGCAGAGCACCATATGTGGTGACTTTTATAGCTGCATTTATATTGATTACATGTAATTTTTATAGTCAGTCTCTTTTTAACTTTACGAGAATACACCAATTAAATACTTTTATTTTACTACATTATATATGAAGCAATAAAATTACAGTAGAAAAATTTAATGAAAATTTGCACTTTCTACTTTACTTAGCATTGTTCTTGTTGACATTTTTAAGAACTACAGAATAAGCATTACCTTTATGTATTTGTAAAAAGTTTGAACCATATAGTTTAAAGATATAAATATCAAGAAATACTATCCAATCTAATCTAGGAAAAAATGTTTGCATCAGTCAAAATTGTCATTTAAAAACTATCCTAATTAAAGAGGATATTTTCACAGTAAGTCATTATATTTCATTTTGTTTAGTGTCTAGTCTCTTGATATTTTACAATATGATTACAGATATTATGTAACAGCCTAATTAAAAAATACGTTGTTTAAGTCAAAATTTACAGGATTTTTTGAAAAAGTACTAAAGTTCTACTTCTGTTGAGTGTTAGAGATAAATTTTTACAAAATCCAATTATTGATGTTTTTTCATTTTAAACTATATTGAAGCAAGTTATTTTCTTTTTAAAGTTATTTTTACAAATAAATGAAGATCTTATTCTGATTTGCAAATTCAAGAATAAAATAATTGTTATCATCATTATTCATTCAGACAACACAGGTCCTAGAAAATGTAATGGCACCAATTAAGAAATACATCTTGAATTTATGTTAACTTCACATGCTATAATATAATTCTATATTTAATGTACTTTTTATTTACTGAATTTACTTATTTATTTCTTATTTATTACTTATTTTTAATATTTTCACAGTTTTACTTTAAAATAGAAGCACACATTAAACAGAATTTTCTTGAAAAATTAAAATGTTCCTCCAGAAGGGGATTTGGAATGTCTTTATGATAATATCAGTGTGAAGAAAAAAACCCAAATGCAACTCCAGGAGCTATGGAAAAGCATGTGGATAATTGGGCCACATGAGTATGAAATATTTGATGCTGGACTCAGCAGCACAAAGACAAAGAATACAAATTCCCTCAGATGTTTGAATTTAGGACATATGATGCTAAGCTCCAGGGATGGAATAACTGATCATGGCCGAGCAATGCTGTTTATCTTGCAGATTCCATTTAAGACATTGCTTTGCCATGTAGAAACAAGCAAAATTTTTTCTTGTATTGGAAGTTCTCTAAAGATAGGGAGGGGTAACTGGGCTGTGGTGGAGCACACCTTTAATCCCACCACTTGGGAGGCACAGACAGGTATAGCTCTCTAAGTTTGAGGCCAGCCTGATCTACAGTG
Source organism: Myodes glareolus (assembly GCF_982192425.1). Taxonomy (NCBI): domain Eukaryota; kingdom Metazoa; phylum Chordata; class Mammalia; order Rodentia; family Cricetidae; genus Myodes; species Myodes glareolus. The sequence continues at coordinate 59,748,703 of NC_142037.1, forward strand.
CGAGTTCTAGGACAGGCTCCAAGACTGCAGAGAAATCCTATCTCAAAAAGCCAAAAATAAAACAAATAAACAAGAAAATAGTCAGGGACTACTCCTGACTGCCACAGACAAACACAGAAACATGCAGAATGAAGACGTGTTCAAGAAGATTGTGATTGTGGATTTACAGAATGAATAATTGCTTGCACATCAGTTTACTTCCCACTTGTACCTCTATCTGACTATCTGACTGTATAATTTATGGTTTTAATTATTTTCTAAAGTAAGTGTGCTCACATAATCAATAATCTGCCCATCCAAGATTTCTCATTGTTTCCTCCTAATGAAAAAAAAATCATGTGTTAATTTATCATCTTATATATCTACATAAAATAATTTCCTTTTAGGAACATATGCATATATATATATATTGAGAATTATTGGGGAAAAATGAAATTGTCTGAGCAAAAAGTGATGTCACTGATTTCAAAAACTATTGGTATTCATAAACAGATATTCACAAAATAAACATTGCTCAGTGAATACAAAAAGATGGTGTGATCTGTACTGTAAGATTCACTGTGACAGTCACATTAGCTGATGTAAATGATGCAGACTGAACACACTGAAATAATGTCTAATAATTTATGAGACAAAATGTTGGTTAATTTTATTGAAATAGAAAATTTAATTTGTATGTGTGTTGCCATGTAGAAATATAAAGAAATTTGCCGAAACTGTAATTCTACTCATTTCTAAATTCCTGGTGCCAGGAAATAATACACAGATATAGAGGCCATAGTGACAAACAATTATAAGCATAAATACATTATCTAAATTATATTTCCTGATTCGAATGTCTTCCTCCATGGTAATTAATCCACTTGGCAGATGTTTCATCTGTTTTGTGATAGCTTCAGGTAGAACAGAAATGACAAGATTGAGATTTTACTTCACCCTAGAAATGTGGGTCAAGGTAAGGAGATGGAAATTTGATGTGAGATATCCTTCTGTATGCTGTGAATATGTTTTATTACCATTAGTAAAGAAGCTTTTTTGTTCTATAGGGCAGAATATCACAAGGCAGGAAAGCTAAACTGAAGACAGGGAAAAAGAAGGCAGAGTTGAGGGAGATGCAAGCAGTTGCCAGAGAAGCAAGGTATGAGGTAGCAAACCATGAGCATCATGGTAAAATATAAACTAGTAGAAATAAGTTACTTTAAATTGTAAGAAGTATTTATTAATAAACCTCAACTAATAGGCCAAACAGTATGTAACTAATATTAAGCTTCTGAGTGATTATTTTAAAAACAGATGTGAAACCAGGCAAGGCAAGAAATCTCCAGGTACATAAATCAAATAAGCTATTGTAATCATGAAGGTTACAGAAAGGGAAACTAACCTTAATACAAAATGATGCAAATATGTTTTGGCCATACACTGACAATCACCATATGTGTTAATGTCAAGAAATGCTTTCTATAATGCTTGTTTGTGAGTTCAGATCTTAGGAGTGGAGACATTTTTTATTCACAGATTTGAAGTGAGGATGACAGAAAAAAAAATTCTAGAAGAAACCCAGGAAAATTTATTCCATTACCTAGAAAAATATCTCAGGAGAAATCTCCATCAGTTCCAGAGAAACAATTACTCTAAGATACACTACACGCAGTTTCTGTTCCATAGACTTTAGTAGCAGCAGAAGAGAACTCTATATAAATAATTATATGCTGATACCCTAGAAATTTTGTACTGTCTAGCAGGCAAAAATAGACTGGATGGATTATAAATGGCACATTTTTTTCCTCACAGTAAAAATTTTACCACAGCATAACTCAACACCATAAATTTCAGGTTGTTGACAGGTTTGTGTTTTGATGAGTGTCAGCTCCATGTTTTAAAATGGTACCTGCAAGGCTATATTCTTGAGTGAGGAAGAATTAAATGCCCTCACAAAGCATGGCATAGAAAACCATGTCCACCAAGCCTGTTATAAGCTCAGACTATCCCGCCAGCAGCCTTCTGGGAAGACTTCCTTTGCTTTTGGATCAAGATTACATTCCACAGTGTCTTGTTGAGGAAGCGATGCTGTTGCACTGCCTCATTTAAGAGTGAACCCACTTTTTTTTTTCGTAACTATGCTGCAAGAAATATTTCAGTCCAGATGAAAGTTCTATCCCAGAAGAGTAAAGGGCACTGAGGGAATGGAAGCCAAATTATCATCTTTCCTATTGACCCAGGAGTTTACATAATTAAAAGGAATTCAAGGCTACTGCAGAGAACTGAACATTTACAGAAATTTTGATACATTTACACTATAATTTGAAAAGAATATTTAAGCAATTGTTCATTCTGCCCATTCATGATTTGGAAGTTCAGTGGTGAGGTTCATCTACATTTTGACAGTGTATCTCCTCAAGAGTGGCAAAATTTCCAAGGCACTGATCTAGTAAGTTATCCAAGGTCATCTAGAAATCTCTTCAATCTATTGCTTTTGAACCCAATTCAGGCCTTGAACTTCGTAGTTTCAGTTCTGTAGTTTGTTTTTTACCTGTTTCTTAGGTTAATTTTAAAAGTCATTAATGGAGCATTTGTAGAAAATTATATTCGATAAAGAAAATTGAGCAGAAGTTATGAAGCTATTGATTCACCTTAGGTTTCCTGAGGATTTAAATTCTAACAAATTAAACAGTTAAAAGAATGTTTCTTATAATTCTAAATCAAATGGCAACTTTTCATTTAACAAAAGGATTTAATGCCATTTTATTTAATGAAAGTAGCTACAGTCATGCATCAATTTATGATTGTAAAAATATTAAAATATGCATAGAATATAAATGTTATGTTTTTTTACTTTTTTAAAATCAATTAACTTTTCACTGATAAAGCTCACCTTGCAGCTGTGAATATATTAAAGGTGTTTTAGTGTTACTATGTACTATGTACCTATCCCCTAGAATAATTTTGATAATTATCTGACTTTCTCTGTACTGTGAATAAGTGTTAAGCAAATTATTTCTCACTTTAAAATTGGTTATTATGTAATGCTAAAGTTAGGGTAGAATAAATCAATTCATTTTACTATGGACCTAATTACGCATCTTTAAAATGATCATGTTAGGTAAACTGCTCATAATACTGGTTTGCTTAAATAATGAGCATGAAAAATATGAAAATGGATCTTCAAAGTGTTGACTGTACACCCACTAGGGGTAACATATACACCTGTAAGCTATCTAAGAATTTATAAAGCCTGTACTAGTCAGTTTTCATCTTATTTAACTGAGAATTCTTTTCATGTTTGTTTCACTTTTAGTCATAAATTGAAAATAATGACACTTTCATTATTAGGTATTCTATTCTGTGCAAATGTCCTTTTCATTATGCAGATATGAGACGAATATGAAAGCTGAACTTTGAAATCATTCCATCAATCCCTTGTATTCAAATTTTTACCCCTCCTCCTTATTTTAAAGCGAGTCATTTATGCAGAAAAGAAAACAAATCAAATATTAAAATGTACTTACGGAGGAACCCTACTCCAGTTATATTAGATCATTGGTAAATTTTAAATATCATCTGAAGTGTTATTTTCCTGTGCTTCCAAGCTCCTATAGCATATCATCCTGATGATATTTTGCTGTGAATAATTCTGAAAGCTAAAAATAGTTTTCATCTGATTAAATTTTAAGATTCATCAGTGAAGTAAATCAGCTCTCCAAATTGCTCACAGACTAGAGTCTTCAGAGTTACTGCTCTGCCTATACTAAATACATAAGAGCAAGCCGTTGCCAGTCATGCTGTATAGCCATTTCATACCTGACATCTATTGTCACTGTCTTCTATTTAGTAATACTACCTGTAAATTACAGTTAGTATAATCCTACTGTACCTACAATGAAAGTGATTAAATTGAATATAACTAAATATTCATGTACTTAGCCACTGAAATAAGGAGTAAAATGCCCAATGCTCAAATAATGTTTTAATTATATGTTTGATTTTAAATACTATTCAAATCTCTTTGGAATGACGGGTTTTGTTGCTTCAAATAAAATATTGAATCATCCAGTTTTTCTCTGCACAAAGAATCTGCCTACATGTCTCTTGGTTTATCAAATATGGTTGTTATTCTTTCCAGCCAACTAGTGGGTAAAAGTCTTTTCTACCAAACTGACAACCTGAGGTCAATCCCCGGAACGTACATGGCAGCATGAGAGGATCATCTTTTACAAGTTGTTCTCTGTTGGAAGGAGGCTGCTGTTGGTTTCCAGTTGCTCAGACCCAACATAATCACACAGAAACTTTATTAATTAAATCACATCTTGTCCCATTAGGTCTAGCTTCTTATTGGCTAAGTCTTACATATTAATTTAACCCATTTCTATTAATCTATGTGTTGCCACCTGGCTGTGGCTTACTGACTAAATTTCTGGTATCTATCTCTAGCAGGGCTACATAACTTCTAACTCCTCCTATTTCCTCCCAGCGTTTAGTTTCCCCTGCCTATCTAGGTTCTGCCCTATTGAAATGCCAAGACAGCTTTCTTTATTTGTTAATCAATCATACTCACAGCATACAGAGGAGAATCCCACATCATTTCTCTGCCCTGTGCTGAAGTACCATGGTACACATTACACATCCTCCCAAATAAATTTGCTTCTCTTACAAAGAAGCAGAGTTCTGTCTCCAACAATCATGTTGGTTAAAACTGTAGAGGATCTGACACCTTCTTTTTCATACATACATACACATATACACAAATGAAATTAGATCTTTAAAAATGTACATATAGAATGCTAATGTTGAATTTGAATTACATGCAGCAAAGCTGCAGGGGACTCTAAAGTTGGCCTGGCCTAGCTAACTTAAAAGGTATGTGCCATAGGTTTTTCATGTTAGAATTCATTGGTCTTGGGGTACAATGCACTTTCACATTCTTTAGAGACAGAAGTAGTCCATCAAGCAGTGAGGCGTTCAGGCTGCTTTGTGTTTCTCCGTATGCTCCCTTGGAAGTCAGGGAAACGTGGAAACTTGACAGAACAATTGGTCTTAGAAATTAATCTTATATACCTTATACAGCTTATGAACTTCATTATATCCTGACAAATACAACTGTAATCATCCTGGCAACTGTCATCATATTCTGTTTCTGATAAAATTATAAAAAGTGTTCTTGTTCTTGTTAAAATTGTCTCAAAATCAGTTCTTCTTGGCCTCTCCAAGTGGTCTTATTTATTTTCTCACGGCCATACTGGGTGACCTTTGTCCAGTAGGTAAGCATGAGTACTTGTACAAAACAAAATCCTTACAAATATTAATAACGTGCTTATGTATATGGCTCAGATGAGACTTGCTCATTAATTGTAGTCAGCCAACTCTTAACCTTGTCATTTTAATTCTTTATCTCTCTCAATCTTTTTTTTGATGACATCAAGGTACTTGTTAATAAAAGACGAAAATCAAAGTGTTTGACTTTATACGTTCTGGATAGATTTTTAGGTTTTATCCCTCTGAAGGCTTTTTCATAACCAAACTTTAAAACATTTCCAAAAATCCCCATTGCCAGATTTTATCCACAGATCTTCGGAAGGTAATTCAATACATCATCAAACATGCAATCATCTTCTTTGTGCCATAGCCTGGTGAATTCTGTGGTAGGGATGCCAGGGTGACAGCAATCCTTACAAATTTAGGAATAAGATGAAGATGAATCTTTCCATTCATTGACAATTTTATTCCAACCTGGCTGAGACTTTGAGTGTCTTCATAGAGAAAGGGTGGCCTAAGTGACTCAAAGGTGATTCTGATTCAACTGTCTAGGTCTTTCTTAACAGCACTTTGTTGTCAAGGGTACCTTGTAATATTGTGATAAATTTATCCTTGTTAACTAAAATAATAAATTATTTATTAGAGAAGGTCAAAAGAGACTTTCATTTATTTATCACTATCTCATCATGTACACCAGATAACGATAGAGGTTCCTCTAAAATCAGGTCATCCTTGATTACTCATTGGAACTTAATGAAGGAATTATCACCTCATTATTCCTATATATATTACGAAAATTAGTTTTTTTTTTAATGGAGACCTTGAAAATCAGAAATCAAGTCCAGAATCTGTTAGATTGCTCCTAATCTGTCTTAAAGTCATTAAGGTTTCTAATCACTCAAGAATAGCTATGGAGGTTGGAACTGGCAGTGATCTTTTCTCTTGGAAAACAAACCATGATATCTCCAATGGCTAAGGCTTACTTATTTAACCAAACTCCAAGTTGAAGCAGACGAAATTTCAATTTTATATTATTATTCACATACGTTCAATATATATGACAATTTTTAAGAACAAATGTAAGATATATACAAATGTCAACACTATTCCTTTTATTTTCTATTCCTATTACTCTCTGTTCTTCCACCAACCTAACTTTTCTTTCATGACATTATGTATCACATATTTTATGGTTTTATGTATTTATGTACATACCAAAAACCACAAATGAAAGAACTCTCTCAATATTTTTCTTTCTGAGTCTTATTTCACTTACTATAAAATTCTGTAACTCTATCAGTTTTCTAGAAAAAGGCGAATGCAGGATGGGGAAAACAATCCTGACTAAAGCAATCCTAAGTATAAGAAATTCTGGACATTCCATCATTCTTGACTTCAACCTGTATTATAGAACTATAGTAATAAAAACCACAAGATCTTGTCATAAAATCAGACATTCTGATCAAAAGATTTAAGTTGAAGATCAAGACATAAATCCACATACTGATGGGCACCTGAATTTTGATAAAGAAGGCATAAATGCATACGGGAATAAAGAAAACATCTTCAGCAAATGGTGCTGGTCTAACTGGATATCAGAATGTAGAAGAATGTAAATAGATCCCTATTTATGACCCTACATAAAACTCAAGCAAGTAGATCAGATACCTTAACATAAAAGTGTATACACCAAACCTGATAAAAGAAAAAGTGTGGGAATAGCCTTGATGCATTGGTATAGGGGAAGACTTTGTGACCATGGAAACTTCCTGGAAACTACGAAGATAATCCATATACTTGAAGTTTTAACTTGCCTTCTCTTAGAGACAGGCAAGCCTTCCAGTATGGGCCTGGGTTTCATTCAATTGAGTTTTTGGTCACGGATGCACCATTGAAATTTCCAAACAACACAGGCTAATAGTAAGAAAAAATGTTGCTTTCCAAACACTGGTGGTGGGTACCATTGCTGAAAAGACCTCTCACGCAACTCACTCAGGAGAAGTCCTGCTGGGTGACTTCATGGAGTGTTCACTCCTATGTCGTAGTGTCTTTGGTGTGGGAAGGTATCCTGAAAGTCACAGAAAGGGAAATGAGGATGTCAACCTAGCCACATAGCTTTTGAGCTACAATTTGCCCTTCCTGTAAAATATGCTAGGATAATGGGGGCAGAGAAGTTGTGCGAGTAATCAAACAATGTATGATTTGATTTAAGACCCACTCCATGAATCCATATTGGAACCTGCTTGGGTAACCAAAAACCAGAGAGTAGATAGTCAATAGACCTATAGTAAAGCCAAACATTAGTGACAAAAAAAAAATCAAACAAAACTAAGAGGAAAATAGAAAATACAAAATAAACAATCTAACTAACAAATATAAAACAAACCCCTCTAACAGAGTGAAATGATTTCTAAGGATATTGTGGCATAGTTATAGATCAGTGCCTTATCCTTTCATCATCAGAGAGTTTCCTCAGCAGCAGATGGGAACAGATGCAGAGACCCACAGCCAGACATTTTGTGAAAATAGAGTCTAAATTGGAAGTCTCCATCAAATCTCTCCCCTCTGAGCTCCGGGAATCCAAAAGAAAAGGAGTCAGAAGGATTGTAAAAGCCACAGTGGGTAGAGGATGCCAGGATTACAAGATGTTCTGAATTAACAAAGCCTGGTTCAAATGAGCTCACAGAGACTGAAGCAGCAATCACAGGATCTACAAAATAAAGGAATCAGTAAATAACAAAATAAGGGACAGACGTCTTGACCCCCAGCATCACAGGATGACTTTTTTTTTTTGATTCAAAGCTGACAGTTTTGGAATTCAAAACAAGATTATTGTGAAATGCCAAAGGGACCATATGCTAACTTCAGAAGTCAGATATTAGAGCTAAAGGTAGTTGTGCAGATTGACCATCAAAAATAATTAATTTCCCTGCATTTAGATCTCATTTATTATAACTGAAACATGTACAACAATGTCACCTGGCAGTTTTGCTTCTACCACTGAAATTTAGAGAAATATACAAGAACTCTGATTGGCAATTATAAATTTTCTGTTTAACAGTCTTCTAACCTTTAACAGGTAAATTTCAGGTCTTCAGCCAATACCTGTAAAATGGGAACAAGAGAATGCCATCAATTGCCAATGCAATTAAAATTTCAGATTTTAAAATTATTAATGGTAAATGAATATCAGAGAATTATTTTAGGTATTGATGAATAATGCCTTGTCTCTGTTGAGATGAGCATTCCATTTCCAAAGTTTCATTATTTGCTTTTCATTGTATTTTGGCCAAATCTGCCATTAGTGGATTGAGAAATTGTCATATATTTATTTCTTTTATATTTATTATTTTTATTTTATATTTATTTATTTTGTATTTATTATTTTTTTATTTTTAAAATTGTCTCTCTGTCTTCTGAGTGGTAGGGATTAAAATGAGGCACTACCAAGCCCACCTTTCAAATTTAAATTATTAAATTTCTAAAGATCCAGTAAGACTTTTAACTAAATGCATTTTGTTTGAGTCACATTGCTTTGACTATTCTGTTACTTAGTTATTAAAGAGTATTGATATGAATGACAAAAATGTCATATACCCTTATTATTTTGTCCATTTGCAGGCGTCGTATTATTTTTCTGGAGATAAAATTTGACTTTATAGCATAACTTACAAGTATTTATTTAATAAAATGTGATATAAAACTATATACATATATGTAGAGTAACTTGTGATGCTATCTCAATCACCTGTTTATTCATATATCTAACATTTGGCTCAATATTTAAATCAATTATGAAAGCCTTGGGAAATTTAGTTTTCCATTAAAATATGAAAAGGCTATGACATACTTGGCTTTGCTTTTACTACTATATAATAATCACATTGGTGCATGGTTGATTACATGGTAAAATTCTTGGTACTCAAGAAGCTTATGAAAACCCTTTTATTCATACATGGCATCTAACTATATTTTCTAAATGAAAATTCTAACAGGTTCTATGTGAACTAAATAAATTTTAAAAATTATATATATATATATATTGCTTATATATATATATATCTTGCTTTTAAATTTCTGTGTCTTTTCATGAAATTGTTATCATAGTTAGTATTAAATATTTTATTACTTCTAGTAAATTAATATTTTATATTTAATATTGCTGAGTATAAACTACAAACATTTGTGCCTCTGTGGATTATTCAATAAAATGCTTGAAAAATTGCAGTGCTACTTCCTATTTTAGATTGCATGTTGAAGTGTTTACTAATGATTTCATTATCATTAGCAAAAATACAGTATAAGCAACATCAATTAATTCATTAAATATTAATGATATAGAGCCATTGCAGAAAGCAGAAACAATGTTAATACAACATGATCCTATTTTTTATATTTTTCCTAAAGATGAAGGAGTTGAACGTACTGTCAAATGACTTCTTTAATTTCAAATATTTGATTTAATTTGTTGAATGGCTCAATTTTCTCATCTCAACTTTTGTTTCTTTCTTCCTCTCTTTCTCCCTCCACCCTTTACTTCCTTGGTTGCTTGTTTGCTTCAATTCTGTCTCTGTCTCTCTGTCTATCTCTCTCACTTCTTTATTTATTTTTCAGGGTCTTATTCTTTAGCTCGGGTTGGACCAGTACCACCTCTGCTTCCCAGTGTCAGAATCACATGTGTGTGTTAATTACCTGACTTACTCTTCATAATTTATCTACCGCAGAAAGATAACATTCATGGCAATTCAGATCAAATAAAAAATTTTAAACAATTAAAATATTTTTAATGAATAGAGTATATCTCAGGAAGTCCCACCGTTATATAAAATATTTGCAATGATTACAGAGTTTCCATGTGCTCTGTTAGACTCATCATTCTGTGAGCAGAGAGCCACTGGCAGATAGCATACATAGAGTCTAGATTGGAGTTCTCCATAGGGGTCCTGACTTTGGAGATCAGAAAATCCTGCTGAAGAAGGGGGGGGGGGAGTGTAGGCAGAGACTGCTTGTTCATTTCCCAAAATAATCACACAGTATTGTGTTATTTACAACACTGTTTTGCCAGTAGTTTAGGTGTATTTATAGCTAGTTCTTACATCATAAATTAACCAACTGTTGAAATAACCAGGCTAACTAAGAATAAAGCAATTATATTTTATTTATTATAAGGGGTAAACTCACAAAACAGGAAATGAGAAATCCAAGCACTGCATTGTCCCACAGGAGACTCAGAGAGAGAGTACCTGGAGGTGCATGATTTACCCTGGGACCCAGCAAAACCATGCCTTAACTAAGACCCACCTCGTAAAGATGATTGGCTAACAAGGTTTCCCATCATCTTCACCTTTTGTCTAAACAAGAGCCATCCAAACCCAATACAAAACTATATACAATAGGAACAGACATCAAGTAAAAAATTACAAACAATATAAGCAATATTAAACAAGGAACACATGCCAAATGTTTTAATAAATATTTTATTTTAAGGATTCTAAATCTTGCATCACAAAAAAACTTGGCTAAATCATAAGAGGAAGGTAACTACGACTATCTAATCTTCAACCCCATCGAAGACTTCAGAAGGGAAATAATATTACTGGAGTGAACAGGAAGTTCAATCAAGCAGCTTCCAAAGCGAGCAATAATTGACAGAGACCTGAGCAAACCCAAAGTCTCATTTACAATGTTGAAGAAACCAACTTTGGCTAAGGCCTAGCCTAAATGACAGACCACTTTTAGAGGCAGGAAAATTTTCAGAACTGTCTTTCTCTGTCTTGGCAAGATTTGACAGTCTTTCTTCGTGTCCTGTGTATCCATTTCCAGGTACCATGTACGTTGTCAGTGGTTGAGGCATTGGCAGTTTCTTGCCCAAAGGCCAATTGTGCCAAGAAGAAAACAAACTCCGAGTGGAGTGCCTTGGATGCTCAACATTCTCTTGGGAATAGATTGGTGCAGTCAGGAGCAATCATGTCTCATGTCAAAGAACCCTAAGTTATTTAAATGCCATATTCTACAAATCCTTGAAGTGGATGAAGATTACCTATCTAGGCAGAATACGATCTCTATGTATCTAAAGAACCTAATTAATCTGACTGTATGAATAACAAACATGAACAACAATTAACCTATAATATTTAATACCTGTATAACTTAAAGACTAAAGTTTCATGTCTGGATATTAAATAATATGTAAACAATTGTGCAGCAAATGAGGACAATGACCTCAAAATGTAGACAATGTATAAGTATCTTATTCAGAGGTAAGAACAATGTATAATACAATATGTAATACATCCTAAAGATTGTTTCAGTATATAAACTATTCTAAACAGAGGTAAAAACACGCATGTATACAATCTGACAGAATAACTTTGCATAGGTGCACAAATATTGTAAACAAAAATAACAAATATAATTTGAACTTGTATCAATACACAAAAACTATACTGCTGTAGGAAAATCCTACAGCCAGTATCTTTTAATCTACCCACCAACTAGGGGGTGGGCTCTTACACTATTTATGTTGATGTAAAGCATGTGTCTGCTCTCTTTCCTGGCTGCAGGATTTGGTTTCTATTCTCAGATCCAGCAGAATATTCTGATATGTGAGTCTACTCCTAAACAAATAACTGTCTATTATTCTCAATTCTGAGCTAGTGTGGAATTTCTTTTAAGCATTCTTCTTCATTATACCAATGAAAATTATCCACAAATAATAGCTCACAAATATTCACTTTATTACTCATTATTATTATCCCTGTTTTTGAATAAATATAGTTTCTATCCTAGCTCTGTATCTGATAAAAGTAACAAACAACAACCCCTAAATGGTGTTCCCAAACCTGAGAACAAACTTTTTTGGGAGACGGGGCCTCATCCCCTAGAATTGCTTCCCGCTGTCATGGGGGCAAAGTTCTCTTTATGGGATCCTGCAAAAGTAAAGTAATGGTCAAGTTTCAAGATTACTGTCTAGTATAGTTGTAAATGATTTCTGAGCAGTTTATAGGGTTTTTTCCAAAGTTCTTATCTGGAGTTCTGGCCAGAATATCATGAGAAGGTGCACCATTTCAGCAGCTGGTACCCCCAAATCGGTCTTATATAGTGCTATCAGCATCATGATGTCATCACAACCAGGAGGAGATTAAATAAAATGAAAAATTTTAACACTAACATAGTAAAGTTGCATATAACAAAACAGCTATCAAGCAAGAATTTTAGTTACAATATTTAGTCCACTTACATTGGAAAATTTAAGGAAAATATTATCCATCCTATCTTTCTTAATCTAAAGTTTTATATCTAATCTATATTTTATAATTATAAGTATCTTTCTTCAACTCCATCAAAGATTCCAGAATTAAATAATATTATTTAAGTAAAAAGGAAGTACATTGTAAACAAATTCCAAAATTCTAGAATTGACAGTGACATCTTACTGCCTGGACAGTTACCCAAAGTTCGTCTGTAAATTTTTGACTTGCTTATATCCTAGAAATTCTTTCTTGAATGCTTAAAGTAATAAAATAACTTCATTCTGAAATAGCAAGTGCTTTATTAACCTAGTAATTTATAAACCTAGGATGAGAATTTATTCAAAGTACAAAACAATGTGTAGAGAGCACACAATCAGAACATTAATGTGGGGTAGAATATTATGTTTAGGAGAAACTAAGCTTCAAGTCTGAAGAAATGTTTGATTGTTAAAACTGATTGATGTGAATAAATTGCATGCCTTTAAATATTTCCGTGTGCAACTGCATATTATATATGGATGCTTTTAAAGAATAATCTTATTTAGGTGTTCATTTCAAATACATTTATTGATCTACCTAGAATAGTATACACTAAATGGAATTTAAAGATTTAAAATGATAAAATTCAGATCTCTGAAAATGAACAGGAGTTGGCTTAAGATACATAGCAGGGTTACCTACTTCAAATTTCACAAAAAAAAAAAAAAACCTTGTCCTTGGATATCTACCACCTAAAGCATCTCTTTTTTTCTGTCACAAAATAACAACATATGCTTCTCAGGAATGGAATGCTCAACAACAATCTTCATGAGAATAAAATAAATGCCTTTTTAATTTATTTTGCATACCACCACAGTTGCCCCACCCTCTTCTCCTCCATTTCTATCCCCACACAACCTTTCTATCTACACTCCTCCAATCCAGTCCTCCTCTGTCTCTATTCAGAAGGGGTACGGCCTCCCATTACTCCCATTAAGTCAACAAAGCATGACATTATCAAGTTGAGGCAGGACCAAACTCCTCTTCCTTGCATTAACTCTGGGCAAGGCATCCCACCATGAGGAATTGGTTCCAAAGAGCCAGCTTATATGTCAGGGATAGGTCCTGGTTTTACTGCAAGGGGCCCCACAAAAGAACAAGTTACACGACTGTCACCCATGTGCAGAGGGCTTATGTTGGTCCCATGCAATTTACCTAGCAGTCCTTACAGAGTTTGTGAGCAAAATTTTTGCAAAAAATAACTTGCTTTTGCATACTCCCCAAACTGGTTTTAGTGGAATTTTTTTTCCTCCTAAATATGTGTTGAAACAAAGAAAAGTAATCTTATGTTTACATCCCAGCTGACTCAATGAAGAGAAAAATGTTCCTTATGAAACATTTATTTTCAATTGGAAGACATAAAGATTCCATTGTGCTTTAGAACAAATACAACATGAATTTTAATAGCAGGTAAAGACAGATGAATGAACCTGCAAGGCCACTAGAATAGTTATGGTGACAGATTAATTCCATAGCATCATATGTTCTGTGTGACAAATGTGCTCTGAAATACTATTTTAGAATAGACTTTATTTCTAATCTATGATCTATCCAAATGTGATAATGAGAGATCATACTCAAGGTTGGTGGATAAATGGCATATGTGAAAGACGTGCTGAAGGAAAAAAAATGTGAAAAGAGATATAAATTTTCTATACGTAGTGGCACGTGTGTGAAATTGAGTGTTACTTAAACACAAGCTACTCTGTAATCTATTCATCCATCTGTTCTCTTAGAAAAAATAAGGGCACATGCAAATGTATTTATATTTACATTTCCTTCAAGTCTGTGGGATTTAGTCCAATAAATATCAACTGCCACTCAACTTTTGGAATAGGAACCGGGTTAGCAACAGAAAAAGAAGAGAAGACAGTGCTAGACAAAGGAAAAGATTATTTTATTGTTAAAGTGGGTCATGATTAAATAAATAAATAATAAGACCAAGATAATAATTTATTTTGACTAATATATTAATTTCTATAGTATCACACCCAAATTATTCAACTTGCAAATGCCTCAAATGAATTTTTATAAAATTACGTAACAGATAATTTTAATGTAAACATTTAATTTGCCTTCTAGGGTAGTAAGTTCAACAATAAAGAAGTCAAACAAAGATTGTAATCAGGATCCCATACTCCTGAGATAGTATTGATAGTTTCTGAGTGCCAGAGATCTGTAAGTTATTTTCAGACATGCATAAAGACAGTACCTTAAAAGCAGTATCTCTTTTAGAAAACATAGAGAACTGTGGAACATATCATATAGCAATGCTCTCAGGGACTTTTTTTAGGCAGTAGATTGCAATATAGCAACTAAGAATGAAAATATCAGAAAGAAACTAGAAAATATTAATGCATAAGGGCATATCAGATTATGGAGGACATGGTCCTCTAGTTCACATACTTTAACTTCATCTGGAATGCAACCAAAAGCAGTCTTTCAAATATACATTCAAGTGAATCTGCTCTCTTATTTTCCTAAAGAGATGCTCATGAAAATTCAGAGTCTTTGATGGGTATAATCAGAACCTATAAAATTCTAAATTAATGTAAGTGTTATTCAATATAATTGTAACTTTTTGTAAAATTATATTGATTACGATGAGGAAACTCATAGGGGCATCTGTGGAATATAAGATGGAGAGAGATAGTTTTAAATGCAAAGTTATTAAATGACAAGCTATAAAAAGTGAGACAATATTCAGGAAATTAAAACTCTATTGAACAGTAGGAGCCCAGAAATGAATACCTGAGTGTGGATATAACGAACATGGCATGCTCAGAAAGGAAAAGGACTGACAAAGCATTTGGAAATGACTTTTCTACAAAGCTGATGATTTAATATAAAATTATACTAATAATATTGCAGAACATTCTCATTATATGAAATTGGGCTTATAAGCTGGAGAATGAGAAAGCTAAAAAGAATTTGTGGCTGCACACATAACATGAAGTTATTCCTCTAATTTTGCAGTTTTTGTCATATAGAGTCAGATAAATGCAGATTTAGATTGTGTGTCCCATCTCACCCCCTTTACCTAAAAGGGGTAAAAAGGCTAGTAGTCACAGCAATGCAATAAAAATGAAAATCATACCACTTAAATATATTTTTAAATATTACTTTTGATTAGAAATATCAGATTATCTTCAAGAAATAGTTGATTTCAAGACAGGAAGAAGAAAATTATGTTTATAAATTTGTATGATACAAGCAAGGAGTATAATCGAGTTCTAATAATACCTGGGAAATTTACAAGTTAAGTACAAGCATATTGTAAAGAGAATCTTATTGGAAAAAAAATGTGGTGACAGTCACAAAATCTTTGGCCGACAATTTATCTTGCTTGCAATATGTGCTGGGGTAAATGTGGCACAGATCATGTGAGAGTGGCCAACTCTTGACTGTTCCAACTTCAGACTCATCCATGAGAAGGAGCTTATGCCTTGTACTGCCAGGAACCTGATATCCTGCAGGGCCAGGAACCAGAGACTGAATAGCCCAGAAAAAAATGGATAGAAAAAAAAAAAAACAGAGCCAGAAAAAAATAATAACAATGAAATAACCCCTAATGATACTCTACTATACTTGTAGGCCAGAGCCTAGCATAACTGTCATGGGAGAGGGTTCCCTCAACAACAAAAGAACCAATAGCCAAACATTAGGCAGAGCTTGGGAATCCTGACAGAGGAGGGTAAGAAAGAATTTTACGAACTAGAGGTCTCAAGGCACCACAAGAACATTGCTCAAAGAACCAACTAACCAGAATTCAGGAAAAAAAAAAAACAACTCAAAACACCAGGCTCACAGAATTGTACTTAATTATCAGGGAGCCTGTATGGGTCTTACCTAGGTCATCTGCATATACTTATGGTTGTTTAGCTTGGTCATCTTGTCGGACAACTAACGACGCAGGAATTTTTTGGCACTTTTCCCTGATTTTGAGATACATTTTTTGCTACTGGGCTGCCTTGTACAACCTTATTATGAGGGGATGTACATAATCATTTTATAACTTGATATGTAATATTTGCTTGATAACCCTGGGAAGTCTGCTCTTTTTCTGAAGGAAATGATGATAAATAGATCTAGAGAAGAGGAGAGGTGGGTTGGGGAGGAACTGGACAGAGATGAGGGAGAATCTTCTGTCAGGATGTAATATATGAAAGAAAAACAAAACACAAAAATGAGTGATATCAAATAATTACAAAGAATGATTGCAAAGAACCTCTGATTAAAAGAATATAATAACAGTATATGGATGAATGCTAATGACTCAATGAACTAAAATGGATATATTATCTTGAAAGCTTTTCTGAAAAGAGCTAAGATTAAGAAAATGTCAAAAGCATTCACATAGCAGAGATAAGGAACAGAAGGCACCAGCTCATCAAATGTTCAAAGTAAAGATCAGAATTTATAGAACAATATTAAATCATTTTTCATTTAATAGGATGGCATGAGAAGAAAAGGGCAACAATTTGAACATTCTCCCCCTTTATATAGCCCATGAATCTTATAGTGAAGAGCCATCAAAAACCTCATATTGAGGGACCTCCTACAAATTACACTGACCTGCATCCTTCAAAGTGTCATTGTTCTGAAGATCAAGGGAAGAGAGAAGAATTGCTTCTATAGCAAAAGAACTAGATACATGACAACAAAAAACAGTATGTAATTTTAGCTGAATGATTTTGCAGAACTAGTGAAAAACATACCTGGTTAATTGTACTAAAACCTCCCTCTTTATCTCTCTGAACACACACACACACACACACACACACACACACACACACACACACACAGAGAGAGAGAGAGAGAGAGAGAGAGAGAGAGAGAGAGAGAGAGAGAGAGAAACACATGTATGTTCCTAGGAGTGACAGTTGCATTATAAGACAGAAAAATTATTCATGAAATTCAAGAAAAGAAGCACAATTTTTGACAACATCAAGAAATTTAAACATCATTTGAAATTGCTAAAATTTATTATATATAATAAATTTATAATAAAGAATAGGAAAAGTAAAAAGTCAATATAAATTATAAAGAAGATAACACATGATTAGAATTGCTATGCAAGAAGTTCTTAAAAAGGTAAGTGCTTGTGCATTTGGTGGATATTCTATGAAATTTTGTGAGACAGAAAAATAAGAAATTGTTTCTTAAATACACTGAGGGAATTCATGTGGAAAAATGACTTTTTGTATAATAGCATAGAATATGCACTTAAAATGGTTTTAAATGCTGGATTAAGAACTTTTGATGGAACAATAATGCATGATTTCTATTTTTCATCCATAAATTCTCCAGGATATTAGCTGAATTAGTCTCTTTCTTTCTTTCTTTCTTTCTTTCTTTCTTTCTTTCTTTCTTTCTTTCTTTCTTTCTTTCTTTCGATACAGGGTATCTCTGTGTATCTTTTGCTCTCTGGGAACTTGCTCTAAATACCAGGCTGACCTCAAACTCAAAGAGAGCTTGCATACTGATGCCTCCCTAGATTGGGATTAAAGACGTGTCACCACCACCTGGGTAGCTAAATTCTTATAAGGAAAATTGAATTTTATCCCATGCAAATTGCAAAATTTATCTTTAACCAGAATTCTTTAGATCAGAGGAATTTTAAAATCTATTGTGAAAATTCTATATCGATGTGTAGAATGGACAAAAGCTCGAGGGTCATCATTAGTAACACAATTGAGTGTTCCTGCTGCATGACAGTTTTAGTTCAAATAGATTTAATGTTTATGTAAAACTTCTGTACTTGTGGCTAAACAGATGGGTAACATACCTTTAATTGATATTAGAAGTACAAATGTTACAATTTTAAAGTTGTACTCATATACACGGAATATGCTGGCTCATGATTATTACTAACATTGTGGAAAATGTCATACTAAAAGACATTGTTTTGTCAAGTTTGACATCCACTTACTTACAGTGACCATAAGGTCCCTTTTCCTGTACAAAATCTAGAGGCCTAATTTCCTAAAAAATTTCACAATTGGAAAGATGCAATGTCTTTTTAAAAAAATATTTATTATTATTTTACATCACTGCCATAGTTTACCCACCTCTTCTCCTCCTGGTCATTTCTCTCTCCTTCTCTCCCTATCTTCTCCTCCTGCATTTCCATTCAGGAAAGGGCAGGCTTCCAATGGATATATATATATATATATATATATATATATATATATATATATATATATATATATATCATGGTATAACAAGCTGCAGTAAGATTAAGAAACACCCTTTACAGTCCCAGAAGCAATAAAAGAGTCAGAGAAAGCTTCTGGTACCACTGATAGGCGTTGCACAAGAAGTACAACTGTCACATATATGCAGAGTGCCTAGGTCAGTCCTCTGCAGACTTCTTGGTTGGCAATTCAGTCTCTGTAAGAACCAATGAGTCCAGGTTAGTTGATTTTGTGAGTTTTCTTGTGGTATCCTGTTCTCTCTGGCTCCTACAATCCTCTCTCCCCATCCTCTACAAGATTCCCCCCCCCATAACTCTGCTTAGTGTTTGACTGTGGGTTCTGCTTCTTTTTTATTAAGTTGCTGGATAAAGCCTCTCTGTTGACAAGTGGACTAAGCACCAATCAAGTCTCAGAAAATAGCTAGCCCAAGTTATTTATCCTCCCCTATGCTAGGAGTTCTAGCTGGGGTCATTCTTGTTGATTTCTGTAATATTTCCTTGCACCAGGCTTTACCCTGACTTCCAGTATTGTCTTTAGTACTCTCTCCCTCCAAATCCCCCCAATGTGATTGATTGCTCTTGCTTCCATTCCCACTCTCCATGACACCACTCAAGAAATTTCTTCTATTTCCTATTATCTGTGAGATAAGTGACCTCCATAATCTGTCCTTGTTACCTTGTTTTTTCCAGGTCTATGGATTGTAGCAGAGTTATTCTTTATTTTACAATTAATATGCACTTATGAGTACATACCAGGTTTGTACATCTTCCTTGGTCTGGGATATTTCACTCATGGTAATTTTTTCTAGCTTCATCCATTTGTCTTCAAATGCCCTTGTTTTTAACAGCTAAAGGACACAACAAGATATTCCATGACAAAACTAGATTTCACCAATGCCTAGCCACAAACCCAGCCCTACACAAAATACTGGAAGGAAAACTCCAACCCAAAGATATTGGCTACATCAACAAAAACACAGACAATTGATAGCATCTCATAGCAGCAAATCCCAAAGAAGAGAAAAATGCACAAATTAACATTACCAACAATGAAAACTAAATTAACAGGAGATAGCAATCACTGGTCATTAATATCCCTTAATGCAAATGGACTCAACTCACCTAAAAAAAGGCACAGGTTAACAGGAAAGTTCTAAGTGGTAAGAGGAAAGTTCATAGCACTAACAGATTGGAAACAAAAACAGAATCCATCCTTCTTCTGCGTACAAGAAATGCACCTCAACCTCAAAGACAGACATCATCTCAGAGTAAAAGGTTGGGGGAAAATATACCAATTAGATGGACCTAAGAAACGAGTGGGTATAGCTATCCTAATATCTAATCAAATAGACTTCAAGCTAAAATCAATCAAAAGAGACAAAGAAGGTCATTTCATATTAGTCACAGAAAAAATTCATCAAGAGGAAATTTCAATACTGAACATCTATGCTCCAAAAAAAAAAAAGGGCAGGACACCCTATATGTAAAAAAAAAAAAATACTTCTAAAGACTAAATCATACATTTAACCCCACACACTACTAATGGGAGACTTCAACACTCCCCTCTCACCACTGGAAAGGTCAGTCAGACAAAAAAAAATGAACAGAGAAATATGAGAACTAACAAATGTTATGACTCAAAAGAACATAACACACATATATAAAATATTCCATCCAAACAGAAAAGAATATACCTTTTTCTCAGCACCTCATGGAACCTTCTCAAAAATTGACCACATACTTGGTAACAAAACAAACCTCTACAAATACAAAAATATTGGAATAACCCAGTGTATCTTATCAGATCACATGGTTTAAAACTAGAAGTCAGCAGCAATACTAATTCCAGAAAACCCATAAACACATAGAAATTAAACAATGCTCACCTGAATCATCAATGGGTCAAGGAAGAAATAAAGGGAAAAATTAAAGACTTCCTAAAATTCAATAAAAATGACCACATAACACACCCAAATTTATGGGACACTATGAAAATAGTGTTAAGTGGAAATGCCTAAATAAAGAAGCTGGAAAAATTCCACCCTAGTGAATTAATAGAACATTTGAAAACTTTAGAACAAAAAAAGCAAACTCACCTAAGAGAACTAGACGGTAGGAAATAATCAAATTGAGAGCTGAAATCAACAAAATAGAAACAAAGAAAACAATACAGAGAATCAATGAGACAAAGGGTTGGTTCTTCAAGAAAATCAACAAAATAGACAAACATTTATCCAAACTAACCAAAAGTAGGAGAGAGAATATCCAAATTAACAAAATTAGAAATGTTTAATTTTTCTATCAGTTTGATTATATAGGGGATTATAATGACACATTTTCTTATGTTAAACCATCCCTGTATCTCTGAAGTAAAGCCTACTTGATCTTGTATAAGAGAAAATGAATGTACAAGCTAAGATGTCCTATAAATAAACAAATACTATTTCCAAGATAATACAGGCAAATCTTTGCAATGAACAATCATATTAACAATCAAATAGAACAGCAGTAGATATTTGTTGACTTCATTTTACTGAAAGACAATTGTCAATTATTTTTATTAATGATACTCAAATCATAGAAATCAGAGTTTAATTCTTGGCAAATAGACACTACCTAGGGAAATAAATAAAATTTGATGTTATATAATAAACATTTGATGATGAAATGAGATGAGTGATTATGTGAGGCCAGTTTTTGCATATGCAGACTGGGTTTGTGAACTCTGGACCACCTGCTTTATAGCACTTTTCTAATGGAATGAGCCATCCAGAAAATATGCTGCCATTGATCTACCACACACACTGATGCTCATAAAGTTATGTAAACTCATCACAGTAAGATTAGTATTGACTTCTATTATTGACTGATAAACATCATCATTTTCAGTTTTCCACTATGAGAAGCCTAAAATTCCTTTAACAGGGAAGAATTAAAAGTTGCTTTTCTCTGTTTAAGTTTCTGAGCTATTAGCTGAGATTATTGATGGTTGTTTGTTCGGGCACTCTGAGGCATTTTGCTGTTTTGTTTTTGCTGTTGTTTAGACACAGTTTCCCTATATATCTTAGGCTTACCTTGAACTCACTGCCAGATTCTTGATGGCTGAGATTCCAAGTATGTGTCAGCACATCTTTCTTTTGTGTGTTATTACATGCATGTTATTAAATGATTGAGCAACAGGAATATTTAACAAATAAAACTTTAAGATAGCAGTGTCATAATCCTGAAGACTAGGCATTTTCTCCACTTCGCTATGGCTAAATCGAATTCTGAAAATGAAGAGAGACCACATTTCACAGGGAAAATTATAGAAATGGAAATAGAAATCAGGAAAGAGAAGTTAGGGAAGCTAACAGGCATGCAGGTACAAATGACGGAGAGAAAAGTGGAAACAATATGAAAATAAATACAATCCTGGTTCTTCTAGTGAAGAAAAATGCAAACTATAACCTCAGAGTAAGATGCCTGATAAAACACTGTAAGGTCTAATCCCAGGAGAGGTGAAGAATTCTCCTGAACCTAAAACCCAATGCAGGTTTTTAAAAATATATAAATGACTTCTTTTGCGTGGCATGCTACTTTTGAGAAAAATAATCGACACCACTATCTCACTTCTCCCCATAACTCAAATTGCTGCATCAAATATGATGCAAGGGAACGAGAGAGAGAGAGAGAGAGAGAGAGAGAGAGAGAGAGAGAGAGAGAGAGAGAGAGAGAGAGACTCTTGCTTGAAATAGAATCTCAAGAAATCACAAGTTAGCTTCAGGACACACTGTCACAATTTCTAGGTGAGATATACATTGTGGAAAGAAGAAATCACAAACTTACCTGCTGGGAAGTTTAACCAGTGGAGTTCTCAAGGTTTCAAAACTCTGAACAGGTGTGGCCTCATCACTTCTGAACTCCAGCAGAAACTTTAAGGTTTGAGTTTATCAAATACTGATTGCTAAACACCTAGAGTAGCTTCACTGCCATATATGATTTTTGATAAATGGAACAAATAACATTAAGTCTATTCAATAAAAAAATAATAAACAAAACAAAACCTTAATTTCTAATCCTCCCTCCACAGGGTAGTTTTTTCCCAAGTGTGTTATGAAATTTCTGAGATCAGTGAACAATATGGTACTGGGTTTTCTTGGGTATCCTTATCCAACATAGACATCAGTAAATGAGTGGCTTCTCCTACTCCCTGAAGCACGTGCACCATCATAGCCTTTGGCATATATGTTTGATACTGTGCTTGTACAACACGGGTGGACTGGTGTCATAAATAAGAGGTGGCTTAAGGGCTACAGAGATCAAAGAAGTCGGAACAAGAGAAATAATAAAAATCAAGGTCAAATGACACCCCAGAAATCTTAAATGCTCTTTAAAAAGTATCTAAAGATATTCAAAATATTGAAATGAAAAAAATAAAAACAAGCTAAATTGCAGCTTATTGTTATTAATAATCAAATAGATTTAAAAGATGGAACTAGAGAAGCTACTTCAAGATTTGGAAAATAAATTCAGCAATGCAGACTAAATTAAACCAAATGTAGTCCAAACTTCTTAAAAATAAATTCGTGCAGATATCATGAAAATTCAATCCTCAGACAAATAAAATCCAATGGAGATCTCAACCAGCAAGCTCAAAACTTAGGAGAAAGATGACAAGAGACAAAAGGCTACTGTAGAATTATAGTATTTGGAAAACAGGAAAAAGACAAACCATGAGCTCTACTATTTAGGCCTTAGACCCACAATACACTACTAAATTTCTGATATTTGGTATAGAATAGAGAACTAAGATGCAGAAGAACCCTATTTAATAAAATTATAGCATAACATGCTCCACATCCAGGGAAGAATTGCTAACCAAGAGATACTTAGAATACCAGGTAGATGTACATAAAGGGAAATGGTTATGTTTCACAGATATTAAAATGTCCAGATTAAGGCTGGGCGGTGTTGGCACACGCCTTTAATCCCAGCACTGGAGAGGCAGAGGCAGAGGCAGGCGGTTCTCTTTGAGTTCAAGGCCAGCCTGGTCTACAAGAGCTAGTTCCAGGGTAGGCACCAAAGATACAGAGAAACCTTGTCTCAAAAAACCAAAAAAAAAAAAAGTCCACATTATAGAATAAGGGAATTACACTAAAATCTTTCAGAAAATGTACTATAATTTATAACCATAGCCTATTAAAACAATAACACATCTAAGCAAGATTAAAAAATAAATCCATGAAACTCCTAGAAGTATTCTGCTCCACTCATAGATAGCTGCCTTGTCCAGTTATCATCAGAGTCTTCCTCCAGGGGTAGATGGAAGAAGATGCAGAGACCCACAGTCAGACAATATGCAGAGAGAGTCTAAATCTGAGGTCACCGGAGGGTTCTTCCCCTCAGGGATGACACACTCAGCTGAAGGGGTGATGGAAAGACTATGGGAGTGAGAAGGGATGAAGGAAACCAAGATAACATGGCCCACTTAGTTAACTAAGCAGGGCTCGCATTCCCTCACTGACCCTGAAATGACAAGCACAGGGTCTGCATGGGTTGGAACCAACTCCTATATTAACTTGCTTGCGAGACTCCTAGCACTGAGAACGGGTTATGTCTGAGTGTTCTGTTGACTCTTGATACTCTTTTTCTCAGATTGTGTTGCTTTGTCCAGTCTTTATATGAGCTTTCTTGTATTATTGTATCTTTTTTTGTTCTATTTGGTTGTTGTCTGTTGAAGGTCTGACCTTTTCGAAAAGGAAAAAGAAGGGAAGTGGATCTGAGTAAATTAAGGTGTGTGTTACCACTGCCTGGTCTGTAAGGCTGACCAGTGGGTTTGTTTTACTCTCTGATCTTCAGGCAAGCTCTATTTATTAAAACAGCATTACAAGTATGTTTTAAAAAGATTGCTATTTATTAATTGAATGAACAATTAATCAAAATATATAACCATTTTAAGTTCATAAGAAAAATATTTACACTTACAATTACATGAAAAAAATTAATAATGGATTGTAAATAGACAGAAATGTCCATACCTAATAACATTAAGTTTCTTCAATATTTTACTTTCAGCAATAGATAGATAATTCATACTTAAATTAAATAAATAAAAGAAAAAAGAAAAAGAGAAAACAGATCGACTGACCAAAGAGAATCTGCACAAACTATCACCAAAATAAACAGTAAACATCTGCATATTCTGTTCAATAACTGAAGAATAGTCCCCTCTATACCTCACAGAACTTTCTCCAAAATAAATAGCATTAACATTAAGGTCAATTGAAAATATTCTCAAATGCAAATCTATATTAAATGGTTTCTTCTATCATGCCATCTTACAATGAAACAGTTCAATTTGTATACTGAAATTTTAACATAAAGGGAACAAACTGCTTCAGCAGATCTACAATTAATGAGATTGAAGCAGCAATAAAGTCCTCAACAAACAAAATCCAGAACTGAAATAAGCCACTGATAAATGTTAACATGCCTATAAAAAAGAAAACTATCAATATTCCTCATGATATTTGATGAAATTAAAATGGTAGGAAAATATCCAAACTCATTTTGTAAAGCCATTATTATCCAGATAATTAAACTCAGCATGGAGAGAATAAAAATGCCTTCAAATGGAAATTTTCTTTAACATATATGTAAAAAATTCCCCCCAAAATATTTGTACACCAAATTTGACAGCATATTTATAAAATGATATATCTTCATTAAGATGATTTTATTCTAACTATGTAGGAGTGGTTTGATATATACAAATTAATACAGTAACATAACATACAAATGCAATCAAAGACAAAAATCACAGGAAAAATTTTAAAGACACAGAAAACCCTTTCACAAAATCAAGCAACCCATCAAAATAAAAGTGTTAATAGAAAAAGAAAAATGAAGCATTGAACTAATAAAGGCTGGATATATCAAAAATATAAACTTTACATGAATAGGTATGATCTGAAAGTATTTCATATAAAACCAGGGATCATGTAAGCAATTCTAGTTGTCATGTATTTTTAGCTAGAGCAATGTATCTAGAGAAAAAATTAAAATGAACAAAATTGTAATTTGAGCACAGTGTTTATAAATAATATGATCCTATGAATTAAAATTTGTAAACACTGCTACTAAACACTAAAACATCATCATCATACAAAAGTAATACATATTTCATGATTATTAATAATCAATCATAAAATCAGTGTGAAATAAATTGGGAAATAAATCAACTCACAGTAGTCTTGAATAAAATTAAATATTCAGAAATGAATTTGATAAAGGTGAGAAATATCACTAAATTAAAATTATATTTTTTAAATTAGAAAGTTAAGGAACCATTAACCTATAGTACATTAGACTTAAGCTAATTGATCTTTAAGATGTGGAAGAAGATTCAAGCTTCTACAATGATATTAAAATAGAGGACAGAACACTCCTGATGAAGCTTCCAAGACACAGGGTATTGGTTAATACAAGAAGTTGGTCATCCAAAACTGCCTGTGTCAGTGGTCTGTCTGAGAATACCACTGACGATACCTGAGTGGAGTCATGTGAGGGCTCGGGATAGAGCAAGAATAATCACTGGCTTAAAACTGGGTTCTGAAAACATTTGCTTTAGTACCCTTCAGTAATAATAATAATAATAATAATAATAATAATAATAATAATAATAATAATAATAATAATAATAATAAAAACCTGCTGAGGTAACCATGATTGATGGAAAAACAGAATAAATACAAAGCTGATGTGGACTGGGCCAAGATTGCGAATTGAAGTAGCTTCAGCTAAGCAATGGAGGCAGAGTCACCTTGGAGACCCAGGCCACAGGCACAGGAGAAAGAGGAGGCAGAAGAAGAGGTGGAGACTTCAAGTCACAAGCAAAGAAGATGCTGTGTCTATAATTTCTTTCTTCCTCGTTCCATTTTCTATCTAAAATAAAGTACTCTGGGGATTTGCTATGTTTCCTCTTCAATAACAGAGTCTTCTGAGGACATTCAACATGGCATACAGTCCTGTGACCTAATTTTTATCCATATAGAGAATACTTCAAAAGAGATACATTGTTGAGTTTAACTGAATGAACCTATGAACTTCAGTCGTGCAAATTTATAAATGTTGGTGATAGACTAAACGGTTTGTTCTTCTCAATACATTGCATTTCTATATGCATTCAAACCTATGTATATAATATTATTCCCTTCAATCCCTAACAGTCTTCACACTAGGGCATGTGCACATAAACAGACACACATAGGATATGCATTCATTATTTTAAACATTGCTTACAGGTAAAAAAAAAAACAACCACCACATTTAGATTGTTCATATTTTAGTAAAACACATATCAAAAGATCATTAAATATGATCTTAGAATGTCTGTAACATCTTTTATCCCTATTCGTTATAGAAAATTGTCATTATCTGGTTTAAAATCAAACAAGGCTTTACTTTATCTTTCATTTGTTTTTGTTTCCTTGAACTATTTCGAGATATAAATCTAAAATTATTTGTGTGTGTGAAAGTGTGTGTGTGTGTGTGTGTGTGTGTGTGTGTGTGTGTGTGTGTAAACTTTGGCCAGGTAGTAAGTACTTCTCTTGGAGCCTCAGAATCCAGTGTGCCCAGAACATGTTGGATGGAAAGAGAGGAAAGGAATTTCACAGCCCTGTACTGCACTGCTAGTAGGTCTAGGAAAACTGTTTTAAGTGCCTTCTGGGAGGTTCCTGATTCAGAAATGATGATGTAGGCAGTGGGTCTCAGTGGACAGGACTCAGACAGGGCAGAGAGGTGGTTGCCAGAACTCCTGCAGAACTCACTGAAAGGCTGGCACAGGCCTGGGTGGATGAAAAGTTTGCCCCTGAGGTGCTGGAAAGCAAATCTAAAATTGTTGGGTGTGTCATCTCATAGCTAGAACACACAACAGAAAATCACAGAAGAGATAAAAGTCCTAACCTGAAGGTCAGCGTCCATCAAATGGAGACGGAGAGTCTCCATTATGTCCCTAGCAGTTACTTGGAGTGTTGACTCATGAGGATAGAGAAGTTTTTCCTGGACATCCTACAGAACGGAAAAAAAAAATCACTCTATGGGACAGCATTCCAGCCTTCCTCCAGGGGAGTTTTTTCTTAGCCATAAAGTATATGAATATACAGAGACCCGTATTTAAAACATTGCGGCAAAGCCCATGCCCCGCAATCTACAGAAAGCAATCCTCCTGAAGGCGATTCCACACCGGCTCTAGATGACTCTGTGAGATTGAACGAGTGATAAACAGGAGAGCAGATGGGCTGAGATGTGGAGCTCAGAACTCCTCCTCCTGCACCGTGTCTGCTGCTTGCTGCCAAGATCTCCATCATGATGGTCATGGAGTCTATTACTCTCCAAAACAGTAAGAAAGTTCCAATTAAGTGCTATCCTTTCTTTAAAAAAATAAAGGAAACAGAGCAAGAATCTTCACAGAGACTTGCATTACAATTTGTAGATCCAATAATGACAGTTAACATCCATTGTAGAAGAAAATTTCAATAAACTTGTCAGATTGATAAAAACGAACGGATTATCATAGTAAATGTAATTATTACCTGATATCTAATAAAGAAATTCTTTTCAAAATTGCAACTTAATGGAATGTCTCTATTATAATTCAATCAAGCCTTACTTTTATAAAATGTTACAGATAAAACACAATATGTAATATGACTATTCTAAAAATTACAACTTATTAATAACTCATTTATTTACAGAAATTGACATCCTAGGCAAAATATTTTAATATTGTATAGTATTTATACATATTTTGCAATGTAAAATTAAGTTTCTAAATAATTTTGAATGGTCTTGAATTTTATTTTTGCCCTTTGTCTGCTATATCTATAAAGAAATCAAATACTTTTGTTGGTAAGATATAATTATGCATATACATGTATATTATATATATAAATATATACATACACATACTTCCAAAGCATAAACTTGATTTATGCATTTTACAACAGTTTTTACTAGCAGTTGTCCTAATATATTATTACTGTCAGTTATAGGTGAGAAAACATATTAGCCAAAGGCAGTTCACACTATGAGCAATAACTAAATGATGAAACCAGGTGGTCACAGCTAGCATCTTTTCTCCTTTAAGAAAGGACAATTTATCTCTGAATGATTCAACAATTCCCCAGTTTCATACTGTACAACATTGAAAAGTTCCTTAAATGGACTGAAATTATTAGAAATTTAAATAATTTTCTATAACAAGCATTGCATTAATGACAAAAATAAACTATCGGTTTATCTACAGAAATCCTCATAGCCGTATACTTTTCATCAGCAGCACTTTAATTGTAGACTATTGTCTTAGAGTTTCTAGTCCTGTGATGAAACACCTTGACCAAAAAGCAAGCTGGGGAGGGAAGTGTTTATTTGGTTTACACATCAGTATTGCTGTTCATCATAAAAGGAAGTCAGAATCGGAGCTCAAACCAGGTAGGAACTTAGAGGGAGGAACTGACTCCCTCTAAGTCAGTTCAGAGGTCATGAAGGGGTGCTGCTTACTGGCATGTTCATCTAGGATTGCTCAGTCCCCTTTTATTTTTTGTTTGTTGGTTTGTTTATTTTTTGAGACAGGGTTTCTCTGTAGCTTTGGAGCCTGTCCTGGAACTAGCTTTTGTGCCAGATACCTTTTTGTGGCACACACCTTTAATCCCAGTACTTGGGAATCAGAGGAAGGCTGATCTCTGTGAGTTCAAGGGCAGTCTGCTTTTTTAAGAAGGCAGGACCACCAGTCCAGGGTTGATATCATCCAATATGGGCTAAGTCCTTCCATGTCAATCACGAATTAGGAAAATACCTTACACGAGGATCTTATAAAGACATCTTCTCAATTAAGGTTCCCATTTCTGAGATTATTATAGTTTGTCAAGTTGATATTAGACTAATATCAGAACTATGCTCCCATCATCCACTTTTTGTTAATGATTTTCTATGCATATAAAATATAAGTAATTAAGAGTATACAGACATTTTTGTGATAATAGGTTCATAATTCATATGCTTTATATTTAATTTTAGGTGAACTGTGTAGACTCTTTTAACTTTAGTTTTGATCTTTAGAAGTGCGTGTTTGTGTTTGTGTGTGTATGTGTTTGTGTTTAAACAGTAAGTATCTTTAGAAATTACTGAAGGTAAAGTACAGATATCTTAGCAAGGCTTATATTTAGAAGTTTCTTCCATTAGGATTATTTGCATTTGGGTAGATTATGATTCTAAAAGAGAATATAGGATTGCTCAGTCCCCTTTTATTCTAGGATTGAATTCTCTTAACAGAAATTTATTATCTCTTAACAGAAATAATAAATGATTGTAAGATTAGGAAAATATAGATGATTTTGAACACTATGTAAATCTTCATAAAACATATCACAATATTTAGAAAGAAATGTTGAAAGAGATTTCTTATAGAGAATCCACCAATAATATAAACAAATTGCTCAGATGCCTAGTTAAATGATATCACATTTACTGCTCATTATAATCCACAAAGTAAAGAAATTTTATAATAAAATCCCAATCATATTTAATATATTGAAAACAAGCAAGAAAAAACACAAGAATGAAAAGCAAAAAAGGAGGAAGGCAGAAAAGAGCATTGAAGGTCTGAGAATACCATGACAAAGACTATAAGAAGCAGGTCTGCATAGTAGAGATTTATTTCCTAGTTCTGAATTCTAGAACTTTACTATAAAGACGTGGACGTGGTTTTCATACTCAAGAAGTCCTCTCACTTGGTAGACAGGCCTTTCCTCTTCAAATCTTCTCTGTCTAACCTCATGTTTTAGATAATATAACCTCAGTAGAGGCTATCACATGACCTACATGACCTTGCATTAACTTAGAGATCTCTTGAAGCACTATCTCCAAATGGAGTTTCATTTTGAGTAATTATAGATTTGAGGAATGCCAGTGGCCAGAAGAGCTACAGTCAGCAATGGAGTTCATGAAGTTCAATAAAGTTTAATCCTGGAGGGGCAAAGCCTCCCCCACCCATGAGGGATTGTCTCCAAAATAACCTTTTCTTCTTTTGCGCTTCCTACAAGTTCCTGTGGTATAGGGATCACACTAGATAGAATAGTGTGATTGTTTCTTGGGAAAATCCCACTCCTTACAGGGTAATTTGCTTGCAGATGATGTTTTATAAGACTAATGAGGATTAATTAGATCTATGCTTTAATTGGGCTTTCCGAGTTAGCATGAAAGATATAGGTTTTTAAGAAAGTTAGTGAAGATGAGTAGGGACATAATTCAGGTTATTCCTCCAATTGCTTAAATAAGAGACACAAAAAAGGAAAGTGTATGCTAAAATTAATCTTACTCTTCATCAGATATGAGAATTGCACAGGGTGAGAAATAAGATGAAGGAAAATTCATGCCTAATAGATCCATGATTTCTGCCTATGAAGAAAACGGCTGTGGACTAAAGGGAACAATTGTGTCCAGATACCAAAGGTTAGTCCAGAGTTTTTTGGTCATGTAGCTTACAGAACTAATCACAGGCCCTGGTATGCATCTAAAAAAACAGTTGTGAAAGAAAATTAAATGAACCTTTCATATGTAAAGGAAAATAGACAGCTGACCTTCATTTAATGTTTTTCTAGAGCAGAAAATAGAAATTCGATGCACTAAAACTACAAACAGCTGTCTACCAGGACAAAAGGAACTGGCTGAAATCAACTTGGTTTGATTAAAACTGTGTTAATCAATTATAAAAACATTATTGTTTTAGGGTGGAAAAATGTTTAAGTACTTGAGAGTTTCTATGGAAAACATGTAACTTGTGATCTTACTGTGATTTCTTCTTATGTAAAGATTTTAATTTTTGGAAAATGTATGGCTTGTGTGTTGTAGGGTAATCTTTTCTTACATATAAATATGCATGTTAGGCAGTATAAAAGGGATAAAAGAATAATAAGAGATAGGAGAAATGAAAAGGAGAACGAAAGATAAAAACACCAAAAAAGAAGTAAAAGATTTTGATCAGAAAAATGAAGAAAGGGAAACAACTGGAAAAAAGAAAGAAGGTAAACAATGTGGTAAAATAACAGCCCAAAAAGAACAGAATAGGAACAACCAGCAGAGAGAAAAATAACATGAAGAATTAAGTTTTGGACTTCACATAAACTTCCTGTGTGTGCCTGCACATCTGTTCCAGTAGATTCCTTAACCACATCTCTTCTCCAGTTCCACTGAGCTCCTGAAAGTTGGCCTTTACAGCAGAAGATGAAGCTACAGCTTGCTTTATAACCAAAAAAGTGAATTTAAATGAATTTAAGATACAGAGGATCCCATCACAAAGTATAAGACTAGAGTAAACCAAAACCAGAAGAAGCAATGAAATTTACTCTGTTTTTGAGCATTATTTCCCAAATCATAGTCAGGGACTTGGATGTCAATGAATCATCTTCAGAGAGTTTAAGAGGATGACATTTTCTTCTAATAATCCAAAAATAGCTTGGTATTTTACCTCTGTTTTGTGTTTGTACTGCAAAAATAGCAAAGCTGGTTAAAAGGTTTAAACCAGCATAATTCAGCATTGTGAATATTAATCAATACAGAAGAAGCTTTATTTGGACACCAGTGATTTCTACACATATAATGAAGTTTTGTCTTCAGCAAGGAAACCTCAAAAATAGTGTACAGAGAGTGTAATAATCTTGTGATCTTTAGGAAAAGGGATGCTTACCAGATATCTTTGACCAAAGACTTAACCAGATGTAACCCATTTCTACTCCTTGAGGTATTACCTAATGTCACTGCATGTCTAGTTGGGCCACTGTTTTCCTCATGATATGGAGAATATGTATATATTTTAGGAAGTTTCTAGAGCTATAAATTTTCATGTGATTTTACAAAATATCTTTAATGTTAATTGTCGCTCCAATATTGAATTTTTTAACCTATCCTCCATGCTCCCCCACTTATTCTACTTATTCTTTTACATTTATAACATTATATTCTATTTCCCCCTTTTTGGAAGTTCTCCTTCTTCCCACAGATCTTTACAGGCTACCTAACTTCTGTTCGAGGTAGGGAGAATCTGACAGACAATTGTTGGAGGTAAAATATTATCAAAATATGTTGTTACACACGACAAGGCTGTCCACTCTCTCCATACCTCTTCAATATAGTGCTTGAAGTTCTAGCTGTTGAATTCTAGTTGTTGTCTTATAGCAATAAGACAACATAAGGGGATCAAGGGGATTCGAATTGGAAAGAATGAAGTTAAACTTTCGTTATTTGCAGACGATATGATAGTGTACATAAGCGACCCCAAAAACTCTACTACAGAACTCCTACAGCTGATAAACACCTTTAGTAATGTGGCAGGATACAAGACCAACTCTAAAAAATCTGTTGCCCTCCTATACACAAAGGATAAAGAAGCAGATAGGGAAATCAGAGAAACATCACCTTTCACAATAGCCACAAATAGCATAAAATATCTTGGGGAAACTCTAAACAAGAAAGTGAAAGACCTATTTGACAAGAACTTTAAGTCTTTGAAGAAAGAAATTGAGGAGTTTACCAGAAAATGGAAAGACCTCCCCTGCTCTTGGATTTGGAGAATCAACATAGTAAAAAAGGCAATTCTACCAAAAGCAATCTATAGATTCAGTGCAATCCCCATCAAAATCCCATCAATCTTCTTCACAGACCTCGAGAGAACAATAATCAAGTTTATATGCCAAAACAAAAAACCCAGGATAGCCAAAACAATCTTATACAATAAAGGAACTTCTGGAGGCATTACCATCCCTGACTTCAAACTCTATTACAGAGCAACAGTATTGAAAACAGCTTGGTACTGGCATAAGAACAGAGAAGTCGACATATGGAATCGAATAGAAGACCCAGATATTAACCCACAAACCTATGAACACCTGATTTTCGACAAGGGAGCTAAAGGTATACAATGGAAGAAGGAAAGCATCTTTACCAAATGGTGCTGGCATAACTGGATGTCAACCTGTAGAAGAATGAAAGTAGATCCATATCTATCACCATGCAGAAAAATCAAGTCCAAATGGATTAAAGACCTCAACATTAATCTGACCACTTTGAACCAAATAGAAGAGAAAGTGGGAAGTAGTCTACAAGATATAGGCACAGGAGACCACTTCCTAAGCAGAACCCCAGTAGCACAGACAATAAGAGAATCAATGAATAAATGGGACCTCCTGAAACTGAGAAGCTTCTATAAAACAAAGGACACTGTCAGTAAGACAAAAAGGCTACCTTCGGACTGGGAGAAGATCTTCACCAACCCCTCATCAGACAAAGGTCTGATTTCCAAAATATACAAACAACTCAAGAAACTAGACACTAAAACTCTAATTAACCCAATTAAAAAATGGGGTACTGAACTATACAGAGAATTCACAACAGATGAATTTCGAATGGCCAAAAGGCACTTAAGGTCATGCTCTACCTCCTTAGCAATCAGGGAAATGCAAATCAAAACAACTTTGAGATATCATCTTACACCTGTCAGAATAGTCAAACTCAAAAACACCAATGATAGCCTATGCTGGAGAGGATGTGGAGTGAGGGGAACACTCATCCATTGTTGGTGGGAATGCAAACTTGTACAGCCACTGTGGAAACCAGTGTGGCAGATTCTCAGGAAACTGGGAGTCAACCTCCCTCAGGACCCAGCAATTCCACTTTTGGGAATGTACCCAAGAGATGCCCTATCATACTACAAAAGCATTTATTCAACTATGTTCATAGCTGCACTATTTGTAATAGCCAGAACATGGAAACAACCTAGGTGCCCTTCAATAGAAGAATGGTTAAAAAAGGTGTGGAACATATACACATTAGAATTTTCCTCAGCGGTTAAAAACAATGACATCTTGAGTTTTGTATGCAAATGGATGGAAATAGAAAACGCTTTACTGAGTGATGTAACTCAGACCCAAAAGGAAGAATAAGGTATGTACTCACTCATAAGTGGATTCTAGTCATAGTTAAAGGTCTTTGAGCCTATAATTCGTGATCCTAGACAAGCTAAATAAGAAGGTGAACCTGAAGAAAATCATATGGTTATCCTCCTGGATATTGGAAGTTGACAAGATTGCCAGGCAAACTTGGGTGCACAGGGGGTGGGGGGGTGGAAGTAAGGGGAGATGGTTAGAGAGAAGGGAGAGGGGGAGGATTGGGGATGGCTTGGGGGAATGGGATGGGGGGAGGGAGGAAGGATGGATATGGAAGCAGGGAAGTATATATCTCAACTAAGGGAGCCATTTTATGGTTTGCAAGAGACTTGATCCTGGAGGGGTTTTCAGGTCCAAAGAGGGATCCCCAGTTTGTTCCCTGGGCAGCAGAGAAGAGGGTGCCTGAACTGGCCTTGGCCCATAACGATACTGATGAATATCTTGCATATCACCATAGAACCTTCATCTGGAGATGGATGGAGATAGAGACAGAGACACATATTGGAACACTGGACTTAACTTCCTAGGTCCAAATGAGAAGCAGAAGGAGGGAGAACGTGAGCAAGAAAGGCAGGACCAGAGGGAACCTTCATCTGACGATAGATGGAGATATAGACGGAGACCCACATTGGAGCACTGGATTGAACCCCCAAGGTCCAAATGAGGAGCAGAAGGAGGGAGAACATGAAAAAGGAAGTCAGGACCGCGAGGGGTGCGTTCACCCTCTGATACAAGGGGACTGATCGAGTGAGAGCTCACCAAGGCCAGCTGGACTGGGACTGAATGAGCGTGTGATCAAACCAGAGTCTCTGAATGTGTCTGACATGGGGGCTGACTGAGAAGCCATTGACAATGGCACTGGGTCTTGTTTTGTCTTCATGTACTGGCTTTTTGGGATCCTAATATGGTTGGATGCTCACCTTTCTAGACCTGGAGGGAGAGGGGAGGAACTTGAACTTCCCACTGGGCAGGAAACCCTGACTGCTCTTAGGACTGGAGAGGGAGGAGGAGAAGGAGTGGGGGGGAGAAGGAGAGGGAGTGGGGGGAATGGGTGGGTATGAGGAGGAGGGGAGGAAGTGGAAATTTTTATAAACAAATAAATAAACAAATTTGAAACAAAAGAAAAAATATGTTGTTTCAAAATATCTTTAAATAATTTTTTTTCAGGGATGGAGGGATCCTCTGAGGTTGCCAAAGCTAGAATGAATTATGGTGGAATGGAGAGTAAACATGTTATATCATTTTGGATGGAAAATAACCAACAGATGAAAATTATAGTGATCAGAAAACCTTTTGATCCAAGTTAATGACAAACTGAAAATCAGTTCCTTAATTCGAAATAAATGTATCATACGGTTCTAATATGTCAGTAGTGGAAACTAGAACTAAGCTATGAAGAACTCCTATTAATTGTCAACATATCTGAAATTCTAATCATGTTTTAATTATAGACACAGCATAAATTTATCTAATAAACATTTAACTGTTGGTGGAGGTTGTTCGTTCATTTCTCGACCACCCACAATAATCAATCAGAAATGATTTTAATTACAACACTTCTTGGCCTATTAGCTTATGCATATTTCTAGTTCGCTCTTATAACATAAAATAACCCATTTCCATTATTTTATATTTTACCATGAGGTTTGTCACCTACTGGCAAGGTTCCAGCTATTGCCTTGTGTCTTTCTCGTCTGGTGACTCCATGGCTTCTCCCTTACTCCACCTTCTTTCTTCCACCATTCTGTTTAGTTTCTCCCTTCTAGCTCTGTTCTGCCCTATCACAGGCCAGAGTTTCTGTATTCATTAATTAATAAAAGCAACACATATACAGAAGGACTTCCCACACCATTTTCCCTTTTCTGTTTAAGTAAAAAGAAAGATTTTAACTTTAACATAGCAAGATTACATATAACAAAACAGTTGTCAAGCAAAAATTATAGTTACAATATTGGGTGATGTATTCTGTAGGTATGTTTTATTGTCATTGATTAATAAAGAAGCTGTTTTCAGCCAATGTCTTAAAATAGTAAAGGTAGGCTGAAAGAGTTATATAAAAAAAAGAAGGTGGAGTCAAGAGAAGCCATGGAGCTGCCAGAGGAGAGAGATGCGAGCAGCCAGTCATAACCTTACTGGTAGATAAAGATCCTTGTGGTAAAATATGAAATAATAGAAATGGTTTAATTTAAGATGTAAGAGTTAGCCAGAAATATTCTTAAGCTATTGGTCAAAGAGTATTACAAATAATATGGTGTCTCAGTGATTATTTCAGGTCTGGGCAGTTGGGAATGTATAAGCAGCCTCCATCATCATTTAACATATTAGATGAAAATTTAAATAAACACATTATATGCAAGAACATAAAGATGAGTAAATTCCTCAAATTTTCATCACTAAGTAGAAGATATATATATATATATAGTGGCCAAACATCTAGCATATAGAAATAAATATAGAAATAAAGCTCCTCTGGATAAGTCTTACCATTTTTTTAAAGACAAAACACTTTTATGATTAAAAAGAAATGCTGATGAATTATGCTGATTTATTTTCAGACTTTTTCTCTTTCTTTAAAAATATCATGATTTTTCCAAAGAAGGATACTATATAACATTTTTTCCCAGTGATTACAATTGAGATTCTGGGAATAAAATGAGTCTGGCATCACCATCTTCAACCTGACATCATATCAATATTTTATTACTTGTAGGATCATTAACAGTACTAACACATGCTGCTGGTTAATATTGTTCAGTGAAATTCATGCATTTGGAAGGCATCTAATTTAAGAATAAAATATTTCAAAATAATTGTTTCTAATGGTATAAAAGTAAGAGGTAGCAAAGCCTCCATTCAATTGATTTTTCATTTAGAGAAGCAAATAATTATGTAATTGACATGGTTGAAAGCTCACATGCAAAATTTTGATAAGTTCTCACATTAGTCACTGTAGAATTTCTCACAATAAAACATGAAAATGATAAAAAAAAAACCCTAACTTACAGAAATTGGTAGTAGAATCCTGGCACTATGAAGAGAGAAATGGAAAAAAATGTGTTGTCAACCACCAACTAGAATCATTAGAGGATGATATTCTGGGTAACAGAGGAAAGAAAAAAAATAACACTAAAAATGAGTGGAGAACCAAGGAAAACATATTGTTTTATATTTACTTTAAAATACATGCATACATAGAGGCATGCATATATACATCTAAGTAAATTAAGGATTACAATATTAGGAGTGATATTTCTCCATATAAGAGCTAGATATTATCTAACTAAAACCTTAGACAATGACATGGAATACCTCCCTTAACATCACTGGCCAGAGAAATCCAAGCAAATTCCAAAATAATATAAGCTATTGCCATTTTCTTTGGTTGCCTCACAGAATTTGCTCATAAGATCTATGGCTAAAAATATCACAAACTCTGGGCACAGGGCTTTAAAAATCTACCTGTAATATTTTGCTCATAGCATCTTAAGTTGCTAATGCAATTAACTGTTCTACCCAGTTTCAAAGCTAGGAACTACAATGATGACCAAGCTAGCAAGGAAGGGGAACTGTTATATCAGGATTAAAGAACAGTTATCTATTATACTTAAGGCTCACACAGTACTGGAGAATTCATGGCTGGTACTGCAAACTTAAAAAACTATCCACAATTAATGATGCCATGGACTTTCTGAGGAATTCCTAAACCAGTATACTTGCCTTATTTAGGCATTGCATAAAATAATAAAATTCACAACTATTTGCAAACACTGTTAATACATTTTGGCTGTTTAAGTGTAGAAGGCCAAAATGTTTTCATGTACTTCTCTCTAAACAATGTACAGCAACATCTTGCACGCAGAATTAAATTTCATATCTAACAGTGCCGTGTATTATGCAAATTAAACATTACACAAGGGGTTTGTAAAAACATAGAGTCACAACACACAACACTTAGGAAGAACAAATGTGTTTATATTTTAAGATGAAGTATTTGTATTAAAAATGGACTCAATTTCAATAAATATTTTAAATATAATATTAATATCTTTATATTGTAGAACAAAAGTATTACAGATCATTTATAATTATAATTAATTAGATTAACATGTATCCTAGATAAAAAGTGTTGGAAAACTTCAACAAACTTAAAAATTTAAAGATTTTTTTAAAGCAAGATGTGTGAGAAATAGAATATCAGTAGACAAGATGGCTTAAAATATTTAATATTTATGGGTAAGAAATTTATGTCATAATTTTTTCAAAAAGAAGTTATTATGAATTTTATCTTTTGACTTTCAGTGAATTATCAGAAAATACTGAAAAAATCCAGAGACAATGAGTTGCTCTCTGGGATTGGAATGAAAATAGAAGAAAGGAATATACTATTTCACAGATGATACACGGATAAACTAATATTGTTTGAAGTTTTCAAAATATTGAGCAATAAAATTTGGAATTTTATTACAGTATTACTTTTGTATGACAATATTGTTTTAATATCTAAACAGCACACTTTTTAATTTCTGATTGTGTCTGCCTTATATCTTCTACCAAGAGCTTGCGTTGATTTATCTTCTTTGTAATGTATTTTATTAAACACACTTCCCTACATATACTCAAGAAGTGTCAGCTGTAGAAGAACAAATAGGAGAGTTCCTCTCATCTGAATTGATGTTTGTGTATCTTTCTCTTATCTCATTGTCTAAAATGTCTATTCTTCATTTGTTTCTCCAGCTAAAAAATCTCAGAGGAAATGATGAATTGTTTCTTGAAATCTAGAACATGGTTTACTCCTTCAGAGTACTTTGAATTTGATGCCCTATGTGCTAATATAAATTCTCTTCCAATAAGCTGACCAGATTTAGGCTAATTAGCTGGTAGCCATGGGGGCAAAATGACTCATTTATCTCAATGTCTCAGAAGTAAACTTCTATTTTTTAATGTAAAAGCATACTCGTGCTATCTAACAACTTTTTTTCGTAGTATTCCTTAGACTGATCCTGTGGTTTACAGAAGGAATAAAAGACAAATTCATGGTCAAGACCTCATGCTCCTCTTCTCAAAACCTGACACCAGCTCGATGGTGTGGGTACTGCTGACTGACAACATAAACGGACAGAGAACTACTTAGAAGACAGAAAGGAGGCTTGTGTGTCTATGGAGACTTTTTCTGAGAGGACTAAGTAAATGAGAAGACCCACTCTGAATAATGACAGAATCATTTCATAGTCTAGGATCTGAGAAGGAATAGAAGGGTAGATTTAGAAAAGCCCATTTAGCATCATTTCTGTTTTCTGGAAGCCATAGAGTAAAACTCTTCTTCTCCAACGCCCTCCTTTGCTAATATTTGAAAATTTCCATGGTCGTAAAGCAATGCAATAAAAACCAGGGACTGAAATATCTAAAACTAGTATCCCAAAGAGGCATTCCTTTCTTTAAAATGTTTCTCTAGGGCATTTATCACAGAAACAACAAAAATAAATGATACCCTCAATTAATTTTAACAATGCTTCTCTATTATGAAACTGAAGGTCGACTACAATATAAAGATCCCTAGACACAAATGAATGAAATTCATATTAACAAACAAATATTTGGCTTTTGTTCTTTCTTGAAGACAGATTTGACAAGGAAAAAATAAAATGTTAACAGTGTCCTGGAGAATTATAAACATTATAAAATTATAGAAGGAATCTTGAGATAAAGCTGGTAGTAGAACAGACCCATATCCTAACTTAGTACAAATTACATTACAAAAAATAAAGACAATAGAAATTTTTAAACATTGTCTTTGATACCATATAGCTGAAGTAGATGTCCTCCTAAGTATTTTGTTCATCTTAGCTAGACACTAGTGTTATGTGGTATGAATGCCTGGGGGATATGAATATACATCTATTCACACCAGAAAGGCAGTAATGACATACCCAGATGTGTGTGTGTCACTGGAGCATTTCTCCTTTATATGGAGAGTGGTTCTCTGCTCTTGTTACTCCATGTGTAACTTTCAAGAAGAGCCTTGATATTCTCTATCTTCCATGAGACTCCCATGTCTTGTAAATTTCTCTTACTCCTCAGTCCTAAGAGTCTCTCTCCTCTCCCCAGAAGTGAATAATTTAACTAAGGTAATACATTTAAGCAACAGGATGTTGTAAATATTGTTACATATGTTATTATATACAACTAAACTTCATTTTCAAGTCTGTGTGTTAGAAGGTAAAACACTGTTGTCTTTGACAACTTTGTGACAAATGTCCCTTCCTGCGCTCATGCATAGTTACTTACCTTGTCCTTGAGTAGTTATTGATTAAAATTTTGGTGCTTTATATCCAGATTTCCTCTTCTTCTGTGGCTATTAGTAAGAATCAAATATGAGACAGTCAGATTTTTTGTTTTATAGAACTTTTCAGTAACCTAATCTGCAAATCAGTAACATTCTAACATTCTTACTACTATTTTTAAGGTTCCACCAGAACACTGAAAACATTTTTAGGTGATGAGGAGATAGGACAAAGTCCATAATATGCCAAACACCACAAACAAACCTGATAGGTTTATAAAGATCTTGTATGCTGCACAGTGCTTACTTTCTAGCTAGGTTAGATATTTAATATAGAGGTCAGCAACTAAAATTATTTTTATTAATATTATTTAAAAAAGAACAAAATGTGATGTCCTTGAGCATGAAGAAATTTATTTTTCTTCAAATTAGTAATGTTTATTCACCAGATAAGCCTGATTAGGATATCAGAACCTATCTAGGCGACAAATAGATCAAACCTTGCAAGAAAACACAGAAATTTTTGCTAGCAAATATATTGCAATCACATGGCATGTTTAGGGAAGGGAAGAACCATCTTCTATTCCTGAACACCATTATGTGTTAATGTTGCTGCAGTACAGTAAGGTGAAAACTAAGATACACATCCCTGAAAAGTCTTGGAATCAGTGATAGTGGAGAAAGAAAACTATGACCAAAGCTAATAATATCGGGAGAAGCGAAATTCAGAACATAGTCACTAACAGAGGTTTAGAAACAATAGTACTGCATTATTGAGTACAAATAGTCCACAAATGACTACATATTAAAATTTCAATAGTATTTAGAGATGAACTGGAGAATTAAAATTAGAAGTAGCTACAAAGAAGAAAATAAGTCTCTTGCCAACCCTTAATGTAGATATCTTCTTCCCTGCTCCTATATTCGCCCTTCCCCCATCTCCACCCTCCCACTCCCCCAAGCTCTCTCCAGGCTTTCCTTTCTCCCTTCTCTCTCCCCCTCTCTCCAACTTTTGCCCCACAATCTTGTTTGCTTCCAGGATTAACTGCCCTCTATTAAGAAGAGAGGAGGAGGGAGGAGGGTGAGCAGGAGGGGAATGGTAGGAGCGGAGGAAGTGTAAATTTTTGAATGGAAAATAAATAAAAGAAGAAAATAATAAACAGGATGAAAGGCTTTTGGAAGAAGATGTTTTCTTGAAGTTCAACATTGGATCAATGTGAAAAACTGAAAGTTCTAAGTTTTCTTTTTCTTATTTTCTGACCTGGATATGGAAGACCAGTCTTTCATTGCTTTGCTGATGCTTATAAAAAAATAGGATACTAAATGTGTTGTTGTATCCAGTGTTTCTTGTGGTTAGAATAGTCATCATTTCCCCCCTAAGCCCTTGCCTCTGTATTCTTATAGGTGACGTGAAGACTTTGAGGGAGCATTTGTGCAGGCGCTGATGACTAATAGTGGAGACCACCTAGGAGCTCTGAGAGCACATCATCTATTTACAGTGTCAGTTACATACGTGTTTCCTTTGTTGTGGAAGGAGGCAGCTTGAGCATTTTCACACATGGTATAAAGCCTAGCCTATGTTCCACGGAGGAATGATTTTTTTCTTGGAAGGTTATGTATAAGATGAACATCCTGAGGAAAGAGAGACCAGAGCTAAAGGCAGGCCACACTACTGCTCAAAAGAGGAGACGAGACGGGAGCTATATAAGGAGAGTATTCTGCCAACAATGTTAGATCCTTCTGCCTATAATTTCTTGGACTCTTGCTAATTCTCTTGTGTGCGCACTGATCCATTAACCACTCTGATTAATTTGGTTGACATACTGCAGCCAAATCTGTCCAATCTGTCTCATACAGCATGCAATTAGGGATTCTATCAATTGGATTCCATACAGCAGAATGAGGCCAATCTGTAAGATATACTTCAACCATGACACAAGGGGCTCCTACTCCAGAAGCAAGTAAAAGAAAGAGAAAGATTTTTTTGAATGAAGTTTATTTTTTTCTTTTTTAAGTTAAATGATAATTGCATTTTCCTTAAGCATTAATTAAGCTTCAGACCCCGTATGGCTTAGGAAGAAGCCAACACTGATGTCTCTGTCACTTATCCACAGTGAGTCAAGACTAATGTATATACCTTGTCTTTGCTGATATATCACTGATACTTTGTCTAAAACCCAATAACTTTCTAATTAAACCATTTTTATTTTAGAAATAAAAGTTTTGAAGGTGTTGAAAAGGAGGAGGATTTCTATCCACATATGTAATACTATAGGAGGTCACAATACATTGTCTATGTGTGTTTACGGTGGTTTTTGGTATTTTACTAGCGCTCTAGTTCTCCA
Organism: Myodes glareolus; assembly: GCF_982192425.1. NCBI lineage: Eukaryota > Metazoa > Chordata > Mammalia > Rodentia > Cricetidae > Myodes > Myodes glareolus. The sequence continues at coordinate 59,792,046 of NC_142037.1, forward strand.
GTTATAATCTCTACACATAAGCCATTTTATTTTCCCAATTGAAGCAATTTAATATTTGAACTTTCATTCAAAAAGTGACACCAAGAGGGGACATATTGTAATTTCCATCATGATAGAAGTACCCTGAACTCTGAACATACATTTAGTATGGCTAAATAAGCCTATTCCTATGTTTTGAAGGAAATGGTCCACACTGTATTTTTCTTCTCTGCTATTCAGACCTTGGGTTGGTGGAACTGTGCACCCAAGTATTGTACACATAGTATTGAAACAGCACAAAATGTGAATACCTAGACATATTCAAAGATCTTAGAAAAATTGCAAGCAACATTATGGAAAATGGCAATAAAATAGTGGCCAGTGACTTCTAAAGCTAAAAGACCAACAGAAAAGATAGCTACATTTATAGTGAATTTTAAAGAAAATATTAATTTATTTTTAGTCAGAGCACATCCTAGGGATTTTAAAGCCTAAGGCATTTTATTTTTGTAATTTGTAAATGTTTTTTAAAAGTAAATTTATTTAACTAAAGCATGATACAATAAAACACAGACATTGATGTTTGTGACCTCATGGTGTTTTGGTGCATGTTTTTATTGTGCAAATTTTAATCAGGGTAAATCATATCTTGATGATTATAACATTAAAATCCTTCCTTCTAATATAAATTTTAAGCAGTATACATGGTACTTTATTGTGTCTTTTGACACTTAACCATATAAGCTGCATGTCCAACTTCATGCTACTATCTAAGTATAGCAGAGTAGCCATGACCAGCTGTCGTTCCCCTCTTACTCAACTACTATTATTTCATTCCCACGTTTTATGAAATTACCAGCTTTAGACTCCATATGTTAGTGATGTAATGAGCTATTTTCTTCCTGTGCCTGACTGACTTATTTCACTGAACACAATGATCTAGAGTCGTACCTACTTCATTATCACAGATGATAGGATGCTGTTCATTTTTGGTGACTGAATAGTAGTACTGTGTAATGTACATGCACCATGGACAGGAGGATCTGAAAATTCTCTTATTCTCTACTAATATAAAATTAGTAAATCCATCCCCTTGCCTATAAAATCTACAACGCAATAAGTATAAAATCTCTAGGTTCCTAAGAAATAAATTCCTTTAAGTAAAATTTTGATTTGTTCTTGGAAAATCTCACAGATTTACACAGTGTATTTTTATGAATTCCTCCAGAAAATCATCCCTTGAAACTCTTGTTAGAACTGTGCAAAATATGCCCCTACCCAGCTGTTGTCCCCTTTTCAAAATAATGATATTGCAACCCACTGTAGCCAATTAGTATGGCTTATTTGCTAGAAATGATGGCAGCCATGTCCCTCTTGAGTGCAAAAATATTGTCAAGTCAAGGAGATAGTGTTTTTCATCAGTCTTCATCAAAATCTGGCTCCTCTAATCTTGCCACTGTCTCCTCTGCGATGAATCCTGAGTCCTAGGGCCAAAAGGGGATAGAGAAGATTCATTTCCTACTGAAGATTTTCTGGGCATTTGTCTGCACATTGATCAGTGTGAATCTCTATCTTAACTGCCACCCAGTACTGAAAGATGCTTTTCTAACAAAATTGAGAACTGTACAAATCTATCGGTATGAAGACAGGTATTTACAGGATCATTTATGATTATATCAAATTATAAAAATATTAGCACATGATTTATTTCTCCTCCATGCTTTTGCTGTCAATAGATATGATGCTCAGGTCAGATTTATAGTATCTGAATTTGATTATTAATTCATTTCGTTTTATGTGTATTGTGTATAGTTTGCATATGTCTCTGTACCATATGCATTCAGGGTCCTTAGAGACATCATATACCCTGGGGCTGGAATGACAAATATGTGAGACCATGTGGGTGTTAAAGATTCATATTCAGACACAAAGGAAGAGAAGCATTGCTCTTACCCTCTAAGCCATTTTTTTCTAGCTCCTGTTCCGAGATGTTTTAAAATATATAATCTATTATTCTCTCATTTTAGCCGGTATGTGGCATTGTCAGGAGATTGAGAGGGTAAGCCATTCTGTCAAGCAGTAATTAAAATCAGTAAGTAAACAGCATCAATACAAGGAGAGAATCTAGATAGCCAATGTTTATTTATTGTTAAATTCCCTGAATTCCTTTAGAAAAGGAAATTTTGAAAGTGTAATAAACAGGGTGATTATAGGCTTGCTCTTAGAAGTAAGAATTACCAGGTCTAGGAAAAGTCTAAGAAAAATCTCAAACTTCAAAAGTAACATTTTATCACCTTCATTTTGAGCATGACTCAGGAGGTCACTGCAAGTAGAATATCTCTCACTGGGAAAAGATTTAGTCAGTATGCTCCTTTTTGTGACTGCCGCCACCATAGCAATAGCAGAAATGACCCCTACAGAAATTGCTTTACTACTGAGGAATAAAATCAGACAAATGGGCATTTATAAGTCAGAAATTAATTCCACCTCACAATAATAAATCATGTTCACTCTATTCATGAGATAGGTTATATAACCAGAGGGAAGGATGCTGAATGACCTCATATCATTTTCAAGTAAGGAGAAAAGAGAAGGAGGTCATCAAGATGTCTTATAAAAATAACCTGTGTTAGCATATGAACTATAATCCCATGGCTAAAAGTATCTTTGTTTAAGTATACAATACACTATCTACCTATTAATAAAACAGCAAGGTATGGTTCTGCTACCTTTGAAACATATGCAGTGCAAAGAATAAATACATATTAACATTGAAGATGCATCTAAAAAGTTCATGTAAAGACACAAGGACAAATACTAACATGCGTATTATTTATCATTGAAAATTTGACTTTTGAGTGAGATCAATGAATTCTGAGTATTCTGCATAGCGAAACATAAAGTAAATTTTAATTTCAGAAGTAATGGAGTTATTTAAATTGAAACTATAGATATTCAATTAATATATTTCTGTTATTAAGCTAACTAGTAGATGATTCTTTTCTGGGTAACAAAATAAATTTTGCTTAATTAAATTTTACGTTATTTACATTTTTATGTACAAATAAATGTTTATTGGGTATTGTCCTTGAATATAGTGTATATTTCTCTATCTTCCTCAGAATCACTGGCCACTGGTCCCCGAGAGTGGAGAAAGCAGGAGTTGTGAACTGAGTCCAGATGGCAGTGAATATGATAGAGTTAGCTCTTTGTGAAATGACTTCTGTGTGACCACTTAATTTTATTCCAGAGTATAGGAAATATATAAGATTGGGAAGTCTTGGGGCAA